>NC_133335.1:119984179-120314491 GCF_042186555.1 Aquarana catesbeiana | reverse complement strand
AAATACTGCCAAAAGAAAGCTCTATTATGTGTTAACAAAATTATAAAAACCTAGTTTGGGACAGCACTGAAAGCTGAAAATTGGCTTGGGTAGGAGGGAGGTAAAAGTGTCCGGTATTGAAGTGGTTAAAGTTAAACCACATCTCTTCCAATTTCAGCGAGTGGCCACATGTCTCTTTAAACTCCCTGAGAGTGAATAATTTTTTTCCCTAGAAATCACCACTGGAGTATTTGTATATCAATATCATATCCCCTCTTAAGTGTCTCTTCTCTGGGGAGAAAGTTTAAGGCTTACAGTCAAGGACGTAGCTACAAGGGTTGCAGTTGTGACCTGGCCCCATGCTCTAGGGGGCCCATGTGGCCATCCTGTACACCTGGGTAGGAAGGGCGGCTGCATACAGGTTGAACTGATCCCTCCTATCTTCCTTCTACTATATGCCAGCTTCTTCTCCTCTCCCTCCTGCTGGCATTTAGCGGCTATAAGAGGAGGAAAAAGGGGGTCGGTTCCTCTTTATACAGCCGTCCCCGCCACCCCTGCAGTTTTCGGCACATGTTAAACTCTGAAATCTGTTAACATGGAGGAGCAGTCAGGAATAGTAGCTATACGCCTGTAATTACAAACGGCATGTGTGCAGTTCCACAGCCAGGGCCACTATATCAGCTGAACTTGAGTGGCCGCATGCATCCCAAAATGCAGTGCACATTGAGAGGTATCCACTCCCCATACTGCTTGCATAGAACACGGCCAAACTGAGTGGTGGAGAGACAGAAATAAGCAGCATGAATCTGTCACCCCCCCCACACACACACACACACACACACATGAAGCATGAGAGCAGAGCACCTGGAGTTGTACACAGGAGTCCTGATAAACACGGTAAGCCTGACTCTATGCCCTTTCCTGTTGACAGGGCTCTTTATTCCTAACAAGTTTCCTGATGTAATGCCCCCGAGATAAGATCGAGGGACACAGTGCCTGAGAAAAGGAGAATGTGTATATGTGCATACCTGTCTGCTTTTTCACTTTCATGTTTGCTTGTTACCAGGGCCGGGGTTTCCACTAGGCGAACTAGGCAGCCATCTAAGGTGCACTGCCACGGCCGCTGGATATATATCTCGATGTGTGACAGTAGTAGTCCTTTCAGGGCAGCACCGATGTGCAGTCTTATGGAGGAAGACGAGGAGGCACTGGGAGCTTGTCACAACCTCGATCCAACAGTTGTTGGGTCAGTGCGTGGATTCATGTGCTCCCCTCCCCCGGCTCCTCCTTCTCCCACGCTCTGCAGATCTCCTAATATGTGCAAGGTGCGAATAATGGCTGCCGTGGCTGAGCAGCTTCCTGATCTCTCCAGGATGGACGGCCGTAGTGGAGGACCTGCCAGAGCAGGCCTCGCGATCATCGGGGAGCCAGTCTGCTGGAGTCTCAAGGTACATACAGCATTATGGTCCTGCTGTTTGATACTGATACATCCTGTGACCTTATTCCCTGACCGAGGGCGCCCCGAACATCCCTGCTGCCAGCCGCCTGTGACCTCACACACACACAGCCCTGATGATATGATGCCATCTACTGTCCCCTGTCATCATCATCATGTTCCTCATCATCCCCCTGTTCCTGGCATCCTACCACCCACCCCCTGTAATCTTCCTCCCCCCTGAACCCAACTGCCAGCTTCCTACCACCCCACCCCCTTAAATTTACTGGTGCATGTCACATATGTCAATTTTTTTCTTCCAGTGAAACCATCAATGGGAAGGGTTTTTTTTTTCAGGGACACTTAGGATACAGGTGCATTTCTACCCATAGTGCAATGACCTGTGTTTTAAAAAAACATTTTTTTTTGGGGGGGGGGGGGGGGGGCACGTAGCTGGTCTTGCCTAGGGTGCAAAATAGCCTTGCACCAGCCCTGCATGTTATATAAATGTATGTAGCACCCTGCAGGTACTAATATCTGTAAATATTTAATCTTTTTTTCTTTTTGGTAGGCAGGGCAGACCCAGGTGGGCTGGCTTTGCTGGGTCCCCCTCAGCAGCCTGGCTAGAAATCTACAGGGTTTCCCCAGGGGCTGACTGACAGGGAAGCGAGCCACTGCTTAGCAGCATTGTGGGAGCTCTGGCCAATCCCAAGCTTAGTGCTTGATGGGGTGGGCATCACATAAATACTGTTGGGACCTGCCATGTGGGAAGTTGTGTGGAGAGATGGAGATGAAGTGCTGTCACTCACTGGATGTGTGGTTGAGTTGACCACCACTGTTCCTGTGCCACAATCAGGACTGGCTGCTGGAATTCTTAAGGCTGGTGAAGAACAGGCACCCTAGCGAGCTGTACTGTGAGTAACCATCATAAGTATCCTCCCTAGAAACAAGGATCAGAGAAAGTGGGGCATCTGTTCATTTGCACCTCTATAGCCAGAAGAGGGGATAGAAGCAGCCAGACACAGGGCTCAGCTAGTTTCCAGAGATCCCAGGACAGATCACACCTCTTGCTATAGGAGGGCTGTGTTGTACTGCACATAGAGACTGTGAGATGTGAAGAGGAGTGGAAATACAGTTGCTGCAGTGTATGTAAAGTTTTGCTCTGAAAGAGACTGCGCCACCTATATGGGCCGTACACATGATAGAATTTTCCGACAACAAATGTTGCATGTGAGCTTGTTGTCGGAAAGTCCAACTGTGTGTATCCTCCATAGAACGTTTGTTGACGGAATTTTTGACAACAACTGTTTGAAAGCAGGTTCTGAGAAAATTGAGTACTGTCCGTGATACTTTTTTTATTTGCACTAACACACAATTTTTCAGGACAAGCTTTTGGGGTAATTTTTAACATTATTATTTTGGTTTCTTTAGACTGTGATGCATTGGTGACTGTATCGGGTAGTGTGATGTATCACCTTCTTCCAAAATTCTCTTTTTACTAGCCAATGTACTTTTTCAATCATTTGCAATGTGATATCCTTATTTTTTTGTATATATATATATATATATATATATATAGTTTTTCTTGAATTTTGTAGTTCAATCTATTATTTCTATTTTTTGTAATTTTTGTACTTTTGTATTTATTAACTCTGATCGATAATAATAAAATTGATTTTTACTCAAATTGAAAATTTCCATTGCCTTAAAAATCCCTTCAGAAGTTCATATACTTTTTTCTAAAAATTGATATGGGATGATGGCAATGACACATCCACACCACCGAGGTCACATGTATATAACAAGGTCCAAGCAGTACTGATTCACAAATTTTTAAGCAGAATGTTAAAGAAACAACAACAAAAAAAAAACTTTATAAACAGGGTGGATAATACACCCATACCTCAACTCTGACCTAGGTGGCTGGATGTAGACCCCTTGAAGGTATACTATAATAAGTTTGTTTTGATGATTATAAGTCCACTTATTTTTGCTCTCCATAGATTTTTTTCATTGGGGGAGATTAGTGTACTTGCAACCGAGAGAACCCATCGTTCTCTGATTTCGTCTTTATTCCAGTTTTTTATCTCCATCTTGTTGCTTGGTTGCTTCCAGGGGGAATCATGGGGGATTTACAGGGAGGAGAGTGGGAGGAGTTTATGGCAAACATTCAGAAGAGCTACGAAGGGAAAGAGCAGGTTACCTCTGATCTATCCTCACTTTTCTCTAGTTTGACTAAAATTTTGGAAAATAAATCTGCCCTACATTGGCACATTGAATCTCTTGGGAGATATATTAGGGAAGGAATAAATCCAATTGGCCTAAGAATCCAAATATTTCCCATTCTAGAAAACATCTCCAAAGAATTAAAAATAACTGGGAGAGCAAACTAAACGATTGCTCCATGAACCTCATGTTGCTACTGCAGAACGAATATAGACAGCAACTTGAGAGTATGAATGCGGAAATTAAAACATTATATGATCGACTCTCCCCACTGAAGAAGCATGAGGAATATGCGATCTATGAAAAGAAACTAAAAGACCATTTGGAAGCCTTCAAGAAAACTATTCTCATCAAGAAGGAGAAGAAATATTGGAGAGATAAGAACGCTTTCAGAGAGGGTAGGGCCTACAGGTGAAACATAGATAAAAAAACTAAAAAAAGAAACTCAAGAACTCCATATCACGAGATGTCAACAGATCCAATGATTATTCATCCAACACACCTTCTAACTCCTCCTCAGCTTCCTCACATACAGGCCAATTCCGGGATAAAAGAAAGGGACCTCTCGGAAAACAACAGGAGATAGAGGGAGAGATCAAACAAACCAACAAAAAACGCACCACGGACCATGAAACAATGGAATCGCTATGGGGCGGCAGACCTAATACAAATAAAGGTACAACTCAGGGAAATCTATGAGGCCTCCCCTCCAATTAAGGAAAAGGACATAGGAAAGACCAGGGGGGCTACCCCAAGACTCAGAAAACACAACTCAACCGTTTTTTAGACAAAAACAATGTACCACCATTCAACCCGCTGCACCTCACACAACTAACGATGATACCCATGACACCCTCAACCCAAAAGGAGAACTAAATGTCATTAATCTCTCCGCACACTTGTTAACAACAGCTGAGCGAAGAGTACTATCCCTGGGTCTCTCCTTCTGCCCCAATCGAGGCATGGATAGCTTTGAGACCACCAAGGATATTCATCTATTCACCAGGAAGCTGCTGCTGAAAAGTCTATACACCAAACAAAAAATAATAAAACCGGAAGTAGCACCTAACCTAAAAACAGCTAACTTTAAAGCTCTAAGAGACTTGAACCTATTATTACAAGAGAATAATGTCATGGAGGATCTGTGGGAGGAAGAACCAGGAAGTGGAAGAAGTGACGAGGAGGAATCAGAAGAAGAGGGTGCTAAACCCATTATAAATACGGATAAAAAATTCAAAAAGAAATCACACAAATTTCCACCTCTCAACCTCAACCCAGCGATAGCACTATTTGTAAAACAGACAACTAGAGAAATTGAGAAACTAGACAGACAAACAACCAGAAACAATCTTAGTCCAGAACTTCAACATGCACTAAATACCCTCAAAAATGATATGGACATTACAATCAAGGCATCGGACAAAGGGGGAAACATTGTCCTGATGGCCTCAACATACTCAACAACACTAAATGTTACAAAAAAATCTCCCCGGCAATAGTGGAAAGATTTAATCAGGAATTCCTATGCCTAGTTGATGAATCCCTCAACGAGGGTGCCATCAATAGGGACATGTGGGAATTCATACGAACATGGCACCCCCGTGTACCCACATTTTATGCCTTGCCAAAGGTGCACAAGAAACTGGATGACCCGCCAGGGAGGCCAATCATCTCTGGCAATGGCTCCATCACGGAGGGCATCAGCCAAATTATAGATCACCATCTCAGACCCCATGTTATGGATTTACCCTCCTACACTAGAGACACGATCCATTTATTGCAAATCCTAGACAACTTGGTCATCCCCGATTCTGCCCTATTAGTCACCATCGATGTGGAATCACGATAGAACAGTATCCCACACGATGCAGGAATAGCGGCCGTTGAACGCGTCCTGAGGCAACGAGCGACTATGGACTGGAAGTTTAATGCCTTTATACTTCGGATGTTGGAATTTATCTTGAAACACAATACTTTTCTGTTCAGGGGCTCCCACTACCTCCAGGTGCGGGGTGTGGCTATGGGGACTTGCTGCGCACCCTCACACACCAACCTGTACCTGGGGGAGTGGGAGAAAGATTTCTTATTGGGAGAGGGGTCGTCTATGTACTCTGGCCACATCTGCATGTGGCAGAGATACATAGACGACATTTTCATTATCTGGGATGGTTCAGAGGATGTACTCAGGGACTGCCTGAGATCCATGAACCAGAACAGTTTCAATCTTTTTTTCACCATGACATATGACCTGCAGGAAGTCAATTTTTTGGATATCACCATCTCCAAGGACCAGATTGGAGGACTCTCGAGTAAGCTGTATAGAAAAGAGACAGCTGGCAACACACTGCTACACGCAGACAGCTTTCACCCAGAGCCACTCAAAAAATCCATTCCATTCAGTCAATTTTTAAGACTTAAAAGGAATTGCAGCACATACAAAGACTTCCAACGAGAATCCAATGAACTAACCGCCAGATTAATGGAGAAAGGATATACAAACTCAGCTCTTAAGAAAGTGCTCAATCGTGTCAAAAACACAGATAGACGAAATATAATCTTCAAGAAAAAAGATTCGAAGAAGGAAGACACCACGACCAGAATCATCATGAGATTCTCTAATGAACATAGCCAAATAAGAAAGATCATCTCCAAGCACTGGTCAATCCTCACGGAGGACCCGATTATAGGTAGCCTAGTTACATCTAGACCCCAAATTACTTACAAAAAATCTGGCTCCATAGGGAACATGCTCACACAGAGCGAATATAAAGAAAGTGCAAGAAGAGATCCCTGCAAAACTTGGGGCACATATCCGTGTGGATTATGTACACAGTGTGGAGTTATTGGAAGGAGAACCATGATAACATTACCTAATGGGGAAAATTTCCAGCTACGGCACTTTGCCAATTGTAGGACACGGGGTGTTGTTTACTTGATGCAATGTCAATGTGGGGCCTTCTATGTTGGGAAAATCCGACAGGAATTGGCCAAGAGAGTTGAAAAACACATACACAGCATGGGAATAGGCAATCTTTACCTACCATTAGGTAGGCATGTAGCCAAATAACATAATTATAGGATGCCCAAAGTCAACTTCACAGTCCTGGATAGTCTCCACATACCAACTAGGGGGGTGATTGGAACAAGGTCCTGCTCCAGCGCGAGATGCGCTGGATCAGGCGCCTTAGGGCCACCACCCCCCTGGTTTAAATGAAACAGAGAGCTTCAGGCCCTTTCTAGATGGCTTCGGTTCGGGTAAAACCGACTAAAGTCATTCTTCACTCTCCCGCCTCTGTCCTTATCCATCTTTCCCGGCCTAATACCTCTCCCACTATTCTGACCTTTCCGCTTTATGGGGTATCCTTCACGAACCCCTTGCTTGCATATGAGTACAAGACAAGAGACTTTTCTACCTTAGGGGGGTTTTAGAATTTTAGATAAATAGATACTTAGACAATTGTCTGTATGTGATTAAGTTTGCGATTTGTGATCACGTCACCAAAAACCACCTGGTTTGGGCCAGTATTCCTGAGCCTTCTCCGGGTTGAATTTTGTGATTTAATATCCTTTTTTGTTGTCTTTATTATTATTGTTGTTCCTATTTGTCCGTTTCCTGCATCTTAGCATCCCCTTCTGCAACTCGGGGTTTGTACCATGTGGGGGTGGACAGTCCCTCCCCTTGGGTGGGTATTTACCCCATATGTCCTATTTCTACCCGACACAGGGGGCCCCAATGTTATACTATACATTGGGGCCTTCCCTATCCTTCCCGCTCGAAGTGTCTTTCGAGAGGGGGTCCCTGTGTCGGTGGTTACTAGTCCCAGCTTCCCCTCTCCCACTCGACCTATTGTGAGTGGGATATGGGGACAATTTTGTGGTTAAACAGGCTCAGATTCATTTATTTATTTTAATTTCCCCCCCTCCCCGCAGCTGGCTGGTCCACCTGCCGGGACTTACTATCCTGAAGGGTGGTCATTTCAGCCTTTCTCTACCTGGGGGTCTATGTGTGGTTTTGGGGTGGGGTTTCCCACATGAGACTAACGCATCTATGGCATCGATTTCCTTGTCTCATGTGGTTTGCTTTATTTATTTATTTATTTATTTTTTCCAATTATGGGCACGGCCTCTTTCCAACATGGCGGCCTGCCCATACATGTTGCTCCATGTCGTGGTAAGACGCAAGCCATTGCGGCGCATGTGCGCGATGAGACACACGCTATGGCGGCACACATGCACGGTATCCGCAGCGGCGTTTGTTGCCATGGTGACGCACAGCGTCCTCACGTGGAACGTACCTGACGGTGGCCCGGGCAGGCGAGCCGCGGCGCCCTATTCCCGCCCACACCACATAAAAGGATGCCAGAGATGGCAAATTGCGTCACTCCTCCCTCGGGAATCACCGAGGGCCATCAGGACACACGGATTGCTGGACGTACACCGACTTTGACTGCTTCAGGCCACTTTGACCTGCATCCTTCGGGAAAGTAATTTTTTTGCCCTACACATCCACATTAGAACAGGACCCTCTCTGTTGGGGAGGGGGAAAGAAGAATAATGATGGTAATTAATGATATAACAAAGAGGGGGGCTTGTTATAGCCCCCCCACCCTCCCACTATTATCCTTTATTCATTACTCCCTATCTCTGCCCTATTCTAGACAGCCATCAGAAATTTGATGCTGAAACGCCAACACTTGGATTAAATCTACTTATTCAGCCATCTTGTAGGAGATATAGGACATTTTTTAACTCATGGAGGACTAGGACTCTATACCCTGACATTGGAGATTACATTAACCCACGAAGTGCTTTAGGAGGATGTAAGTAATGTGACAGTTTCACAGTGCGGGAAATGTACATATACATATATACAATTTATAACATTATTATTTTGGTTTCTTTAGACTGTGATGCATTTCCCTGAAGAAGACTTTTCTTTGAAATAAACATGTTGAAACGCATTGGAATTCCACTACTCGACGCCACGGCTGTTTATCTGTGGTGACTGTATCGGGTAGTGTGATATATCACTTTCTTCCAAAATTCTACTTTTACTAGCCAATGTACTTTTTCAATCATTTGCAATGTGATATCCTTATTTTTTTGTATATATATAGTTTTTCTTGAATTTTGTAGTTCAATCTATTATTTCTATTTTTTTGTAATTTTTGTACTTTTGTATTTATTAACTCTGATCGATAATAATAAAATTGATTTTTACTCAAATTGAAAATTTCCACTGCCTTAAAAATCCCTTCAGAGGTTCATATACTTTTTTCTAAAAATTGATATGGGATGATGGCAATGAAACATCCACACCACCGAGGTCACATGTATATAACAAGGTCCAAGCAGTACTGATTCACAAATTTTTAAGCAGAATGTTAAAGAAACAACAAAAAAAAAAAGAGAAGAGAAAAACAAACACATACAAATTAATGGTAATAAAGATAGCAGCAGAGTTAGTGAGATAAGACAGAGGGAGAGCTATAGAATGGAGGGGGGGGATACTAGTCACAGAGGGGGTAGTAAAACTTTAGCATAATGTGTAAGGAAACCAATATCTAAATTCAGGCCATTATTTTTTGTGTCAAAAAGAAGTATCATTCTTAGTTCAAACTTTTTCCTTTTCTGGATAGTTCTGAAATTCCCTTTAAGAACTAAAACATTGAGGTCTTCTATAGCGTGGTCCGGTTGTGAGAAATGATGTCCCACAGGTGTGCATAAACTGTCTTCTTTATGTTCTTTGATGGTATGTCTGTGCAAATTCATCCTCACTTGCAACTTCTGTCCTGTTTCACCAACATAAGATCCTTTGCTGCACCTTTTGCATTGGATGAGGTACACAACATACTGGAAGTACAGTTGTAAGATCCCATGATATTGAAGGTCCCATTTGTGTGTGTTACACTTTTGGATAGGTTGATCTGGTTGCATAGTTTGCAGTTTTTTATTGCAGGGTTTTCTTCCATTATTTGTGACTTCATAATCAGAGTGAGGTTTCCTGCTAATTAGTTTGTGACTGAGGTTGGGTGGTTGTCTGAAAGCCAATAATGTGGGTTGTTGGAATATTCCTTTCAGAGTTTCATCCTCTGTTATAATGGATTGTAAATCTTTGATTATCTTTTTGATCCCTTCAAGTGCTGGGTTGTATGTGGTGACTAGAGGTACTCGGTTATTTGTTTTTTTCTCTGTGTATTGGAGGAGATTTTCTCTTTGGGTTTTCAAGGCTGTGCTTATACTGTTGTTGATGGTTTTCTCTTTGTAAACTTTCTTATGGAAGGAGTCTGCCATTGTTGAGATGTTTATCTCTGTCTTCTGGGTCTGAACAAATTCGATGGTATCTGATGGCCTGGCTGTGTATGATGGCCCGTTTAGTGTGTTGGGGGTGAAAACTGGAACTATGAAGATAGCTGCATCAGTCAGTCAGTTTTCTGTATATCGACGTGTGAAGCTTGTCATCCCTGATGTATACTGTAGTGTCCAGGAAGTTGACATGTGTGTTTGAATACTCCATTTTTAGTTTTATAGATGGGTGAAAAGTGTTGATCAATGAGAAGAATTGGTTTAGATTTTCTTCACCTTCAGTCCATATCATGAAGATATCATCAATATAGCGATAATATCTGTATGCCTTTTGTTGTATGCTGTTCAGGAATTTGTCCTCCAGGTCAGCTATAAATAAGTTTGCATATTGAGCACAAGTGGAGAGGCACCTCTGGGTGCAGTCGTTTTTTAAAAATCAATTTAATAGACAACGTAAGATCAACTCATATGTAGTATAAAAATGAAAAGCATGGTATCAGGAAGTCAAGATGACGTTCCCACATCCTGTGACAAGATCCGTGCTGTGTATGATGACTGGGGATCTTCCGAATGATGTAAACACTGCCTCCGGAAGAGCGGCCTCAGAACGAGGCTTGGAACACAGTGGATGGCTGGCAGCAGGGGGATGACGTCATCAAAAATGGACGTGTTTCATGAGCGTGCGCACTTGGATGCTCTGTAAGTCACGCTCCTTCCTCAGCAGACAAAGTCTGAATACCATAGAGAGGGATTAAATAAGGAAAAGACACAAGGGCGGAGCTGGATGAGGCACCTCCCCCTCTCCACTTGTGCTTTTTTTCAGCTCCTTGGAATATGGTTTCTTCCCTTAATTGATGGCAGCCTTGTGTGCTTCCTGTGGACGTTTTTTCTCTCTCCCAATACCACTACATAGCTGATTTGCCTGTGTATGCCAGATGGACTATATTGTCAATTGCTAGCAGATTTGTATTGGGACTTTTATGATCTCTGTGTTGATGCGCCTATACTTGTGTTCAAGTTTGCATATTGGGGTGCCATTTTGCTTTCCATAGCAGTACCCATACACTGGAGATAGATGTCATTATTGAAAGTGAAGTAGTTGTGTGTAAGAATGAATTTGATCAGCAGTGTATTTGTGGAACAGAGAAAAAAACAAATAACCGAGTACCTCTGGTCACCACATACAACCCAGCACTTGAAGGGATCAAACAAAATCAAAGATTTACAACCCATTATAACAGAGGATGAAACTCTGAAAGGAATATTCCAACAACCCCCTTATTGGCTTTCAGACAACCACCCAACCTCAGACACAAACTAATCAGCAGGAAACTTCACTCTGATTATGAAGTCACAAATAATGGAAGCAAACCTTGCAATAAAAAACGCTACAAACTATGCAACCTGATCAATCTATCCAAAAGTGTTACACACACAAATGGGACCTTCAATATCATGTGATCTTACAACTGTACCTCCAGTAATGTTGTGTACCTCATCCAATGCAAAAGGTGCAGCAAAGGATCTTATGTTGGTGAAACAGGACAGAAGTTGCAAGTGAGGATGCATTTGCACAGACATACCATCAAAGAACATAAAGAAGACAGTTTATGCACACCTGTGGGACATCATTTCTCACAACCGGACCACACTATAGAAGACCTCAATGTTTTAGTTCCTAAAGGGAATTTCAGAACTATCCAGGAAAGGAAAATGTTTGAACTAAGAACGATACTTCTTTTTGACACGAAAAATAATGGCCTGAATTTACATATTGGTTACACGTTATGCTAAAGTCTTACGACCCCCTCTGTGACTAGTATCCCCCCCTCCATTCTATAGCTCTCCCTCGGTCTTATCTCACTAACTCTGCTGCTATCTTTATTACCATTGATTTGTATGTGTTTGTTTTTCTCTTCTCTTTTTTTTTTTTTTGTTTCTTTAACATTCTGCTTAAAAATTTGTGAACTGCTTGGACCTTAAAGAAGGGGACATACCCCAAAAGCTTGTCCTGAAAAATTGTATGTTAGTGCAAATAAAAAAAGTATCACGGACAGTACTCAATTTTCTCTGTCACAATTACAGTCAAATCAGCTACAATCAAATCAAGAGCAGGTTCTCAAATTTTCCGACAACAAGACTTGTTGTCGGAAATTCCGAGCGTGTGTACACCATTCCAATGCACAAAAGTCCACGCATGCTCGGAATCAAGCAGAAGAGCCGCACTGGCTATTGAACTTCATTTTTTTCTCGGTTCGTCGTACGTGTTGTACGTCACCGCGTCCTTGACGTTCGGAATTTCCGACAACATTTGTGTGATCGTGTGTATGCAAGACAAGTTTGAGCCAACATCCTTCTGAAAAAAATCCACGGTTTTGTTGTCAGAAAATCCTATCGTGTGTACATAGCATAACAGAGGCTTCTCTTGGGCAGTCTGAAGATCACTTAAAGTGCCAGTCCTCAATGTACAAAGTTAACCACTTAAGGACCGGGACTATTTTTCAAACTTGTTGTTTACACGTTAAAATCATTTTTTTTGCTAGAAAATGACTTAGAACCACCAAACATGATATTTTTTTCTAACACCCTAGAGAATAAAATGGGGGTCGTTGCAATAATTTTTGTCACATTTGCGCAGTGGTCTTACAAGCGCACTTTTTTGGGGAAAAAAATCATTTTTTGAATTAAAACATAAGACAACAGTAAAGTTAAAGTTGTTAAACAAAAATGTAATAGAAAAAAAAAAGTTAAATGTAAAAATTTGAAAATAAATAAATAAAATTGTCCCTTTAAGAGCTATGGGCGAAAGTGACGTTTTGACGTCGCTTCTGCCCTGCAATGATATGGAGACGAGTGGGGGCCATCTTCCCCTCACTCATCTCCATACCAAACCAAGGAGAGGACGCGGTTGTCTCTGTAAGCGGCGGAGGGCACCGGAGAGCGGCGGGAGGGGCGCCCTCTCCTGCCGCTGATAAAAATGATCTTGTGGCGAATCCGCCACAAAGACCACTTTTATCTGAAAGCAGACCGCCCGCTGAAGAGGATACCGGGTTATGGCAGCTAGCTGCTGAATAACAATGATATCCCTCTTCAAACAGCCAACATATAACTACGGCGGGCAGTCCGTAAGTGATTAATGGAGTCCTGGACCTTTACTATATCCGATCCAAGTTAAAATCGCCTAATAAATATAAAAACAACAATTCCATTGACTGTTCTCTGACTGCGAGTGACTGTTACAAATGCTGGTTGCTTGGCTGTCGAGCTGGAATGCCTCCTGCCTGGCTGCACACATTATGACAGGGGGGCAGCGTGTACAGGGAGGGAGATAGCATAAAAAATGAGTGGAAGCAGTGTGTACAGGAGAAAAGAGGGTCAGAGTATACAGGGATACAATGAGTAGAGGGGTAAATTAAATTTGAGATAACAAAGCCATTATGTAGCATAATTTAGCCATACCCACTTTTTGCTTTGGTGTGCTATGCACACTACAGGTCACCATCTCCCTGGTAGGGGCCCCAGTGCATTTAAGGATACAAGTATAGGCGCAATAACTTAGTGCTGCTCATGCTAGCTACTCCCTCTGTCTATGTCGCTCCAGTGCTGTCTGGAAGAGTGTCACTCCATTGCGGATGGATGCCGGAAATTCAATTCCCCATAATAAGAACCAGTCCCTATATGCAGGGTCTTCGTTTTTTTTTTTTTTTCAAACGTCTCTCGGTACCGAGTGGGGCAGCAGGTGGCGCTAAGCTCTGACCGTCCTGCACACAATGGAACACAGTAACACAATGGCGGGGAAGGGAGAGAAGAAGCGGGATGATGAAGCCGACAACAATGACCCTGGAAAGGACTGATCTATATAGTTGTATATAAAATGCACTTTTTATCTTTCAAAAAGTGTTTCCCAGTGCTAAATCTTTCCTCAAATTTCAGAACCAGTATAAAGGAATATTAGTAAAAAAAAAGCACTTGTGGGTTAACTAATTTTTTATTTTTTTATGTATAATTCTTCTTTAAGCAAGGGGTGTGTCTTAGCAAAAGTATGTAGGCATAATAGGTGTCCCTCATTCCCATCTCAAAAAGTTGGGAGTTATGTATTATGCTTCACTTTGTGGATGAACTGGAAGCTCTGTACAAAGCTATTTCTGTGCTGCTGAGGCTGCAGAGATGGAGATTGTGGGCTGTATCCTGAATCTCTTTTCTCTGTCTCAAAAGGAGAAATATCAGAGGTCTGTTTGGACCCCTAATATTTCACCAAAGCCCTCCAATGGTGCTCCTAAAAAATAAAAAAAATAAAAAAATGAAAAAAATATTGTAACAAAATGTAAAAATTAAATGGTAAGAGCCCATTCACACAGGGGCAACATGACTTCCAGCGCGACTTTGGGAGGCAACTTGGACACGACTTGAGTATGAATCACAGTGCGACTTGGGGCAACTTCAGCACGACTTACAACACGACTTGATGTCGCCTCCAGGACAGGGAGCTGAACATACCAGGCTCTTAGGTCTGGTATAAAACAAATAAACTGGCGCTCAGAGGCTATAAGGCAAATGACTATAAAAGTTAATGAAATTATAAAGTCTAAAAGCTGGATCAATCACGGTGTAATCAGGACGGTGTTGGAAGTCTTGGACAGGAGCCAGGAACCAGTCTATAAAGCAGGAGAGGATCCCTGGAGGATAAGTCATAGGTAAAACAAAACACCGGAATAAAACTTTTCTTTTCTTGTAAGAATTTGTGTGGCCAGATTCACGAAAGGCAGCTCTTCTTGTTGAGAGAAGTCAAACTCAGATCCATCCAGGTAAAAAAGAGAGAGAGGAGCGCCACTAAGTAAAATCATTTATTCACCAATATAAAAACAAAGTATCAACTTACATTTAGGAGCGGTATATAGAACAGACAGATGTGATTCCTGATAGAAGAGGGGGAAGGGAACAGTCAGTGATTCCCCGGGGATGCCTCCAAACACGACGCAGTCTAGCAGGGAGGCCAGGAAGGTACACAGCCTGTCTCTGCGGTAGGACGGAGCGGCAGCCCAGGAAGCCGCTGGCAATGTTGTCAAAGAGGAGAAAAAACACAACGCGTTTCTGAGCATGCGCAGGGTCTGTACGGCACATGCGCGCTCCTTTATCAAGTGTAGAGTAGGGAAAACAGTGAAGAGCTATTTATAGCAGATCAAAGGTAATGGGTGGACATTCACAGCTGATTGTATCACAGCTGATTGTATCAATGATATGTGCTCTGGCCTTGTTATATAACATTGCTATTGTCCGTGGTTCATATATTGACACTCCGGCATTGATACAATCAGCTGTGAACGTCCACCCATTACCTGCATTGATACAATCAGCTGTGATACAAAATGTGGGGGGCCACCCCATAATCCATACCAGACCCTTATCTGAGCACGCAGCCCGGCCGGTCAGGAAAGGGGGTGGGGACGAGCAACCCCCCTCCCTGAACCGTACCAGGCCACATGCCCTCAACATGGGGGGGGGGGGTTTGGGGAAGGGGGGCGCCCTGCGAATGGGCTCTAAAAGTTATATTTCAGTTCGCATGGGAGCAAACATACTAGGTTGTGTATTGATATACACTCTGGCCTCTTGCTGTTGTGCTGCTCCAGTGGTATACTGTGTGACATGTGGGGCCGCTGGACATCAATGTAGTGAGCCTGTTACCTAACAAATCCTGCATTGGCCCCTTCCGATTGTATTACACACCTGCAGCATTGGGGAGAAGCAGGGGTTAATGGTCTTCGGGTCTGCCCCTGCTGCTCCTCACCTATCCTACTGACTATTCTCAGACGAAACCAGACACCGCCGCCAGATGCCTGGAAGTGACGTATATCTTCACTTTGCTTTGATATGCGTGTACACATCATGTGTTCGTGAGTATTATGTGTGTCACATTTTATCCTTTAACTGCTTAAGGACCAGCTGCCGCAGATGTACTGCAGCAATGTGGCTCAATCCTGCAAATCACCGTCATTGTACGTCGGCTCGTAAATGGCGATTGGTGGGCGTGAGCGAGCCCACTGGCCAGTGGGGAAGCCAATCAGCGGGTGGGGCGGACTCGATGTCCTTGTGTAAACAAGGCGAATCTCCGCTATGCAGGGAGACAGTCCCCCATACAGTTAGAAAACACAAACAGGGAACACACTTAACCCTTTGATCGCCCTTGATGTTAACCGCTTCCCTGCCAGTGTCAGTACAATAACAGTGCATATTGTTAGCACTGATTACTGTAATAATGTCACTGGTTCCCAAAAAAGTGTCAAAAATGTTAGATGTCCGATCTGTCTGCCGCAATGGCGCAGTCCCGCTAAAAATCACTGATCGCCGCCATTACTAGTAAAAAAATAAATAAAAATGCCATAAATCTATCCCCTATTTTGTAGACGCTATAAGTTTTGTGCAAACCAATCAATATACGCTTATTGCTAATTTTTTTTTTTCCCACCAAAAATATGTAGAAGAATACATATTGGCCTAAACTGATGAAGAAATTTAGTTTTTTTACATTTTTGTTTTTTGACATTTATTATAGCAAAAAGTAAAAATATACATTTTTTTTTCAACTTTTTTTTTGCGCCTGTATATATGTCAGCCATCCATCCACACACCTGTATATATGTCAGCCACCCATCCACACACCTGTATATATCAGCCACCCATCCACACATCTATATATATGTCAGCCACCCATCCACACTAGTATATATGTCAGCCACCCATCCACACACCTGTATATATGTCAGCCACCCATCCACACAGCTGTATATATGTCAGTCACCCATCCACACACCTGTATATATGTCAGCCACCCCTCCACACACCTGTGTCAGACCCCCCCCACCCCACGGTGCGTACAACTGCCAAGACTGGTGCCCTGTTAAGTTCCGGAAGGAGAGCCTTGTGGGTTAAGACCTGGGATGGGGACAACTCTTCTAAAACTCGTTTTTTTGGCCTTCCATTTGAGAATTCCCTGTTTTTCGGCACGGGGTTGGATCAGACCCTTTCTAGGTCCTACAGAGAAGGGCAAGAAATTTCCCATGAAACCGAAGGACAGGGGAAAACTTTTTCGAGGCTCCCAGGCTTAAAAAACAGTTTGGAGATAGAAAGGGTACCATTAACCCTCAAGTGTTGGAAGGGGGGGGGGTGTCAGAATAGGCAAGCAGAAGGGAGGTTTCCTCTTCCCCAGCCAGAAGTCTGCCGACATGGACACCAAGTGACGCAAGGGTAGGGGGAAGACTTTCCCACTTCCTCTGTCAGTGGGAAAAGATTACTCAGAGTCCCTACATCCTCCAGATTGTAAGAGAGGGCTACAGGCTGGAGTTTCCCCACTCTCCTCCCCCAAGTTTCCTTTTAACCCACTTGCCCAAGGATCCTCTCAAGGCAGCAGGTATCTTGCACAATGTCAGAGAGCTGGCAGAGCAGGGAGTCATAGTGCCAGTCCCAGCAGGACAATGCGGGCAGTTATTCTACTCGCACATCTTTGTAGTCCCAAAGCCCTCGGGAAGGTACCGTCTCATAATAAATTTAAAGAGGCGTATTTACGCAAAAGTCTGGGGAGTCTTTTTGCGCTGGTACCAGGCAAAGGGGAGTTCCCAACGAGAGATCCCTGCCATCCTGGACTGATCCACTGGATGTGGATCAGAGGCTGGCGACCAAGACACTTAGGGTTCAGGTTGCAGCTTTGTCCTGTTTTTTTTTTTTTTTTGGCAGGAGATTGGCTCTGGACCCTCTGATTAAAAGGTTTTTGTCAGTCAGAGATACTATCCCCAGTGCAGATGAGCAGATTTCTGCCCTGGGACCTTACCTTAGTTTTGGGAGCACTAACCAGGGCACCGTTTGAACCGTTGGCTCTTATCCCTCTTAAGTTCCTTACCTTTTAAAATAGCTTTCCTGCTGGTGGTTACAACGACCAGGAGAATAAGCGACATTCAGGCTCTGTCAATAAAAGAGCCCTTTTTTCTATTATTTGATGACAGGGTTGTACTTAGGCAGGATCCCCTGTATCTCCCGAAGGTAGCCTCAAAGTTCCACTGAACTCAAGAGATTGTCCTTCCTTCTTTATTGCACCAATCCTCAGAACGAGAGAGAAAGTTCTTTTCATTGTTTAGATTTCAGACGTTGTATGTTGGCTTATTTAGATAAAGTAAAAGAGTTTAGAAGGTTCAGCCATTTATTAGTTAATTTTTCTGGCCAGAAGAAGGGTCAGCAAGCATCTAGGGCATCCATAGCAAGATAGATCAAGCAGACTATTTCTGTACCCTATGATCAGGCTAGTAGGGCAGCCCCGAGTGACCTTAAAGCACATTCCACTCGGTCTCTGGCGACCTCTTGGGCAGAAAGGGCCGGAGCATCGGTGGAGCAGATATATAGAGCAGCTACATGGACAAGCCAGAGCACCTTCCTGAGAAATTAGAGGGTGGAGTTGCTGTCTCCTCAGGATCTGGCATGGTAGGAAGGTCCTACAAGTTGTTGTCCCACACTAAGGCAGGCCTGAGCTACTTGCTCTTCTCTCTGGGTGCCGTCTTGGAAGACGACTTGAGAAAATGACCAGTTACACTTACCAGTAACGGTGTTTCTGGGAAGTCTTCCAGGACCGCAGGCCTACTTCCCACGCGCTCTTTTTGGTATGTTGGTTTTGTATGGAGTTTTGAGGTGTTTCACTCTCTTGCACTGGTGTGGGTCAATACTTTTTCATAACTGAGGAGCACAGGGAGGGGGAGGGTTTTAACCTCTTTGTTTGTGTTTACTGTAAGGTGGGACCAGTCATCTCTCAGGGTGCCGTCCTGGAAGACTTCCCAGAAAAACAGTTACCGGTAAGTGTAACTGGTCATTTTTTCATTTTGAATAAAGCCAGGGAGGGTTATAACTCTTGTCAGATGTTTTTTTTTTTGCCATGTCCAATTGCAGATATTTCCCTTCACTTCTTGTTCCATAGCCAAGGAATTACCCTGCAAATTAAGGGAATTCCTTGGGGATCCCCAGTGAAGGGATATTTAGCTTAACTGCATCTATTTTATTATAATTAGCTTGTAAAGCACGTGATTTCCTAGAAATGATGCTTTTGCTGAGATTCGGTTTTGTCATAGATTTTGCTTCTGTTTGATTGGCTAATTTGTATGACGTACGGTGGGTTGAACCTTTTGGTACTTTTTTTATTGCTTGTATAAATACTAATAATGAACAAATACACGTCAGATTACTCTGAGAAACGCAGTTTGTGTGTGTCTAAGTTTCTCATGGGTTAATCTCCAGGCCTGCGGGGATTAGACGTCACACCTTGTTGGAGGTATCGAGGGTCTATGTACCCCTAGACCAGTGTTTCTCAACTCCAGTCCTCAAGGCGCCCCAACAGATCATGTTTTCAGGCTTTCCATTATTTTGCACAGGTGATTTGATCAGTTTCACTGCCTTAGTAATTACCACAGCTGGTTCATTTGAGGGAAATCCTGAAAACATGACCTGTTGGGGCGCCTTGAGGACTGGAGCTGAGAAACACTGCCCTAGACCATCCACATTCCTAACAGATTTGGTGCTCGTCTCGGGATCGATCATAATACGTCCGGTAAGTTGAATCTATATTTATTTTCTCTTGCCATAACCTCTATTTAGAGATGGATTCCTTTAAAGGGATCTGTAATTTAGAGCTTGATAAGTAAACTGCTATGAGAAGCAGTAATAAGTTAACTGCTCTGAGAAGCAGTAATGAGTTAAGACTGTTCTGAGTCGGAGCAACTGTTTTGGGTAAACAGTGAGATAAGCTCTGGGAGAGCTTTAAAGGGCTCTGAGAAGTCCATAGAATGATTTATACAGTACTGTAATTATAAAAAGTCTGATAAGGTGTGCCAGACAAAACCCGATCTCTTTGCTTATCTTATCTATCACATAGAAGTTATAAGATAGTTTGTAAAACTGTACTGTGTGGAATTTGTCAGCGTTATAAGGTGAGGCAACTTCCTCCACTGCACTGTGTTATAATGGGAAGGGTTAATGGAAAAACTGTCCCGCCACCACCGGACGTGGGAGAAACTTGTAAAAGTTATGTAGCGCGCGTGTGTGTGTGGTACTGACTATGTGTGCATTAACCCCTATGTGGACAACTTAGCAGGATGGACAGAGGCTATGGGTAGCAGCAGTCCATTCCCCCATGATGGGGATAACGACACGTTCCATATGGACATGATAAAGAGTCTTTGTCCTGGAGATAAAGAGGCGTTTCCATACTATCTACAATGGGACATGACATACATGAGAAAGGGAGGAGAGAACTGGTTAACTTATGCCCCCCACTGGTATGAAAGGACAGATAAAAAGCAGAAGAACAGGACACCTAACTTAAAGCGGAGGTTCACACAAAAATTGAACCTCCGCTTTTCGGAACCCCCCCCAGTGTCACATTTGGTACCTTTCAGGGGGGAGGGGGGTGCAGATACCTGTCTAAGACAGGTATTTGCACCCACTTCCGGCATAGACTCCCACGGGAGTCTATGCCTCTTCCCGTTCCGCCGCGCTGTCTGCTGGGACACACACGGGTCCCAGGAGATAGCGGCGACCAGTTAGGATGTGCATCGTGACTCGCGCATGTGCAGAAGGGAATCGGGAAGTGAAGCCGCACCGCTTCACTTCCTGATCCCCACACAGAGAATGGCGGCGGCAGCTGCCGAGGACCGAGGGACGGTTCGGCCTTGGGTGCCGACACCGCTGGATTTGGGGACAGGTGAGTGTCCTTATTTTAAAAGTCAGAAGCTGCAGTATTTGTAGCTTCTGACTTTTAAAAAACAAAAATTCGCGGGACTCCCTCTTTAAGGGACAGAGAGGCTCCAAGATTACATTCTTGTGAGGGTAGGGTTAAATCAACCTTCTCTATGCCTGTACCATGTGCCCCGCCTCCTCCCCCTTACATTCCACAGCCTCAAGGGGGGCCACATAAACAAATATATCCCTTGTTCTCGAAAGAGGACATGGAATTTTTAGCCGCAATTGCAGCGACAGGTCCACAAGTATAAATAAAATTAAAAAGTTGCAAAAATGACTGGCATATAAAATCTTAAAATGACTGGCATATAAAATCTTAAATTGATACACTTATATACCTATAAGTGAACTAGGAATCAATAAAAAGTGAATACAGGTGACAAAAAATCAAATAAGTCAAATCAAAACCTCAATAAATTATTCAAAGTGTCCATAAAGTAATGCAATAAAAGCGTGTCTTTCCTTAGATGAGAAGGGCTAGTGTATAAACATATATGTGTAATAAAGTCCACAATAGCAAAATCTTGATGATGAACAAACGAAAGGCAACTCAGGTGTGCGACTCTGTATATGATGACTCTTACCAGAGATGATGGACCCCCTAAAGAGCAGGGTCAGATGAGAAGGCAGAAATAGCCCTCTGCAGGGACATAGGATCCTCCAGTATCACCGGTCTTAGGTGTTCAGTGAGGGGAGTCGTCGTATAGCAATGAATGCTTGTCAGCTGAAATCCTCAGTGGATGATGTTGCTGTATAGCAATAAATGCTTATCAGCTCTATGTAATTTTAAGTTTATGTTTGTACCTGTTACCCCATGAGCATATGCTCGTTTTTATTAGTATTAAAGACCTATTGTTTAAATCTACTACACGATCAGAGTCCCTCTCTGCTCATTCGTGGCTTTAGTGTGTTTCTCTTTCAGATTTCAGATTGAGGGATCCAGCTGATAAGCATTTATTGCTATACGGCAACATCATCCACTGAGGATTTCAGCTGACAAGCATTCATTGCTATATGGCGACTCCCTTCACTGAACACCTGAGACAACCTAAGACTGGAGATACTGGAGGATCCTATGTCCCTGCAAAGGGCTATTTCTGCCTGCTCATCTGACCCTGCTCTTTAGGGGGTCCATCATCTCTGGTAAGAGTCATCATATACAGAGTTTCACACCTGAGTTGCTTTTCGTTTGTTTACACTGAAGTACAGAGTTCATCATCAAGATTTTGCTATTGTGGACTTTATTACACATATATGTTTATACGCTAGCCCTTCTCATCTAAGGGAAGACACACTTTTACTGCATTACTTTATGGACACTTTGAATTATTTCTTGAGGTTTTGATTTTCCTTATTTGATTTTTTGTCACCTGTATTCACTTTTTATTGATTTCTAGTTCACTTATAGGTGTCCACGTGTATCAATTTAAGATTTTATACGCCAGTCATTTTTGCATGGTATTAATTTAGCGCAACTTTTTTATTTTATTTTTGATTACTACCATTAGATATTAGATGGTTTATTGTTGCGGCTTTGGTTTTTAGGAGTTATAGTCTGAGCGCGGTATTCCTACTTATTTAATAGATCCACAAGTAAATAGAACACCACCCCCTGTTCAACAGCAGGCTGCAGTAGTGGTTCAGGCACTGCCTACCGTTCCACAATAAGCCCAGCAGCAAGCCCCCGTAGCCCAAAGACCCCCACCGTCTGCTCCCCAGCAGGCCGTGGATGTCTCTTCCACCTCAGGTACTGAGCACCCACATGGTCCTACACAGCCTTTGGGTTCAGCCGTAGCTGTAATAAGTCCCCCAACAACCAGATAAAAAGCTGCACGAAAGACCTCATCACATGAGGATACACAGCAAAAAGAAGTAGAGGAAACAGGGAAAGACAACTTTGAAGAAGAGCAAATCAGGCAACTAGTTACTCAACAATTCCCATTTATGACTGTGGGTGATGTTTTGGTAATGAAGCCTATTGACATTGAGGACATTAACCACATTATCTAACACTGTCCCAAACCCACCACATCAGCTGCAGGTGCTATAAGTTATCTAAGGAAAGCTTGCACTGGCAGAAATTACACACAAGAAGACATAATAGGGATGGAGGCACCTTAGGGTGCTTCATCTAAAGTCCCGCGGGATGGAGGCACCTTAGGGTGCTTCATATAAAGTCCCAAACTCCCCCCATTTTATACACAAGAACACATAAGGCTCATTATAGACAACTTGGTGGGGACCAACTCCCCCTGGACAAAAGTGCCCACCATTAACACAGTAGAGGCCCCCACCACAAAAGCCGCAGACTACAAATTAAATACCAAAGATGGGCGGGTCAATATGTGGAGAGAGGTAGAGGCTGAAATGAAGACAGCTTTCACAAACAAATCTTCCCTACCCACGGCCGTAGCTTGCAAACAAAAGCCAGCAGAATTTGTGTTATAATTCTGGAAAAGATTTCTAGAAATCTGGACACAAGAGGCGGGACTTGGTATTTAAATAACATGCACAGTCTCTTAATACAGACATACCTCAGCAACCTTGGCCCTAAACATGCACTTACAATAAGACAGCAAATATCAGATTGATACAAGCACAATAACTGATTTTTGCAAGAAGCTGACAGAGAAGGATGCTGCAGGATGTTTTGACATCCCTAAGCAAACACCAGTGCAGACACATTATCAAAATGATTTCTCAGGAAATCAAAGGGGAAACTTTTATAAAAAGAGAGGAAAAAGAACGGACAGAACAGAGGAGGGGGATACAGAGGGAGGGGACAAGGACAAAGAGGGGGTTACACACAGAGACAACCAACTGTGTTTCAACTGTGGAGCCCCCGGACACTGGAAGGTACAGTGTCCTTACTATGAACAGGAACTGACTAACACAGGACCCCCTGCCTCACATGTGCAGCCCCACAAAATTCAGGTACACAACAACAGCAGAATTCACAGCAACACAATGTAAAGTTTCCCATCACCTGGCAACAACAATGAAGCTGCCCTGAAGGTGGTATCCCAGCATTTCCCCTTATCTCTCACTCTTATCAAGAGCAGCCAATCATTTCACTGCATGTGAATGGAAAGTTAACCCCTTATGTACTTGACAGTGGAGCCACATGCAGCACAATTAGCAAGGATTTTTATAGAGGAGAGGTTACAAATGCTGAGCCTTTAATGGGAATAAATGGGGTACTCACCAAAACTTTTAAAACACCACCCCTTACAATCATTGACCTGACTGGAATGGGATCGGTGATTCAACACTGTTTCAGAATAATACCTGGCTGTCCGGTGAATCTCAGAGATTTACTAGGAAAACTGGGAATTACAGTGAAAGTCACAAAGCAAGGAGGATTACATGTAGAATCTGATAGGATAAACATCCTCACCCTTTTTCCATCCATCTCCTTGACAGAAGATGTGATGGAGAGAGGAATAGAGGAGGCAATTTGGGCAGAAAATTCACTGGATGTGGGATTTATCCCTTGTACACCTTACAAAGCCACCTTAAAACCAGGGGCCCAACCTGTATTCCACAAACAATACCCCATAGCTAGAGAAAAAGAGAATGGCTTACAGCCAATAGTCGAGGATTTTTTAAGGAAAGGAATCTTAAGGGAAATTGTCTCGCCCTACAATACTCCCATTAACCCGGTAAAGAAGGCAAATGGTGACTATAGGTTTGTACAAGACCTAAGGGCCATCAAGAGCCTAGTGGTACCGATTGCCCCAATAGTGCCTGATGTGCCATCAATACTTATCGCCATACCATCCGATGCAGAGTATTTTTTAGTGATTGATTTGTCGAATGCGTTTTTTAGCATCCCTGTGGATGAGGAGACACAGCCAATCTTTGCTTTTTGCTTTAAAAAACGCCAGCTAACATGGTGTTGAATGCCCCAGGGCTTTATAGACTCCCCTGCAGTCTATTCCATTGTCCTCCAAACTACTCTCACAGCTTGGATACCAAGACATTGTTCATCCCTGCTGCACTGGATGATGCATGTGGATGATCTCCTTCTCTGCAGTTCTAATCGGGTGGCCGCCCTTAAGGATGGTAGGGATCTTTTGAAATGTCTTTTGGAAAGTGATCATAACGTGTCAAAGAAAACGTTGCAATGGTGTCAGGAAACAGTTAAATACCTTGGTTTTGTACTCTCAAAAGGAGAAAGGAAAGTCAGTCACAAAAGAGCTGCTGCTCCTGTGGGTCTGCCCCGCCCACTTACTAAGAAAGACATGCTCACCTTTCTTGGTATGGTTGGTTACGGCCGCCAATGGATACCTGACTGTTCCTACTATGATAATCTTCTGAGACAAGCCACAGATTCAGACATGCCAGACTGTATAAAATGGTCAGATGAAATGTGCAATGCTTTTGTGTATTTGAAAAATGCAATGGTAACAGCTCCAGGGCTTGGCTTCCCTAATTATGGAAAGATGTTTCATTTGTTTGCAAGGGAAAATTGTAAAACTTTTTGGCAGGTGTCCTCGCTCAAGAGCATGGAGGCAAGTTGCGCCCTGTTGTTTTTTTCTCAAAGATGGTTCCGGTGCAGGTTCAAGGCATGCCTGCTTGTCTCAGAGCTTTGGCATCATGTGCGATGGTGGTTGAAATGACCACTTTTTTCACTCTGGGGCACGACACCACACTTCACACCACCCACAATGTATCAATCCTGTTGAAAAATGTACGCGTCTGCTCAGAGGTTGAGCGGCTATGAGGTGATCTTGCTGTCTAATCCAAGATTGCACATCAAATATGCATCCTCCACTGCGGGCCCAACACCAATCTTAAACGCCCTTTTAGGATTAAAAGGAGAACAGGATGAGGTCGTGCCACAACATGACTGCATAAACCTCATTCACCAAGACACATCACCCAGGTCTGATTTATCTTCCACAGCACTGCCAGACACACAGAATGTTTTTGTGGATGGTTCTTGCTCTAGGCCAAATGATCACACATACCACGCAGGGTATGCAGTTGTGCAGCTTCCAGATGTCATACTTAAGGCCAAGCCTATCCCATATCAATCAGCACAAGCTGCTGAATTAATTGCACTCACTAGAGCATGCCAGCTCTTTGAAGGTCAGGATGTAAACATTTACACTGACTCGAAGTATGGGTAGTATGTGGTACAGGACTTCGGTGTGATATGGAGTAGGCGTGGCTTTGTGGCAGCAGATGGAAAGAACATATCACATTCTTCTTTAGTAATGTCACTGCTAAAAGCTATCCAGCTACCTAAAACACTGGCTATATAGTACACTGCAGAGCACACACAGGCCAACTGACAGAGATAGCCAGGGGAAATGCTCTGGCTGACCTTGCTGCTAAACAAGCTGCTATCTCACAGACAGCAGATATCCAAATGGCTATGCTGATACCTGACCTATCCCCATTTGAACAGTCACTTGCAGATCTTCAGGATTTGGCATCAAATTATGAGTTAAGGGACTGGGATAAAAAGGGTGTGCAGAAAGATCCAAAAACTGGACTTCTCTGCAAAGAGGGGAAACCATGTATACCAATGGCAAGTGCATCACTCTTCATCTCACTGTACCACGGAATAGGTCACACAGGTACAGTGGGGCAAAAAAGTATTTAGTCAGCCACCAATTGTGCAAGTTCTCCCACTTAAAAAGATGAGAGAGGCCTGTAATTGTCATCATAGGTATACCTCAACTATGAGAGACAAAATGTGGAAACAAATCCAGACAATCACATTGTCTGATTTTTGAAAGAATTTATTTGCAAATTATGGGGGAAAATAAGTATTTGGTCACCTACAAACAAGCAAGATTTCTGGCTCTCACAGACCTGTATCTTCTTCTTTAGGAGGCTCCTCTGTCCTCCATTCATTACCTGTATTAATGGCACCTGTTTGAACTTGTTATCAGTATAAAAGACACCTGTCCACAACCTTAAACAGTCACACTCCAAACTCCACTATGGTGAAGACCAAAGAGCTGTCGAAGGACAGCAGAAACAAAACTGTAGACCTGCACCAGGCTGGGAAGACTGAATCTGCAATAGGCAAGCAGCTTGGTGTGAAGAAATCAACTGTGGGAGCAATAATTAGAAAATGGAAGACATAAAAGACCACTAATAATCTCCCTCGATCTGGGGCTCCACGCAAGATCTCACCCCGTGGGGTCAAATTGATCACAAGAATGGTGAGCAAAAATCCCAGAACCACATGGGGGGACCTAGTGAATGACCTGCAGAGAGCTGGGACCAATGTAACAAATGCTACCATCACTAACACACTACGCCGCCAAGGACTCAGATCCTGCAGTGCCAGACGTGTCCACCCGGTTTAAGCCAGTACATGTCCAGGCCCATTTGAGGTTTGCTAGAGAGCATTTGGATGATCCAGAAGAGGATTGGGAGAATGTCATATGGTCAAATGAAACCAAAGTAGAACTGTTTGGTAGAAACACAACTTGTCGTGTTTGGATGAGAGAGAATGTTGAGTTGCAACCAAAGAACACCAGACCTACTGTGAAGCATGGGGGTGGCAACATCATGCTTTGGGGCTCTTTCTCTGCAAAGGGAAAAGGACAACTGATCCGTGTACATGAAAGAATGAATGGGGTCCTGTATCGTGAGATTTTGAGTGCAAACCTCCTCCCATCAGCAAGGGCATTGAAGATGAAACGGTGCTGGGTCTTTCAGCATGACAAAGATCCCAAACACACAGCCTGGACAATGAAGGAGTGGCTTTGTAAGAAGCATTTCAAGGTCCTGCAGTGGCCTAGCCAATCTCCAGATCTCAACCCCATAGAAAACCTTTCGAGATGAAAGTCCATGTTGCCCAGCGACAGCCCCAAAACATCACTGCTCTAGAGGAGATCTGAATGGGCCAATATACCAGAAACAGTGTGTGACAACCTTATGAAGACTTACAGAAAACATTTGACCTCTGTCATTGCCAACAAAGGATATATAACAAAGTATTTAGATGAACTTTTGATATTGACAAAATACTTATTTTCCAACATAATTTGCAAATAAATTCTTTCAAAAATCAGACAATGTGATTGTCTGGATTTGTTTCCACATTTTGTCTCTCATAGTTGAGGTATACCTATAATGACAATTACAGGCCTCTCTCATCTTTTTAAGTGGGAGAACTTGCACAATTGGTGGCTGACTAAATACTTTTTTGCCCCACTGTATACAAGTCACGGCTGATCTTCTGAGTAGAGATTTTTATATCACAAAACGCATCTAGCTGGTAAAGGATTATGTATCAAGATGCATTACATGTATCAGGAGCAGGGATGAACTTCGAGTTCGAGTTGAACTCATGTTTGACTCAAACATCGGCTGTTCGCAAGTTCGCCGAACAGCGAACAATTTGGGGTATGAAAAATGTTGGATATGTAGCAAATTACATCCTAGCACAGCCAGAATCCCTCTTTTGACTGTACCTTTAAATATTTCCTCCCTCCTCAACGAGACTCCTCCTGTCTTCTTGACTAACATATCCACTCTGTACATAAACAACACTGTTACCTTTCCAATAGCAGGTAGAAGTCATTCCCCTGATTGGTGTTTTAATTTAGGGAATGAGACGCAGACTAACCCCTCCGTCCTCAGCAGGTCAATATTTAACATCTCCATGTGCGAATCCAAAGGCTCTGCCCCTGCCTGCTCACTGTTTCAAGTATCTGTCCCAGAGCTAAACCGTACTTTGCATAACTTTTCCTCCTTCTCTGATAATGTAGGCGATATATTACCCCAATTTATAATTGCAACACAGGACAATTACACTCACAAGATGGTCGCTGAGAGACCTTTTGCACTGGGACAAAGTATCTATGTATGTTGTGGGAAAGTGTGTTATCCCTGTGTGCCCCTCCATGTTAAGGGATAGTGTTACCTTGCATCCTTGGTACCTGTCATGGGAGTGGTAGGGGATGATAAAAGGGGACATCCCCTAGAGGCCAGTATTCACCCCCAGATACCCCCTCAAACACTGCGACAAAAGGGAGTTGCTCTATAAACAAGATATGGCCTGGGCATGGTTTCCTTCTTGGACAGGATGGGGTATAGACATGATGAAAAGGTTGAACAATTATTCAAGTATATTGGAAGAGATAATGGAGAGAAATTCGGATGACATTGCTATGTTAAACATAGAAACTAGAGCAATTAGAAAACAGCTAGAACTACATGAGTTGGCTATAGAAAGCATGAGTGCAGCTCTTGGATCTCTAACACAAGTGTCAAGGTGCCTGACTACTATGATATCATTGCACAACACAGAAAAGAAGTAGGCCAGCTCCAGTAGGAAGCTAGGGACATTGCTAAAACATGGAGCCCATTTGACAATTCGGGATTTGGGCTTGGAGGTGTATTTTCATGGTTAAAAGACATTGTCCTTGTTATGATATTTATCCTTGCTCTGATTCTTTACCTCTGTTTTAAGTGTTGTACCTGCATAATTGCACGCATTCAATCTCCTTATGATAAGGTTCTTTCTTACATGACATACATGAAGAAACATCAGGCAATCTATGCCACAATCCCAAAGAAGTATTAAAACACAACATAGAATGTAGAGATCATCTTATATGATCTAAGAGGGGATTGCAGCAATATTTTAGCTTAACTGCATCTATTTTATTATAATCAGCTTCCATTTTGATTGTCTTTCTAGCATCCATCCCACAAATTACTAGGTGCACGAATTGGTAATCTAGTTTCGTTTCTCATGCTCCTATTATCTACTTTCCATTTCTTGTAAAGCATGTGATTTCCTAGAAATAATACTTTTGCTGAGATTCGGTTTTGTCATAGATTTTGCTTCTGTTTGATTGGATAATTTTTTATGACGTACGGTGGGTTGAACCTTTTGATACATTTTTTTTATTGCTTGTATAAATACTAATAATGAACAAATACACGTCAGATTACTCTGAGAAACGCAGCTTGTGTGTGTGTGTGTGTCTAAGTTTCTCATGGGTTAATCTCCAGGCCTGCGGGGATTTGACATCACACCTTGTTAGAGGTATTGAGGGTCTATGTACCCCTAGACCATCCACATTCCTAACATCCAGGTCACCAGAACTGGTGTTTCCACTGAAAATTTCTATTACTTTTCTGGGGACAACACAAACTGTGGGATTTTCCTTTACTTTCAATGATAATGGTAAACAGGACAAACAGAGGGTGAATATGCCACAGTTTTTTTGTAAATTAATAAACATGCTGGTGTTTTAATGGTTAATGTGCGCATAGCCTTAACCACTTGACCTCTGGAAGGTTTTACCTCCTTCATGACCACTGTGCTACTTTAACTGCCAATTGCACAGTAATGCAACACTGTATGCAATTGAAATTTAGATAATTTTTTTCACATAGAGCTTTTTTTTGTGGTATTTGATCACCACTCTGTTATAAAGAATATCCAATAAAATCTAATTTCTTCAATCATTTAGGCCAACATGTATTCTGCTACATGTAGTGTATATTCATTGGTTTGTGTGTCTACAAACTATGGCATATGTTCTTGAAAGTTGATTAATCCTGATGTACTAATGGCCTCATCTCATTTCTTGAGGTCCTTAAAGGACAATGCAAAAAAAAAAAAAAAATTACCCTTTTTTTACCCTTATTTGGAAAAGTAGACAGTCAGAGGTATTTAGTAATTCAGAGGCATAGCAGATTTTTTGAAGTTGTAATTTTCACAATTTTTTGGAAAATGAAGAAATTAAAGTTGCATAGTTACATAGTCGGTGAGGTTGAAAAAAGACACAAGTCCATCAAGTCCAACCTATGTGTGTGATTATATGTCATTATTGCATTGTATATCCCTGTATGTTGTACATACATTGTATACCCCTGTATGTTGTATAGGTTTTTGAAACTATCGATGCTCCCTGCTGAGACCACTGCCTGTGGAAGGGAATTCCACATCCTTGCCGCTTTTACAGTAAAGAACCCTCTACATAGTTTAAGGTTAAACCTCTCTTCTTCTCATTTTAATGAGTGGCCACGTGTCTTGTTAAACATCCTTACGCAAAAAGTTTTATCCCTATTGTGGGGTCACCAGTATGGTATTTGTAAATTGAAATCATATCCCCTCTCAAGCATCTATTCTCCAGAGAGAATAAGTTCAGTGCTCGCAACCTTTCCTCATAACTACTATCCTCCAGACCCTTTATTAGCTTTGTTGCCCTTCTTTGTACTCGCTCCATTTCCATTCTCCAGCCTCCATGGGCAGCTGCTGCTGCTTGGGCGTAGATGCCTCTTCCTCTCTTGATGCACCTGTGTGATGTTGGGAGGAGCCCGTGGGTGTGTGCCGAGTGTATTTAACATCCTTACTCTGTGCTAGCCAGTCCTCATGGCAGCACCTCTCTGTGTACACTGCACACTACATGGCACTTACTTCTTTATATCCTAAAGCAGGTAATTGCATGGTTTTTCTTTTCTTGTTTATGCTCACTTTTGTTTTTGTCATCTATACCTGTCTCATGGTCGTCTTTTCTTTTCTTTTTTTTTTTTTCATTTTCTTTTTTTTTTCTATTTCTCTTTCTTTTTCTTCCCCTTTTTTTACCTTTTCCCTTTTTTCTCTCTTCTCTTTCTTTTTCTTTCTCTTCCTTTTTTTTTCTTTTTCATCTCTGATCTTTTTTTCTCTCTTCACACACTTCTTCTTCTCACAATATAACCCGCAAATCTCGCCAAGTTGGCCAGAACAATGTACACAGGCTTTCCAGCTTCAGTTAGGGAGAAAAGTTGCCTGTCATGTCTGGGCCTTTTCCACCCCCCTCCTTCCTGTTTTCACTAACTGAGGAGTGTAATAAGAGCTGACACACACACACAGACACACACAGCTCTGGATTGAGTGGCCTCTATTGTGCTTCTAATGCTGGAAGAGGAAAACCAATCAGGAGCAGAGTTACAACAGCCAATGGAAGAGATTTTACAGACCTGAGAGAGAGCAGCAATGGATTGTGGGACATGAAGTTCTCACACAAAACGGCCCCAGAGGCTGGTACACAAGGAGAACTGCAAACCACATGATTCTTTGCAGAGAGGAAAGTAAGGATTCCATTTTGTGTGCTGAGGGAAAAGTGAGTCAGCGATGAGAGAGTGAAGAGTCCAGACCTGAGGGAGAGGTACTAGCTCCCAGATGGTTTCCCCCGCACGATTCAGGCCTCTTTGTTCCTGGATCCCTTCAGGAGAGTAGCTCCTCGGCTGCTGTGTGTGAGAGGAACCGCGGCCTACCAAGGGGCACACAGTCTGCAACTCCAGCCCAGAGGAACAGATCGTCCATGCTAGAGAAGGATGCCCTGCAGCAGTATGTTACAGAAGAGGCCGTTGCAACAGCTCAGAGACCGAATGCCACTGTGACACACCTGCATCCAGGAGAATCAATCGATTGCTCTGTGGAGGACCGCTGATTGCATACAGGATTAGTGAGGGGGCTTTGCCCAGTAACCTTTATTGCCTTCCATAAGATACCACATGTAAATAACATGCACAGACACCTGTTATCTGGATCACACAGAGGAATGCTACATCACAGCGCCAGCTACTTCACATTCCTTCTCATTACCCTGTTATATTGAGGGACCCTTGTCCACAGAGCTCCTACATTGCTGGTGAAGATAACAAATGCAAAGCTTTGCTCATAGAACATTAACGCTGTTGCTCTTAAAGGGGACACACCATGGGTATTGAAATTACTTCACTCTGTAGAGGTATCCTAGGCCGGCCTGGGGTCCCCCTTTAGCCATAGCATTCCACCTACATCAGAAGCTTGTTTGGGGAGTCTGTTTAACCTGTGCATATTGTTTACTGGTTGCGTAGTGTTACTGACTGTTTTCTTTAAAACTGTTTCAACCAAGTCCTGGATATTTATACAGGTCTTGGCTGACTAATGTTAACCTAAACCTCATTCCTTTCCAAGTAAACTTGAAGAACAGAACTGTGTTGTGTATTCTTGCTGAGTTATTCCATTAATCACATTGCTAGGTGTGCCAGGGGGGTGGGAGAGTTCCTTGGGGTTGAGAGGCAGAGTAAAGGACTGAACAAACAAAAGCAGCTCCTGCGGGGGTAGTGATTATATATATATATATATATATATATATATATATATATATATATATATATATATATATATATATATATATATATTGTTTTTAGACATGAAGCCCGCTCCTACCACCACCTGGATTTCTGCCTTTCGTTTTTCCTGGAGATGATGTGTTGTGCACCCGGTCCCTCTCCTGTGGGCTCCTTCCACAGCTACCGGTACAAACAATTTGGACAGCCTCTGATTCCTCATCCCCCATTTTCCAGACTCAGAGGGATGAGTAACTCTCCCTTTTCTCTTGTACACATCCTCCCCGTTGAAGGGTACAGGGGGTCCCCGACTTAAGAACATCCGACTTACGAACGACCCCTACTTACGAACGGGGCCCGAGTGACGTCACTGCCGGCCGACGCCATCCCTCTTCTTGCTGGAGTGTGAGCCGTTCCTGTGTTCCTGGCCTGGTTGTGAAGTTAAGGGGCCCCCCTCGTTATCCTGCCTGCCCGTCCACGGTCGGGGGACTGCCGGTGGCCTGCCAGGTCGCTACAACTGCCCGTCGCGGCCGCGGCCTTGTCCGGCCTAGTGAGGCCTCCAGGATCCCCGGTCTTTCCTAGGAGTGCTGCCCTGCGGAGGTGCACCACGGCCGGCCTGCCTGGACACACCGTCTACCCATCTCCCTGCTGTGCCATCAGGTGAGCAGCCTGTACTGCAGTACTGTAATATGCTTAAGATATATGTTTTATATGCAGTGTACTGTACCTCTGCTTCCTCCTGTCCCTGCCGCCATGTAAAGAGTGAGAGGGGAGAGCTGTGCTCCTCCCCTCTCAGCTATGAAAGAAAATCTAGCAGTGCTAGGAGGTGACAGGGTCAATAAAGGGAACCTGTCACCTCCAATTGCTATCACACAGGGAATTGTTTTCTCCTGTGTGATAGCAATAAAGTTAAATGAAAAAAAATTGATAAAAAAATAAAAATAAAAAAAATAAGAAATACAGTATTAATTAAATTAAAAAAAAATAACAAAGTAATTAAAGTAAAGAATAATTAAAATAAAAAAAATTATACAAAAATTAAAAAAAGTAAAGGACAAGCTACAAAAAAAAAAAAAAAAGTGATAAAAAAGTAAAAAAAAAAAAGAAACAAAACATATTTGAACTAAACGTGCCACTCCTGCCATCCAGTTGCCATTTTTGGGGGGGTGGTTCGGTTGGCGGGGAGGGGGTGCATTGCGGAACCTGGCCTTGGGGTGGCAGGGAGAGCAAATCCGGCCCTGCTTGTACCACACACAATTGAATGAGAGCTCCACAATAGGCAGACGACATGAGCCCACGCTGGAACACAGGGACAGAATGTATCCCTGTGTCCCAGCACGAGCCCATGCCATCTACCCATGCGGAGCCCCCACCCAATCGCGCGTGTTTTTTATACCATCTTTGCTTGGTCCTGAATGTAACCACTACTGTATCCTTCTGTTCTCTTTTAGCCCTGTTTTTTTGTACTGTACTGGATCCCACAGTGCTTGACGGCTCTAAGGACGCACAACAAGCGGGCATACCTGTATCTATCTTGCCGCCACAGTGAGTGTTTTTATACAGTTCCAGTCTAACTAGAATAAATTGGTAATAAATTGGCTGGCTGCTACACTTTTTTTCCTTCTTGTTCTTCTTTTCTAGAGTGCACTTCATTCCACATTTTTTGTCTTCAAAATGCCGAAAAACAAATCTGATGCAAGTGCTGGTGATACAGCAAAGAAAAGAAGATCCATCACCATGGAAAATAAAGTAGAAATAATAAAAAGATCAGAAAAAGGTGAAACTCCATCATCTATTGGCAGAGCATTGGGCTACAATCGGTCAACGATCGCAACGATTTTAAAAGATAAAGGTAGAATAATGGAGCATGTGAAAGGCCATACCCCAATGCGTGCTACGATTATTACCAAGCAACGCAGTGGTTTAATTGTCGAGATGGAAAGGCTGCTGACAATTTGGATAGAAGACCAAAATCAGCGTAATATACCTATCAGTCTTACTTTTGTTCAAGAAAAGGCTCAAAGCCTTTTCAACGATTTAAAAGCTGCCCATCCAAGAGAAGATGATTGCAATGAAGAATTTGGTGCAAGTAGGGGTTGGTTCAATCGCTTTAAAGAAAGAGCTAATTTGCATAGCATTAGAGTTCAAGGTGAAGCAGCAAGTGCCGATGTAAGTGCTGCAAATAATTTTCCCAAGATATTGAAAGCTATTATTGACAACGAAGGTTATATGCCAGAACAAATTTTTAATGTAGATGAAACAGGCTTGTTTTGGAAAAAAATGCCAGCTAGGACCTACATTTCAAAAGAGGAAACATGTGCACCAGGACATAAGGCATCAAAGGACAGGCTGACTGTCTTACTTGGGGGTAATGCATCTGGGGATTTAAAGCTCAAGCCTTTGTTAGTGCATCACTTCTTAAATCCCAGGGCACTACGTAATGTCACTAAGGCATCTCTTCCTGTTATTTGGAGGGCAAATACAAAGGCTTGGGTTACAGCTACAATGTTTGAAGATTGGTTTTTGAACCATTTTGTCCCTGCTGTTGAACGTTATTGTTTGAGGGAAAACATTCCCTTCAAAATTCTTCTTCTCCTTGACAATGCCCCTGGACATCCAAACACTTTAGCTGACTTGCACCCCAATGTAAAGGTGGTATTTCTACCCCCCAACACCACATCACTACTTCAACCTATGGATCAAGGAGTCATAGCCTCCTTTAAGGCCTATTATTTACGGAGGACATTCTCACAAGCTATCAGGGCTACCCAAAAGGATCAGATGACCTTAAGAGAGTTCTGGAAGAATTATCACATTTATGATGCCATCAAAAATATTGCTGATGCTTGGGCTGAAGTGAAAGAAACAAATATGAGAGGTGTTTGGAAAAATTTGTGCCCCCAATTCACAGAAGAATTTCTGGGGTTTACAGATGAAGAAATCTCCGCAACCAGGCAAGCTGTAGTTATTATTGGTAATCAATTGCAGTTGGACATCAGTGAAAATGATATCATCGAGTTACTCGACTCCCATGGGCAAGAATTAAGCAATGAAGACCTTATGGAACTAGAGCAGCAGATGACAGCATTTAGTGAAGAAAACCAGGACCTAGAAACTCCAACATTGAAAAAGTTTTCTACAAAACGGTTATCTGATGCTTTTCATCTTGTTGAAGCAGGAATGGCAAAGTTAGAGGAGCAAGATCCTGATACAGAGAGGTTTACCAAAGTTTATCGTACAGTTACTGACGGCCTGAGATGCTACAGGGCTATTTATGATGAGATAAAGAAAAGCGCTGTGCAAACATCCCTTGATGCCTACTTCAAGAGTCCAGCAGCTGAATCAGATTCTATAATAACAGTCCCATCCTCTTCAACAAGCCCATCATCCTCTACCATAATTGTTTAAGGTTGTACTGTTCTGTACAGTACTGTACAGTGTTTGAAAATGTTTAAGAATTTACATGTATGTATCTGCATCTACATGCACAGGTAAACATAAATAATATGTTAAACCAAACACCTGTCTACGTTGTATTTATTTATTTATAGAGCCACTTAAGTTTTTACTGCTGTCTGTATCCTCATTAGATGGATTTAATCTCACTTCCTGACTCTGAGACTGGATTTGCACTTAAAAAAGGTACTGTTCCGACTTACAAACAAATTCGACTTAAGAACAAACCTACAGTCCCTATCTCGTTCGTAACCCGGGGACCCCCTGTATAATGTTTGATCATACTGGTCTACTCCATGTTTTGTTGTTTTTTTATAGAGTTGCATGCGTCTGCCCCTGAAGAGTGGTATTATCCACGAAACGGGTCAGGCTTTTATTATTATTATTATTTTACAAGATTTATATAGCGCCAACAGTTTACGCAGAGCTTTACAATGTATAAGGGGGACAACACAATTACAGTACAATACAAAAGGTACAGGAGGGCCCTGCTCGTAGAGGATGCATTTTAGGATGCATTCTCATGCCTACTGATAGGAACATACTTAGACTCCATTATCTACAACCAAATGATCATTCTGTCAGAACAAACAAAGAGAAGTCTTGCAAGCCACAATAATCCAATGCTCAGTGTGCACAAAGCATGAAAATCAAAAAATAGATATCCAGCAGCATACGCAGTTCACGTATTCATAACCATGCAAGAAGTGTAAATAAAGGATTTTTGCGCTGCGCTTGATAATATAATATAAAAATAATACCAAAAATCACTAAAAAAATATAAAATAAATTTAAAAATAGGGTATATGTATATTTCTACACGATAACTTCCTGCGTGCAATGTGCATATAATTATCTACAATATATATATATCCAAACAATTCACAGTGCAATGTGCATATATGTAATAATGATAATAAATATCTTAATACAGTGATAAGCTAAAAAAACATGCAGTATCTCGCATAAAGTGCAACATGCAAGGAAAATATTAAATCAGATTGCATAAAAGTGCCCAGTGCGTCTTAAACACAATAGATAAATTCTATGTTAGTGAAATCCTTATAATAGTGTCCCAAAAAAAATGTCCAAATAAATGTGCATCCGTATCCAAAAGAAATGAATGTCCAAATCATCCAACGTGCTGAATTCAAAATGCTGTAAAACAACCGTGATGTGCCTTGATGACCCCCCAGAGTGATTGCGCTCACCTCAGAGCGTGTGACACAGTGATTAGCTGCGTCTAATCACGCTTTGTAGCCACCCCTTGGGCTCTGCATGGTAAGCTAGATACGATCTCCACTCTGGGTTAATATAGCTCCATAGACATCCAATCATAAAAAGGAAGAGAGACTATATAGTGTAATACTATTAAACGATAATTTATTAAACAGAAAACCACTTCCCACAGAGGGGTACTCACATTCTCTTGGTGCTGCTGTGCACCAAACAATAAAACGCTGTATAAGAACGCCAATCTGTGTGCCGCGGGGTATATGTTTCTTCCAGCTCAGCTGTGTGCTGCTCACTCCGTCCTGGCCCCTCCCCTACACGTGTTCGACACAGGGAGTCACGTGTCTTCATCAGGGGGATATGATTGGACGGGTGCTCTATAGCTTAAATACTCTCCCGGCGGCCATTTTTCCTGAGATCGCAGACTAACTCTTGATGTACTACACTACTCTACCTCATATGCAAAGTGAAATCAGCTATAGTGAAAGGACGCTGTGTTGCCAGATGCTAGCAATCTGTAGACCCATTTAAGCTGTACCTATACTGATCCAGGACGGAGCTCCAGACAGAAACAGAATACCCCACCGCACTATATTACCATATATGATGAAACCATACATTTAATATCAGGATGACAACGCACTTATCTATCCTGTCTTATATAATAAATATGAGCCATATTAAAAACAGTAAAAAAACATTATCTATATTAAATTCCCCTCCTTAGAATATTACTATAGTAAACACCATCTACTCCATTTTGTTGTGGATGCTACCCCATAAAAATTGTATTTCACTATCCTCCATTCCGTTTTCAACCCTCACGTGGCCAACAATAAATATGTGGATCTCTTTAAAAAATTGGTCACTACGGAGCTTGAACAATTACCCATCAAAAGGGCACATGAACATAGAGATTTCAAGAAAGGATTGGACTCATTAGAGAAGAGAACCGATATAGTAATACGACCAGCGGATAAAGGAGGGGGTATTGTGGTACTTTCATTACAACAATACAAGGATGAAATGAATAGAATACTGAGTGACAACAGCACATACCAGACATTGAGTACCGATCCTTCTAAGATTTTTAAGAATGAACTAGACCTCTTTATTAAACACGGTGTGGATAATACATTTTTGAATAAACAAGAAGCCAAATATCTGATTCCCACGGTTAGCAGGATTCCTGTGATATACTATTTACCGAAAATCCATAAAGACAGCTCCAACCCCCCGGGAAGGCCTATTGTGAGTGGGATCGAGTCCATAACATCTCGACTGGGGGAATATATAGATCTTCACTTACAACCCCTAGTGAGAAAGACGCGAGCTTATCTTAAAGACACTAAGCATACCCTTCAACTAATAAATCAACATAGTAAGGAAAGTGATGTAATTATGGTCACGGGAGACGTGTCATCACTATATACCAGCATTGACCATGAGGGCGCCCTGGAAGCAGTGGAATGGGCCCTTGATAAAGAGGAAGGGATCGATAAAGGCCTTTGTGGATTCATTTTTAAATGTTTGGATTTTTGTTTACACCATAACTTTTTTTGGTACAATAATAAGTTTTTTCTGCAAATAAAGGGTGTCGCTATGGGCGCTAAGTTCACCCCAAGCGTAGCGAACCTATATATGGCCAAATGGGAGGAAGAGTCAGTAAGGGTTGAGCAGTATGTAGATATATTGTTGTACATGAGATTTATTGACGATCTTTTAATTATGTGGAAGGGAAGTAAAGAATCATTAATGGTGCTGTTGGAATCCATGAATGATAACGATCGGAATACTTCTCTGACTTGGGATATAAATAAGGACCGGATACACTTCCTGGATTTGGAGATACTCAATACAGCAGATGGTATGGTCACTAAGTCCTATTTTAAAGCTACAGATCGTAACTCCTACATTCCCACTACGAGCTGCCACCATAAACCATGGCTTGATAATATTCCCAGGGGCCAATTTATGAGGATGCGGAGAAACTGCACTCTTGAAGACGATTTTGAGATTCAGTCAGATAAGCTAGAAAGAATGTTTTTAGATAAAGGATATCATAAGGAGTTTCTGGAAAAAGAAAAAAGTTTGGTGAGGAATCTAAAGAGGGATGATTTATTGAAGGATAAAAATGCTGCTGTGGGTAATGAAGAATTTGATGGTACTTGTATAGTTTTAGATTACAGTTTACAAAGTAGGGAGGTAGAGAGGATTTTAAAGAAATATTGGAGTGTACTTAAGCAAGTTACGGGATAGGTTAGTACACTATATAGTGGAACCACCCCCACCAAAGCCAAAAATGTTTTGGGACCTGAAGGGTTTCTTCGGCTGTGGGAGATGTTATAGTTGTGTTAGGGTTCCATCTAATACCAAGAAAGTCAAGGAGTTTTTTAACCCCCATAGAGACAAATCGCATATCATAGAAGATTTTATATCTTGTGATACGATAAGGGTGGTGTATGCGATTAAATGTCCCTGTAATTTTATTTATGTGGGCCGCACCACTAGGGCTTTGAAAGATCGTATGGAGGAACACGTGAGAAACATACGAAAGGGACACGATAAACATCACCTCTCTATAAATTTTAAAAATGTTCATAATCAAAGCACGCAAGGTATGAAATTTTGGGGAATCGAAGCACCTAAGCGTAATTGGAGGGGCTCTAATTACGTTAGGGATATTAGTAAGCGTGAATCCTGGTGGATATACCAGCTCGGCTCTTTGTCGCCTGGTGGATTGAATAAAAAGTTCGATCTTACTTGCTTTCTCAGTAATTTTTAATTTCATAATTTTATCATTTTTAATTATTTTTAATTATTTTTAATACATACATTTTCTTAGTTTCTCGAATAATCTGTTAGGATTAGGTTATACATTTGTCACTGTAGGTTCTAGATCCATTTTATCATTACCCTTATATAAGTTATTTTTAATGTAACTACTCCATTTATCTGTCCTTTATAATATTGCTTGTAGTACTGATATTGTCTCAATTTAATATTATATTAGTTAGTGGAGATGCTTCATCTCAACTTCTAAACATTATACATTCACATTTCTTCCCCCCCTCCCCCTCCCCTCCCCCCTTCCCCCTTTTTGCCGTTGGGGGATATACTCATGATACAGATATAGTTTTCCATTTCAGTAGAGAGAGCTAATCTATAGGTTATAATATACAATTTTACATAATGATTTATGTCTCAGGGATATATATTTATGGACCTGTTATGTTTATATATGCTTAGGTATACAGGTCCTATAGCAAGGACAACACCTTGATTGATGGAGGATAGTGAAATACCAAGCGCAATTTTTATGGGGTAGCGTCCACAACAAAATGGAGTAGATGGTGTTTACTATAGTAATATTCTAAGGAGGGGAATTTAATATATATAATGTTTTTTTACTGTTTTTAATATGGCTCATATTTATTATATAAGACAGGATAGATAAGTGTGTTGGCATCCTGATATTAAATGTATGGTTTCATCATATATGGTAATATAGTGCGGTGGGGTATTCTGTTTCTCTCCGGAGCTCCGTCCTGGATCAGTATAGGTACAGCTTAAATGGGTCTACAGATTGCTAGCATCTGGCAACACAGCGTCCTTTCACTATAGCTGATTTCACTTTGCATATGAGGTAGAGTAGTGTAGCCCATCAAGAGTTAGTCTGCGATCTCCGGAAAAATGGCCGCCGGGAGAGTACTTAAGCTATAGAGCACCCGTCCAATCATATCCCCCTGATGAAGACACGTGACTCCCTGTGTCGAACACGTGTAGGGGAGGGGCCAGGACGGAGTGAGCAGCACACAGCTGAGCTGGGAGAAACATATACCCTGCGGCACACAGATTGGCGTTCTTATACAGCGTTTTATTGTTTGGTGCACAGCAGCACCAAGAGAATGTGAGTACCCCTCTGTGGGAAGTGGTTTTCTGTTTAATAAATTATCGTTTAATAGTATTACACTATATAGTCTCTCTTCATTTTTATGATTGGATGTCTATGGAGCCATATTAACCCAAAGTGGAGATCGTATCTGGCTTACCATGCAGAGCCCAAGGGGTGGCTACAAAGCGTGATTAGACGCAGCTAATCACTGTGTCACATGCTCTGAGGTGAGCGCAATCACTTTGGGGGGTCATCAAGGCACATCACGGTTGTTTTACAGCATTTTGAATTCAGCACGTTGGATGATTTGGACATTCATTTCTTTTGGATACGGATGCACATTTATTTGGACATTTTTTTGGGACACTATTATAAGGATTTCACTAACATAGAATTTATCTATTGTGTTTAAGATGCACTGGGCACTTTTATGCAATCTGATTTAATATTTTCCTTGCATGTTGCACTTTATGCGAGATACTGCATGTTTTTTTAGCTTATCACTGTATTAAGATATTTATTATCATTATTACATATATGCACATTGCACTGTGAATTGTTTGGATATATATATATTGTAGATAATTATATGCACATTGCACGCAGTAGAAATATACATATACCCTATTTTTAAATTTATTTTATATTTTTTTTGTGATTTTTGGTATTATTTTTATATTATCAAGCGCAGCGCAAAAATCCTTTATTTACAAATGATCATTCTATGTTTCTTACCATTGATTTTACTGCATAGTGACATTTTGATGACGTGTACATACATGAATCTGCAAGAATTCATTTTATCCATATTAAATCTCTTGTCAATTTTATATGCTGTCCCTTTGCTATGTATATGTAATGTATTCATGTGGTCAATACCGTGTGTGTGTATACATATTAAACCTTTTTTACTATGTGCATCATTGTTATGTATTGTCAGACTCAATATGCCAATTAAATATACTTTTTAATTATCTCACCCCCACAAATCAATGGCCTCATTTAAAGTCCCACCTTCCTTTTTCTCATACCTGAACCAGGGATGAAGGCACACAACGTGTGCTTCATTTACAGTCCCAAACTCCCCCTTATTCTACTCGCTCCATTTCAAGTACATCCTTCCTGAGGCCTGGTGCCCAGAACTGGACAGCATACTCTAGGTGGGGTGGACCAGAGTCTTGTAGAGTGGGTGAATTATCATTTTATCTCTGGAGTTGATCCCCCTTTTTAATGCATGCCAATATTCTGTTTGCTTTGTTAGCAGCAGCTTTGCATTGCATGCCATTGCTGAGCCTATCATCTACTAGGACCCCAGGTCCTTCTCCATCCTAGATTTCCCCAGAGGTTCTCCCCTCTTGACCACCGGAAGGTTTTACCCCCTTCATGATTAGGGCATTGTTTTCTATTCAGCACTGAGCTACTTTAACTAGCATGCAACACTGTAAACAAATTAAATTTGACATCCTTTTTTTCACACCAGTAGAGCTCTCTTTGGGTGGTATTTGATCACCACTGGCAATTTTAAAAGCAGAGTTATATGATGTCAAACTGACATCTCTGAAATACTACAAAATGCTCCTGGACTAAGCCCAGGTTCACACTACTGCGATCACAGACATCGCATGTGATCGGCACCTGCAGTGCCATATAGTTGTATGGCTGAACTCGTATTAGATTTGCAGGAAAAAAAGTGCAGGGACTTTTCTCATTCGTTCATTGACAGACACAGCCTTCATAATGATAGGGTTATATCTCCTCCACAGGAGTAGGACTAGGCAGAAAAACAAAAAAAAAAGGCCACTCCCATGAGCCGTCCCCAACCAGTATATAACCCCCTCCCTGCTCTGTTTATTTTCTTTTTTTTTTTTTCCTGGCTCTTTCCTGGATCTTTTTCCGGTAAGATCAAAATTAACTGCCGGACTAGGCAACGGACTGGATACTTAGATCCAGGGGTCACCCCAGTCTGGCCAGCGAGCGCGTGCAGACTGCAGCTACGCACTAGGTCGGCCGCGACATAGCTCCACTGGACAGGGGGTGGCCCTGTGAGTTAAACATCTCGCGAGGTCGCATACGACTGGGTCTCGGCCTGTGTTGCAGCATTCCTCATGGCCGTCAGCCCCCCACTTCACTGGCGATGAGTATCTGTCCGGGAGCGTTACCCGCGCAGTTCGCTGGAGAGGTAAGTAGGGGTCCCCTCCTCTCCTTCTCCAGAGTGGTGTGGGACATGGGTACTCCCTGGGGTGGTCGGTCCCTCTCCACCCCCCTCTCCCCTCTTTCCACAGAGGACCCTCAGTGGTCTGGGGTGCAGGCTGCAAACCTGTAGCTGCCTAGCGGCAGAGTGATTCAGTTCCCCCTTCTGGACGGCCCTTTTTTTCCACCCTCGGGGTTGGTATTGGGGGGTATCTGGTGAGGCCTGGGAGGAAGTTGATCCGGGGATCCTGGGGCTAATTTAGGCTCCGGCTTTGCGGCCTACTAGCTGGTATCGGTCGGTCCCCCCATTCGCGGCCGACAGGTAAAAATTTAGGCCGCGGCTTTGCAGCCTACCGGCGGAGTGTGAAAATTTAGGCCACGGCTTGCGACCTACTAGCCGAGCGTCCATCTCAGGGTCTGCCCGGTCCCCCCGTAGGCACCAGGCCGGCAGCGAGCGCCCAAGAATCTAACCCGCGGCTTTTGCGGCCTACCGCAGTCCCCCCAGAAATTTGGGCCGCCTACCACAGTCCCCCCCGCTGGCCGCGGGCTCCTGCCGGATGGACAAAAATTTAGGCCGCAGCCTACTAGGCCTTGTGACGGACCCCCCTTTCTTGAGGGGTGGCGCTGCGGGGTCGGTGCCCCCTGTGAGGGGTTACAGTCTGTGCCCCCTAAGTAAGGGGCCATGGTTTGTGCCCCCTGTGAGGGGCTGCAGTTTGTGTCCCTTGTGAGGGGCCATGGTTGTGTCTCCCATGAGGGGCCACGGTCTGTGTCCGCTGTGTGGGGCTCCGGTCTGTGTCCCCTGTGTGGGGCTCCGGTCTGTGTCCCCTGTGTGGGGCTCCGGTCTGTGTCCCCTGTGTGGGGCCCTGGTCTGTGCCCCCTGTGTGGGGCTCTGATCTGTGCCCCCTGTGTGTTGCTCTGGTCTGTGCCCCCTGTGTGGGGCCACGTGTTTTGCCCCCTGTGAGGGGCCACGGTCTGTGCCCCCTGTGAGGGGCCCCGGTCTGTGTTCCCTGTGAGGGGCCTTGAAGGTGCCCTCTGTGCAGGACCTCAGTCGACACACTCTATGTGGACCTCGGAGGGGGGGTCCCAGTGGGTTTGACCACAACCACCCTGCTCCCCCCCTGACTTTTTGGTGTGGCGCTTAGGCAGATAGCCTAGTATATGGCACTCCTGCCCTCCCCTACCTCCGCTGTTAAACTATCCTATCTGACTCTGCCGCACGGAGGTGGCCACCCTGTGGGCTGGTGGCCACGCTCCCTATCCTGTCAGGGAGTTGGGATGACAGCGGAAGGGCTCAAAGGGGCACTGGTTGTCGCACGTACATCTGTTCTGGACCCTTTCAAAATGGAGGATGCAGCGGTGGCTGCGGGATAGGGCCGGTACCCTCATGGATAAACCATCTTGTGTTGTGAAAGCGTTCCCTTCTCTCTCTTATTTTGACAAATTTGTCCATGAAGACTGGGAGTGTAAAAAGTGCCTTTTGCGTTTCCAAAAATGCTGGCTGTCAGGTACCCCTTTTGGGGAGTCCCCTCTGCAGAGGGGGACTGTTACACCAGTAGTGAACCCCTCTGTCTCTAGGTTGCTAGAGGCAACCATGGCTCCAATAGAGGAATCTCTGGCTTCTAGGGGCCCAGCTGGCATACCAGAGGGGGAGCAGAATCTCCCTGCCTTTGCGGCTTGGAGACCTATTGGGTAGGCACGGCGGTTTGTTCGCTATGCCTCTTGGCTGCAGTTCCCCTGGTTGCTGAGTCTGTTGCCTCAGTGGTGCTTAGACATGTATTTTGGGGGGTTACTCTGAATGACCTCATGTCGCGTTTTGAGTTTTGTCCGGTAATAAGATAGTTTTCCGGCTGTGTTCCTCCAAACAGTTTCTGTTGCTTCCAATAGTCATCTGTCGCCAGACGGCTTGCTGTCCTCCGCGGGGGGCTATGCAAGCCCCGTTGCTGCAGGGTGGGATTTTCCCGGTTCCCGTGCTGGGAACAGTGTCAGGGGTTTTTATTCGAACCTGGGCACAGTCTAAAAGATATAGGGCAGGGTACATCTAATTCTGTACATCAAGGCCCTGACTTGCTTTGTGTGGGTACAGGAGTTCAGGATGGAGTCTATCCACACAGTGGTGGCGCTCCATCATGGGGTCTTTCTGACTTCTACTACATCACTAATGCTTAAGCATTCTGTTATGTGCTCGACTCCAGCACTTCTCTGTCTGCTGTGGGTGCGGAGCATTATCGGCGCGTGGTGTGATCCTTTGATCTGGCCACCACTCCTCAGGTGTTCACAAGGTGTTGGCCCCGGATCTAGCAGGTTTACGTCAGTGGGGGTTGACGGTCCTGGGCTGCCTGGGCGATCTTCTGCACAAAATTCTCGATTACACCGAGGAACAACGTAGTTTCTATACAGACTTTCTCTGATTTCAGGCGTTGGTGGTATAGTAGTGAGCATAGCTGACTTCCAAGCAGTTGAGCCGGGTTCGTTTCTCAGCCAACGCATCATTGGCATCTATACGATCGGAAGTCTGCTTTGGTCCGGCCAGAATATTGATCTATCTGAGACTGACCGGGCTTCAGCTCTGGCCAGCATGTTTCATTTACTATCCGGTAGGTGGGTTCTTCTGCAGATCCACATGTGGATGTTGGGTCTGATGGTATCTCCCCTTTTTTTGAGGCAAGGTCTTTTACACAGTTCCATGTAGGCTCCCTTCGGGGAGTTCCTGGCATAATTGGACAAATACCCATGGTCTCTGAACAATCGGATTCGGCTGAGTAAGGGAACCAGAGGTTTCCTAGTCTGGGGGCTTTGTTCTCCTCTTCTTCAGTGGGGAGGATCCTTTCTCCACTTGTATTGAACAGGGTGACCACTAATACCAGTCTGTCCGAGTGGGAAGACGTCCTGGGGCTGAGCTCGGCCCGGGGTCGTTGGACACTGGTGGAATCCGGACTACCGTGTAATATCCCGGAACTTCAATTGATCAGACTAGGGCTGGATCACGGACGGCTCGACTTCGGGGGCTCCCAGTACGGATCCAGTCAGACAGGCTACAGCGGTGGCTTATGTCTCTCCCCAGGGTGGGCCAAAAAGGCTGTGACAACCCTGGCTGTGGTCAGTATCCTTCTCCGGTGGGAAGAACGTCTAGTTCCAGCCATTTCCGATGAACGCATTCCAGGAGTGGAATGCTGTCAGACGGATACCTCAGTTGGCTAGGGTTGGGCCCACGGGGTGGGCCTTTCTCTGGGCCGAGTTTCATCAGGTCTGTCCTCGTTCTTTTAGGTGGCTCAGTTTTTCCTATCTCCATTTAGGGAATGATGAGAAGGAATAGGTCTTGAGAACCATAGAGGGCCAGGTGTCAGCCTGGGCAGTCTTTTTCTGCCTCTCCTGGTCTCGCACTCTCTGGTGCGTGTCTTTTTGGGCTAGGGGTTAGACGTCCGTTTCCATCGGGGTGGTTTCTTCCACCACCGTGGGATCTGAATTTGGTGTTTTCAGTTCCCCAAAGGCCTCTCTATCTTTCTCTCAAAATATTTGGCAGATTCCACTGCTTATTCTGTCTCGGAAGGTGACCTCTTGGTGGCTATCACTTCTGCTCGCAGGGGGTCGTGAATGGTGGAGTTGTCTTGTCGTTCACCTTACCCAGGTTAAAGTGGTGTTTCTTTCTTCTTTTACATAGTTCTGTCCTTGGATTTCCACTTGAATAAGGACATTGGGTTGGCTTCTTGTGCCCCTGGCCGACACATCCCAGGGAATTGGCTTATCTGGCAGGGATGTAGTTTGGGGGATTCGGATGTAGTTGCCAGCCACTGAGTCTGTTGGGCTGGATGGTTTGGACAGATGATGTCTCTGGACTATCCTGTCAGGGATTGGTTTCCTCCTTTCCGGGTTATGGCACATTCTTCTCGGGCAATTAGTGCTTCTTGGGCCTTCTGTCATTAGGTGGTCGTTGCGCAAGTTGGCAAGGCGATCACTGGTCGTCAGTGTACATTTTCACAAGTTCTACGAAGTGGATGGTTTGGCATCTGCGGATGCCTCTTTTGGCCGCAAGTTTTTTTTTTGTTTTTTTTTTTGTTTTTTTTTGAAGGCCGCTGTTTTGAGGGTCTATGCCCTCTTGAAGGGATATCGTACAGGTTGGGTTCCAGCTTGTTCTGGGTAAAGTAAAGTTTATGTTACCTGGTTGGCTCTTGTATTAGCCTTGGGATTTTTCGTTTTCCCACCCCTCATGTTGGCACTGCTTTGGGACATCCCTATCATTATGAAGGCTGTATCTGTCAATGAACGAATGAGAAAATAGGATTTTTTACTTACCGTAAAATCCATTTCTCTGAGTTCATTGACAGACACAGCACCCACCCCTCTATGGAGTTCTTTTGATACTTCTATTACTACTTGCTACTAAACTGAATACCTAGAGCAGGGAGGGGGTTATATACTGGCTGGGGACGGACCATGGGAGTAGCCGAGTGTTTTTTGTTTTTTTTTGTTTCTGCCTAGTTCTACTCCTGTGGAGGCGATATAACCCTATCATTATGAAAGCTGTGTCTGTCAATGAACTCTGAGAAATGGATTTTTACGGTAAGTAAAAAATCCTATTTTTTTCCCCGCACTGAAATCTGATTGCCTGGGTGTTCACCTCACCTATGCGATCCGATTCCTGTGCAAGTTCACAGTTCACACTGCGATCTGTGAACCGATCTGGGGGTGTCATTAACAATGTAATGATACCTGTAGCGGTTTGCAGAAGGCAGTGTAAACTGCCTGCGGGTGAGGAGCGATGCGGGAACCGGCGCTGTAATCGTGCTGGGTCCTGCATCCTACTAGTATGAACCTACAGACAAAAGAAGGAAAGCAGCAAAAAGCTATGGGACTAAAGTGGTGAGAGTGCTGGAGCTAACTAACACTTCCTTTTCATTGTTCAAGTTGCTGTAAACTGACAAAAGGTGTACGTTAAATTACTGGTGTTAAAATGGTGTTAAGCCTTATCATAGAGAATCTGGGTGGTAAATCCCTAAGGCTGCATTCACATCTGAGTGTTTTCAGCTCATAAAATGCCAGAAAAAAATGCCCTAAAAGCTCCCAACAAGCAAAATCCGATTAATTTAAATGGCCCCTGTTCACATCTGAGCGTTTTGTAGTCTGAAGCTCAAAAAAGTACATGAGCTTCTTTTTGGGTGTTTTCTGCTTTTTACATTTGACCTTTTGATCCTGTGTCAAATTGCGGTAAATGAAACGCTCAGGTGTGATTGCAGCCTTAGGCCCGTTTCAAACGTACAGACTGAAAAACTTACAGGCGGACCTGAACGGACGCTCCATGTACCTCTATGGAGCGACGGATGTCAGCGGTGACATGTCCGCTGACATCTGATCTGCTCCGATCCGCTAAATGCAGACAGATGGAAACCCTATTTTCCATCCGTCTATCGGATCAAAACAGGCAGGCGGTCCGTTTTTCATCCTATCCCCCATAGAAGAGAGCGGGCTCTGGCAGGTCCATCCCTGCACAGTGAGCAGAGACAGACCTGTCATCCGCCGGCTCTGCCGGGATCAACGGATCGATCCCTCAGACATATACAGTATGTGTGAAAGAGCCCTTAGAGGTGTTTAATAAACCATGTTAGCCCTGGTTCACATTGGTACGATTTGACATGCCAAATTGGCAGCAATTGGCGGCAATGGCACCATCCTAATCGGTGCAACGCTGCATTTGCAGCGCCACACCGATTTCAAAAAGTAGTTTCTGTACTACTTTTTGCGATTTTGGGCTGCGATTTATACTGACATCTGTGCAGAAACCTGCACAGATGTCTCTGAAATCGCGGCCGAAATCGGGACTGACATACGGAAGTAAAACCGTGCTTCATTCACGAAGCTCAGTGTGAACCTGGGCTAAACTAAGGTAGGAACCAAATATCGCCTCTCTTCACCTTACCATGTTGTCTCTGTGATAACTACAGTGTTAGTATAGGAATGTACATGTTTAATAACCCGTGTTGGCTCAGAAGAGTCTTAAAACCAGTGGATTTAACACCAGGTCAGACCAGGTGTTAAAACGGAAAATTTATTTTAAATACTTACCCTAATTTTCCTTTCCTGGTGGACTCCATGGCAGCCTGCGTATGGGTTAATCCCGCCTCTCATACCTCATAGGACCCCACTCCCATAAATCTTTGCTTCTAGTCAGAGACTGTGTTCCGTAACTAAGCCTACTCCAGCAAATGGGAGGGAACTCCTGCTGCCATGGAGTCCATCAGGAAAGGAAATTTACGGTAAGTATTTGTTATAAATTTTCCATTTTAATGACAGACTCCATGGCAGCCTACGTATGGGAAATAACTAGCCATACACACCTGGGTGGGCAATTGCGTGTTAAAGAAAAAAAGGTTTAATTGGCACCGTCAACAGATAAGACATACAAACCAAAATTAACCGAAGAAAAAGAAGCCGGTTCTACGCAATAGTGCGTCATAAATGTGTTAATCGACGACCATGAGGCCGCTTTAAAGATCACTTCCAGGGATACATGACGGGAAGCTGCCCATGATGTAGAAACACTCCTGGTAGAATGAGCAGTCACTGCCTCCGGAGGAGCCAAACCCTAATGCCGCATACACACGAGTGGACTTTACGGCAGACTTTGCCCGGCGGACTTTTCGATGGACTTTACGACTGACTTTCTGAATGAACGGACTTGCCTACACACAATCAACCAAAGTCCGTCGAATTCGTACGTGATGACGTACGACCGGACTAAAATAAGGAAGTTCATAGCCAGTAGCCAATAGCTGCCCTAGCGTGGCTTTTTGTCCGTCGAACTAGCATACAGACGAGCGGACTTTTCGACCGGACTCGAGACCGTCGGATAGATTTGAAACATGTTTCAAATCTAAGTCCGTCCAACTTTTGAGAAAACAAAGTCCGCTGGAGCCCACACACGATCGAAATGTCCGACGAAATCCCGTCGGGCAAAGTCTGCCGTAAAGTCCGCTCGTGTGTACGCGGCATTAGCCTTATAAGCCTCTTGGATGGCTTGGACAATCCAAGCTGCGATGGTTCTGGAAGAAGCACGCAATCCTTTGTTTTTTCCATGGAAATAAATGACCAGATGATCAGACTTCCGAAAAGCAGCTGTGGCTTCTAAATATGGCTTTAAAACTTCTCCAACAAGGATGAATATTAGATTCTTCAGTTGCTCAGATGTTGGAAGAACAATCTCTTGATTCTCGTGAAATACAGATGTTACCTTAGGATTTGATCCTAGCATAGGAATCAATACTACTCGATCAGGGAAGAAAGTAAGGAATGGCTCCTTGAATCCTAGAGAACTGATCTCAGAGACCCTCTTAGCCGATGTTATGGCTACTAGGAAGACAGCTTTGAGAGAAAGATCTTTAATAGCTGATTGATTCATATGTTGAATTTCTTTTCCTGAGAAGAAATCCAGGACAAAAGAAGGTCCCACTTGGAAAACCTCGCTTTTCTTTGAGGTCTGAACCTTATTGCTTCTCTGAAAAACTGTCTGGTAAGAGGGTGTCTGGCCCAGGATACACCTGTGAAGTCAGAGATTGTGGAAACCTGAACCCGTAAAGAACTTACGGATAAGGACAGATCCAGGCCGGTTTGTAAAAAGCCCAGAATATCTTGTATCTTTGGATCATTACAGGAACCGTCCACAGGAACCAGGAACATTCAGTAAAGTAGCTGTACTTGGACATCCTAGCGCTTCCAGTCTTCCCCTCTCAAAAACCAAGCCATCAGATGGAGATGGGATGGGCATGGGTGAAGAGATGTTCCCTGCAACAGGAGATCTGGTCTAGAAGGGAGAGGAACTGGATCCCGGTAGCTGAGCTGCATCAGGAGGGGAAACCATGGTCTGTTGGGCCAATACGGAACAACTGCCACTACTTTGGCTTCTTCCCACCTGAGCCTAGAAATCGGAGAATGACCGGAACTGGGGGAAAGGCATAAGCCCTGTGGAATCTCCACTGGTCCGTCAGGGCATCCACTCCGAAGGCCTGGGGACAACGACATCTCATGTAGTATTTCATCAGTTTGAAATTGCACGGGGAGGCAAACAGGTCTACTTCTGGCAAGATTCCCAGAGACAGAATCCAGTTGAATACCTCGGAGTGGAAAGACCATTCGTTGTCCAGGGCAAACCTTGAGAGAAAGTCTGCCTGGACATTTTGAATTTCCAGGAAGGTAAACAGCTGTCAGATTCATCAAGTTCGCCTGGGCCCATGAAATGATCGGGCTTACTTCCTTCAGTAAGGAGAGACTGCGGGTGCCCCCCTGTCTCTTGATATAAGATACTCCTGTCGTATTGTCCAGCCTTAGGAGAACTGAGGATCCCGATGTCAAGTCTAGAAAAGCTTGTAGAGCACGGAAGGCAGCTCGGAGCTCCAGAACATTCGAGACTACACCTCGGGATGGGAAATCCCATTTGCCTTGGGCTACCTCCGTCAGACAGAGAGCGCCCCAACCTCTGTTGCTGGCATCAATTGTCACCATGATCCAGGAGACAGGTGCTATGGAATGGCAATTGAGGAGATTTTTCGGCTGCAGCCACCAGGGGAGGCTGCAGCCACCAGGGTTATCCTGAGAAGATGGTCTCGAGACCCCGGATCCCACTGTTGGAGAAAGCCCTTCTGGAAGGCCCGCATCTTCCATTGTGCCCATTTCACCATGGGGGCTGTGGACACCATGGTGCCGATTATCTTGAGGCATTGTGAGGCTCTGAGAAGAGATGATGACATTGCGAGATGAATTCTGTCCCGGATCATCGGAATTTTCTCTAGAGGCAAGGAGATGGTGCTCTTCACCGTGTTGAATTGGTCTCTGAGGAATATTAGAGACTATGTCGGCTCTAGATGGCTTTTTTCCTTGTTCAACAGCCAACCGAACTCTGTCAGAGTAGAGATGACCTGAGCGCGATGTATCAACAGTTGCTCCCTGTCTGTGGGAAAGTAAAAGTAGATCGTCCAGATAGTGGTGTCACGATACCTCTGACCCTGATTAGTGCCACAACAGCCAGTAAGAGCTTTGAAAATACCCAAGGCGATGTTGTAAGCCCAAACGGGAGACATGTAAATTGAAGATGTATTTGGTCCACTGCGAATCGAAGACATTTCTGAAATTCCTTCGCAATCGGGACATGAAAATAGGCATCTTTCAGGTCTATGGAGACAAGCCAGTCTCCTGGTTGTATTGTCTGACGTATTGTTAGCAGTGTTTCCATCTTGAACTTTTCCTTTTTGGGCGTTCTTTCTTAAGATGTTTAAAGTATTTCTTCTGCTTAGAGGGTGCTTCCACTGGTTCTTCCCATCTCAATGCATCTTTAACCTCTCTGACCAACTGTAGAACCAGGGAAAAATCAAAACCTGCACCAGGTTCATTCATCTCTGCCTTGCTGTCCGAGGATCCACGCAAAGAGAGACTACGTCGAGAGGGACCCAGAATTTACGGGTTCAGCTCCTTCAACGACTAGAGCTGTAACAGAAGGAGGATTAAATGTCCGGTCAGAATCTGTTTTGTTCAGAGATTCTTGAACCACTTTCCTGACCAGAGCTTCCACTTGCTGGTCCCCAGCTCCTCTTTCCTTCATAGCTCTAGAATAACATAATTCACATAGGGATTTACCCTCTGGAACCTGTGCTTTACATCCCCAGCAAGCCTTCCTTTCTGTGCGTCTGGAATGGCGGTGCGAATGGCATCTAGATCTTGACCCTTCTTTGCAGTGTCTGGAGGATGACCTAGTATGTCTAGAATTTGATGTTTGATGATGAATGATAATGTTGTGACCTAGACTGGTCAATATCCTTGTGTGCTGATAATTAACGTTCAGACCTAGAAGGGCTGAGAAAAAAAGAAAAATTACCCTGCTCCTAATTACTACCCCAAACAGTACAGGCAGAATGAAAAACAAAACAAAATCTTTCATCCTACCTGCGGCGCAAGGGTTGGCCACTGGGGGGCCGTGACACATCCATAGCGACAGAATCAAAAGACTGAAAGCAATTCAAATGGGCAAATAAACAAGCCATTTTTCAATAGGGACAGCATAGTCTAATGCCGCGTACACACGGTCGGACTTTTCGTCTACAAAAGTCCAACGGACGCCGACGGACTAAAGCTGGCTGGTAATCCGATCGTGTGTGGGCTTCTCCGGACTTTCAGCAGACTTTTTCAGCCTCAAATCCGACGGACTTTAGATTTGAAACATGCTTCAAATCTTTACGTCGTAACTACGACGGACCCCGAAATCCGCTCGTCTGTGTGCTAGTCCGACGGACAAAAACCCATGCTAGGGCAGCTATTGGCTACTGGCTATGAACTTCCTTATTTTAGTCCGGTGTACGTCATCACGTACGAATCCGTCGGACTTTTGTGTGGTCGTGTGTAGGCAAGTCCGTTCGTTAGAAAGTCTGCTGCAAGTCCGCCGAAAGTCCGCCGGAAGTCTGTCGGACAGGCTGTCGGACTTTTGTAGACGAAAAGTCCGACCGTGTGTACGCGGCATAACAGATGGCTAACACAGCATTAAGTCTCCTACCTTGAATGTCAGAAATGCGATCACTGGGAAGCAGCTGCCTGAGCTCTGCAAGCATCCCAAATATTAGCTGCTTCTGACAGCTATTTGAATCTGCCGATAATTGATGATGTCAGCGCATCAACAGCGCACCTGCGCTGTGACCGACGCCGCTCTATGGCACTCGCGCGCATGCGCGACCGCCGCCATGTTGCCCCAACCGCGCACGCGCAAACCAAGCCTCGATCTCAATCGAGACTTTGCAGCTGCGCAGTTAGAGCGAGAAGTGAGGGACTGGAACGCAGATGCATCCCAGCTGCCATGACCAGGGAACCGGAGCATAACAGCAGACAGACAACACACACAAATATAGCTGCCATGAAAAGATTAAATGCATACGTTACCACCTCAGCACAAACACGATCCGTCCTGGGACTGGGAGCTTGTAAATGCTCACTACATGACCGGGGCATTCTTAAGAAAGGCCTCCTGCTAATAGCTGGGACATTTTGCCATGTTGCTGCTTTCCAGCCAATGGCTAGTTAGTAAGCCTTTCAAGGCAATGCCTTAAATCTTCCGTGTCCGCCCTGCTAATAGCTGGGGAAGCTGGACTCCAAAAAGGACACCGCCATGACCCTTATTCACGTGCAAAACCACCAGGACTGGATCAAGAACTTCGTAAGGTAAGACACCTTGGTCCTAGGAGGAGGACAAAAAAGGAACACAGTCTCTGACTAGAAGCAAAGATTTATGGGAGTGGGGTCCTATGAGGTATGAGAGGCGGGATTAACCCATACGTAGGCTGCCATGGAGTCTGTCGGGGAAAGACTTTTTTCAGTTTAGAAGAGAACTTTCACTGCTCATTGTGGTCAATCAGTACTTCAGGATAACACTATTAGGCTCCAATCACACCTTGGCATTCTGTTTTGCAGGCTGAATCTCCACGATTCTGCCCGCGTTTCAGAAACTCTGCAAATCGCAGGATGCCCTTGAGATCCCCGCTATTTTGAATGGCACCAAATCGTGACACGATTTTGCCACGATTTTCGCTCTACTAATCATGGTAAAAACGCGCAAACAGAATCACGGGATGCCCGACTCCCAAAATAAGTTCTTGTATTTGTTTTGGTTGTCCCGCGATTCTTATTTGCGCATCATCGGGTGACAATCGCGGCAAAATTGCGCCACGATTTGGTGCCATTCAAAATAGTGGGGATCACAAGGGTGATTTTCAACATTTTCGAAATCAAGGGGAGAATCGCGGCGATTCCACCCGCAAATTGGAACGCCAAGGTGTGAATGGAGCCTTAGATACTGCAGGGTATGTGTTCATTTAGAACCCTATGTCTGCAGCACTCGCATATCATGCACATATGACAGAGCAGAGTGGACATCTATACTGAGAAACAAGAGAGCAGTAGACCTCAATGACAGAGAGATGCATATTTGCTACTACAGGAGACCGCTATCTTAAGCCAGTCATACATGGATCGAAATTTGGCTGGTTCAGCAGGGACCGACTGAATTTTCGATCCATGTATGGGCAAGCTGGTTGTACAAAAGCTGAGTCGTAGATCGACTTCTGTACAACCAGCCTGTATGGTTTTTCCCGGTCAATTAGGCTCAGCTCACACCTGAGCAATCTGGATCGCAGGTGGAATCACTGTGAGTCTGCCCATGATTCCAAATCGCAGGATGCTTGTGCAATGCCATTACTTCCTAATTGCACCCCAATCGCGAAACGATTTTGCTGAGATTGTCACAAGATCGTGCTGCAATTGTGGCAAATCGCAATGTGCGACACTGTCACTCAAAAGAAGCTCTTGCAGCACAATTTGTCAAGTGACAACAGCAGAAAATCACAGTGTGGTTGGGGTGCGATTAAGAAGTATCGCACAAGCGTCCTGCAATTTGCCCTGATTTGAAATCGCAGGCAGAATTGCAGCAATTCTGTCCGCGATCCGGATCGCTCAGGTGTGAACGGTGCCTTGGTGCTGCCAGCTATAGCTTACAGTACTGATCAGTATTCTGACAGAGGAGAAGTCCCCCTGCTGTCAGAACACAATAGCTCAGCGGAAAGGATTCCCCCAGCCACATACATTGAGTGTGTGGATGGGTGAATCAAGTCATTCAGGGCCGGTTCATACAATGCCCACACATGAATCACACAGGAACGAGCTGTGCATTCCTGTGAGATTCACATGTGTTTTCCCTTAAAGTGGATGTAAACCCAATGTCATCCTTTCTAAACTACTGCCATAGGGGTTATCTATAAGGATATACATGCCTCCTGCATGTATCCTTACCTGTCATATGTCTCCCCTCTGTCTGTTATGAGACCCAAAAAACTGCATATTCTGTGGGTGGGTCTGTTGTCTGGAGCTCGGTGGGTGGAGTCGTGATGTCAGTAGACTCCCCGCCCACCTCTACACTCCCCTTGTCAATATGCATTTTCTCTGTGTATTTCTAACACTTCTGCTAACTTTCTGCTATGATCTCTAACATCCAGTGAAAAGACAGGAAAGTAACCACATGACTTCGGCATGCCAAACCATGCTGAGGTGTGGAACAGCCAATCCTTGCAGAACTGCTGAAGAAAGGAGTGGGGGAGGGAATTTAAAAATAATGCATGTCTTAGGCTATTGCACGAGATGTAAATCACCTGTCACTCAAAGCAAGGGGGAGTATTTGACAAAGTTTTTCTCAGTTTGTCAAGAATTGTCTCACTGAACAATAAAAGGGGATTGCTCAGAGATGGATTAACTCTGTGTGGCAAGACTGGGCTTAAATGATAGCAAATGATAATCTTATACACTACAGTATGATATAAAAAAAAAAAAAATTTCGGGTTTACATCCACTTTAACGTCTTTCAGGACAGCACCTAAGAGAGAGATAGAGTGGCTCCACCCACTTGTCAGGAAACGCACCTCCACCAAACTTTAGAAGGAGGCTCCTTCCCACTTGTCGCCAGCTTGTGTTTTTCCTCCGGAGGGAACACTTAGTGGGGAGTTGGAGCTCTCAAGGTGCTGTCCTGAGAGGCCAGGCTCCCTACTCCACCATTATTTTTGTTGCCTATCTCAGAGAGCCAGTTCCTCCTATCTCCACAGGCTGATGCGGAGCCTGTTGGATGGGCTCCTTCTCCCTAGTCAGTGCTCGGGGAGTGCCGTGACTGCTCCAGGAGTCGCCGCTCCCAGGCGGTGGCGGAAGGCTGCGGACAAACTTTTTTAGGTCCGGCCTTGTTTTTTCTCTGCGCCGCCGCCATCTTGGAAAGGGCAGTCAGAAGAACTGCATCCGCCGGAAGTGAGATACCCGGAAGTGGGGCAGCATCCTACGAGCAGGCGCAGGGCGTCATCTGCCGGAAAGCACAGAAGGAGGAATAGGTCTGGTGCCTATGTTTCCGGTTCCGGTCTGGTGCAGAGGCGCTAATGGAGTACGGATGTGTCCGTTGTTCTGCTCTATTTTTACTGTGGGAGTCTCTCTCTAGCTCTCTCTTCTCCCTAGTTCTTAGTGGGGCTTGAGTGTATTTCCCCCTGGTGGCTGGGCCTGTCTGGGCACATGATACTTGTGTTTTTCTCAATGTGCACCTGTGGTGAGCATCTTGAATGAGTTCAGGCTGACTCAATAGGATGGTTTATTTTTTTCCCTTATCATGGCAGGCCAAGAGTTCGGACCAGGGGATTAAAAAGAAATGCCCTTCACGCAAGACAAAATTACCTGAAGGCTGGAAAAAGACTCTATGTCAAGCATGCACCTGCGCAGAAGACCTGATGGAAAAAGGCAGGAAAATGCCCAGGAGGAGCACAGGAAGTGACCTCAACCTGATGGAAAAAGGCAGACAAATGCCCAGGAGGCTCACAGGAAGTGACCTCAACCTGATGGGAAAATGCCCAGGAGGAGCACAGGAAGTGACCTCAAACTTCCGTATATAAGCCCAGCCCAGACACTGCCAAATTGCTGGATTATCTTCAGCCCCCCCCCCTTGTTCCTGTGCTAGTGTGTGTGATCTGTCTGAACTTGTGACCTGGAAACCTATTTGACTACTCTTGATTGCTGCTTGCCATTGACCTCGGATTTGTACCTTGACCATTCTACTTTGCCCCTTTTATACTCAGCTGCCAGATTGGAACCGACCCCGGCTTGCATCTCGACCATTCTTCTTCTGATTAACCCTTTTATACTATGTTGTCAACCTAGACTTGACCTTGGCTCGGATCTTGGACTAAGGCTTGCATGGTGCTTGGCACCCATGCCACTCTGTGTCCACCAAGTCTCTGTCTCCATCTCCAGAGGCTTCAAGGACCCGAGGTGCAAGGGAGACCTCCCCACTACTCCAGTCTCACCTCAGGTACGTGGCCATCGTGACACTTGTCCTTTTTATTCTATTTTTTTGGTAAACTTTGGCTTTAACCAGTTGATGTTAAACCCCCTTGCTGTCCAGGCTGATTTCAGTTTTTTTCAGCACTACGATACTTTGACTAACAATTTCAGCACTGTACCCAAATTAATTTTATATATAAATATATTTTTATTTACCATATAATGTAAAAAAGACTGAAGTTTTTGAGGAAAAAAAATTTCCCTTAGTTTCTGCTACAAAACTTTGCAAATAAATAATTCTTTCTTCATAAATGTGGCCAATATATATTCTACATTTCTTTGGTAAAAAACCCCAAAACAAACGTGTGTATTACAGGTGGTCCCTGGGTTACAAACATCCGACCTACAAATGACTCCTACTTACAAACGGAAGGAGACAATAGGAAGTGAGAGGAAATCTACCCCTAGACAGGGAAATTCACTCCTGTAAGTGTGATCATGGGAATAACGTGTCTCCACTGAAGATTTATCACCAACCCTTGTTTCCACAACAACCCAAAATTTTCAAAATCCAATTATCACAGGGACAGAAAGTGAGTTGAAATCTGACCAGGGGCACAGACAGCAAAACAATCTTTACAGGGGTGTTAACCCTTCCCTATGCCAGTGTTTCTCAACTCCAGTCCTCAAGGTGCCCGAACAGGCCATGTTTTCAGGCTTTCCATTATTTCACACAGGTGATTTGATCAGTTTCACTGCCTTGGTAATTACCACAGCTGTTTCATCGGAGGGAAATCACCTGTGCAAAATAATGGAACGCCTGAAAACATGACCTGTTAGGGAGCCTTGAGGACTGGAGTTGAGAAACACTGCCCTATGCTATCCAAAAAACGTAAAAAAAATTTTTTTGCCTGAAGTTACATACAAAACAAATGTACCTGTTCCGACATGCATGCAAATTCAACTTAAGGACAAACCTACAGACCTGATCTTGTTTGTAACCCGGGGACTGCCTGTATTTGGTCAGTGTAAATGTTAGAGTCTACAAACTATGGTATACTGTACAGTATATAGTATATATAGGTAATTTCTCAACGTTGATGTTCTGGCTGCCTATCATTTCTCAAGGCATTAAAATACCAAGACACAACAACCACGCCCCCAAAAAAGTTGTAATTTTTTTGCCACAATTATATGGAAAATGTAAGAGACGCCTGGTTGATAGACGCGCGTTGGCGCACAGGCGCGTGCACAGTAATGTGTGCACCAAGAATACAGTGTACTGGCATTTGCATGGATGCACGCAGCTGCGACCAGACGCGCGTGCGTGCACATGCGTGCGCACACTGGCGCCAATCGGTCAATTTAAACAGTGCAATGACACTCGCACGTTGCTGAGTGGTTTTTCAGCTAGTGCCTGTTTACCTGTGTTTATCTGTTCCAGTGTTCCTGTGTTTGACCCGGCTTGTACCTGAACCTTCACTTGGACTTCTGCCTGCCTTCCTGATTCCCTGGCTTGTGTTTGACCTTGTTCCTGCTTCATGATTCTGCACCTCGCTGCCCAACTGTGTACCGAATCCGGCCTGTATCCTGTCTCTGCTTTTGCCTCACATTCCAGTACCTGCTCTGCTCGGCTGCTGATGACCTCCTGGCTTATGTTCCGACCATGCTTCCGCCTGCTGATCCAGCAACACGGAGTTCCAGTTCTTGGTGCCTATCCGGTGATCCGCAACCATCAGGTTCTCGTCAAGGTCCAACCTGAGCCACCTGCTATACCGGCCCTCATTCCACTCTCCGTCTTTCACTCCCTGTCATCTCTACCAGGGGTGTTAGACAGGAGGTGCAAGAGAAGCCCTCTCTACAGCTCAGTCTCCATCAGGTACGTGACAGTACCACTCAGCCAGATGTCGGAGACTGAGGGAGAGGCTTCACCCGTGGACTTATTATGCCAACAACTTGTCTCCCTCACTCAAGCAGTCAGCACCCTGCAAAAGAGCCATTCGCAGCTGGAAGGTCGCATCAAAACCTTTGCATCCACAACTTCTGCACCTGCTATCACACCTGACTATCCCACAACTGAAAAGACTGTGTTCGCATCTGCAAGTAATATGCCACCACCAGAACCCCGAGTTCCTGCACCCGAGCAATTTTAAGGTGATCGGCACAAATTCCGTGCGTTTAAAAATTCCTGTGAACTATACTTTGCCCTACAGCCAAGAACTTTTTCGCTTGAGATCACTAAAGTGTGATTTGCCATATCCCTACTTCGGAGAGAATCACAGTCTTGGGCCCACCAACTCCTAGAACAAAGTAGTTCTGTCCTGGACTCTCTTTCTTCATTTTTTGAAGCCATGGCCCAATTCTATGATGACCACCAGTGCACTGCTACTGCAGAATCTACCCTCCATACGCTACGTCAAGGTCATCGGCCTGCTGAGGACTATGTTGCTGAATTCCACTTATGGGCCTTTGATTCCGGATGGAATGATGCGGCCTTGCGCCATCAATTTCGCCTTGGCTTGTCTGAAGGACTTAAGGATGAGCTCGCCCGAGTCAGGGTTCCCAATTCCCTTAATGACCTTATGAGTCTGGCAATCCAGCTTGACCGTCGATTCAGGGAGAGGAGAACAGAGAAGGCTGGCACCACCACCAGACCCATGCAACTGGGACTTTTTCGCTCTCCACTCTCAAGTACAGAGAAGTTGCGACGACTCAGAATGCGCCTGTGCATTTACTGTCGTGTAGCAGGACATTTTCTCCAGAACTGCCCAGTGAGACCGACAAGGACCCAGATCACCTCCTCTGCCTACCTTGCCAACTGCTCCGGGTCAAAAGGATCAGCTCATGTTACCCTGTCCGTTTCGCTTCAGCTCTCCGGAAGAAACATCCAAGTACCAGCTATAGTGGATTCCGGGGCCTGCAACTGCTTTATGGATAAGGACTTTGCTCATCATCACCAAATCCCTTTGCAAACAAAGACCAACCAGCTGTCCATCCATCTGGCTGATGGGTCCCATCTCAGGCCTGGGCCCATAACACATGAGACTTGCCCACTACTGGCTGTATCTGATACAGGTCATCAAGAATACTTACGATTGGACATTATTCCATCATCCTTATTCCCCATCATCCTGGGCATTCCCTGGTTGCAAGCCCACAACCCGCAGATAGACTGGGTTTCAGGGGAGATTACCTTTTCATCCTCCTACTGTCAGCAGTCCTGCCTTTCCCCCATTTCCAGGGTACCTGCACCTCTTCTGGGGGTACATACGGACTCTCCATTGTCACAGCTCATACCTGCAGTTTATCACGAATTTTTGGATGTTTTTGATAAGCAAAAGGCAGATATCCTGCCACCTCATCGCCTGTATGACTGCCCAATTGAACTGTTGCCTGGTTCTGAAATCCCTTTTGGGCGCATTTTTCCCCTCTCTGAACTGGAACTTAAGGTGCTACGTCAGTACATTGACGAAAACCTGGAGAAGGGTTTCATCCGACCTTCCACCTCCCCTGCAGGCGCTGGGATTTTCTTCGTAGAAAAGAAGGATCGCACCCTGCGCCCCGTGTAGACTACCAGGAATTGAATAAAATTACCATCAAGAATAGATACCCTTTGCCTTTGGTTCCAGAACTTTTTCAGCGCTTTAAGAATTCTGCTGTGTTCACAAAGCTTGACTTACGAGGGGTATATAACCTAGTCTTCAGAGACTTTCTTGATTTATTTCTTATCGTATATCTAGATGATATCCTAATTTTCTCCAATTCCCTCTCGGCTCACCGTGATCATGTGAAAAAGGTTCTTGGTCGGCAAAGAGACCATGGACTGTATGCAAAGGCCGAGAGGTGTGAATTCGAGAAAGACACCATCCAATCCTTGGGGCTCATCATCTCTACTTTGGGCATTTCCATGGATCCCCAAAAGGTCAAATCCATCCTAGAATGGCCCACACCCACAGACAGGAAGAGTACACAGAGGTTCATCGGATTTGCCAACTTCTACCGCAAGTTTATTAAGGATTTCTCCGCCATTATTGCTCCTGTTACCCAACTGACGAAGCAACATACCCGCTTCCAGTGGACACCAGCAGTACAAGCCGCCTTCAACCAACTGTAGGCTCTGTTTACCTCAGCTCCCATTCTACAGCATCCAGACCCTGCATCACCATATGTTCTCAAGGTAGATGCCACAGAGAATGCGGTAGGTGCCATCCTGTCACAGCGCCAGGGGACAAAGTCACTGCTACACCCTATTGCCTTCTTTTCCAGGAAACTTTGCCCTGCAGAAAGGAATTACGACGTGGGTGATCGTGAATTACTGGCCATTAAGACAGCCCTGGAAGAATGGCGCTATTTGCTGGAAGGAGCAGCCCATCCCATCTTAATTTTCACGGATCATAAAAACCTTGAATACCTTAGAACAGGCAAGCGGTTAAGACCTCAGCAGGCCAGGTGGGTGCTATTCTTGTCTCGCTTCTCCTTCCACATTACTTTTAGACCAGGCTCCAAGAATGGCAAGCACGATGCCCTATCATGAATGTATCCAGAGGAAGGAGAACCCCACCAGGCAGACACCATTCTACCGGCTCAAATTTTTCTACTCCTACAAGTAGACCTGATCACCCAGCTAAAGCAGGCTTCCACAAGAGACATTCTACCATCAGGTATCTGTTTCCAGGAACAAGAGGGGTTATTCCTACACAACTAAAAGGTGTTTGTACCCCCGAGTCTTTGGCCCAAGATCCTGAGTCTCTGTCATGAGCATCCCTTAGCAGGACATTTCAGGGTAACCAAGATGGTGGAGCTCGTGCTACTATCCTTTTGGTGACCGGGTTTAAGGTCTGACTGCCAGAGTTATGTGAACACCTGTGGGGTCTGTGCCCGAAACAAAGGCGATTAGACCAAGTCTTGGGGTCTGTTAAGACCACTACCCATTCCCAAGAGGCCCTGGGAAATGATTAATATGGATTTCATTGGCGAACTTCCACCATCTGAAAACTTTACCACCATTTTTGTGATCATGGACAGGTTGACCAAGATGGCTCATTTTATCCCTTGGGTAGGAACACTGTCAGCAATTGAAACCGCTCGCACCTTCATCAAGGAAGTAGTCAGACTCCATGGGGTGCCCAGCAGTATCACCTCTGATCAGGGGGTGCAATTTGCATCCAGATTTTAGAAATAGCTTTGTAGGATGCTGAAAATTGAGACTTTTTTCTTCCGCATATCACCCCCAGACCAACGGCCAAACGGAACGTACAAATCAGACTCTGGAGCAATATCTTCTGTGCTTCTCATCCTTTGTCAAGGATGACTGGGCATCACTTTTACCCCTGGCAGAGTTTGCGTACAGCGATGCGGTTCACTCAGCTATGGGACAAGCCCCGTTTTTTGCAAACTGGATACTTTCCAACCTACCTATCTGACATCTTGCCGGATTCCTTGGTTCCTGCAATCCAGGAAAGACTAAGCATCCTTCAATCAAACAATGAGGTATTACAAAGAAATATCTCCAAAGCTCAACAGGACAATAAGAAATTCTTTGACAGGTAAAGAAGAGGAGACCTAGAACTTCAAGTCGGGGACAATGTTTGGTAATCCTCTGCTAATCTAAAATTGTCTTGTCCATCCAAGAAACTCGGACTGAGGTTTATTGGTCCTTTCCCTGTCAAAAGGCAGATCAACCCTGCAGCCTACGAACTGTCTCTCCCTGAGAGTTTCAAGATTCATCCAGTCTTCCACGTCTCATTACTGAAAAAAGCAAGGTGAGATGAGCAGTAGTATGGAGTGAGAGGATACTGTGTGATCTCCCTCCACCCCCCCTATAAGGCAAGCTAATGGCTGACGGCTGATGGTGATTTGTGTACTTCCCTGGGCAGTGCGGAGTAGTGGAACAGTGGAGGAGGAGTGACAATCGACCGCTCGAGCGACACTTCGGAGCCGCTCGGAGACACACGAGAGGCTCCGAGACTCTCAGCTGCCCCGAGCCATCCCGAATCCTCTGAGCGGCGCCGACTACAGCTGAGTGTGACGTCACACACCTGTGAGTCATCTTGTGTGCGGAAGATACTGGCCGCTCGTCTGGCATTAGTAAAGGCACTGGAAGGTCCCCAAAAGAACAGTAAGAGCGCGCGTTACTCCTAGTAAATGGTGTGGACACTGAACTACTGGGGTGTGAGCAGACCAGTGGAACCCTCCTGTGAAGGAACAGGTGTGCAAATAGTCAGCAAGAACCTTGCTACAGAATCTTCTGACATCGTGATTCCCTCTAACAGATAAGAAGGACACGTGAGTAAAGGGGAGCTGTAATGCCTCAAAATCATGTTGTTTGATACTCATTGCTAACCCAGTAACTAAGCAAATCGTGTATGAACAAAGCTATGCTGCTAAGCACTGACCCAGTATAAGAATAAATAGACATTCTGGGGATAGGAACTACTGTTTGATGAATCTAAGACGCATAAAGACGCATATGCTAGAGACTGTGTATATAACTTCAGGACACTAACTAATGACCTTGAATTTGGGTACACTGTGTAGATAAGCAAGCAGTATAGCGAGTGTGTGCACCTTAGTGCTGGATAAATAGCAAAATCGCAGAATTATACCTATACCTTTGTCCTATATACTATATAGTATACTGTTATACTGGCCTAGGGTTGGGAGGGCCTCTTGCTATCTGGGGAGGGAAGGAGAAGGAAGGGAGTAGGTTAGGATTCAGCACCTACGCTCCAGCAACCTGTCAGCAACTGCAGCGCGCTGCAAAACAGGAGCAATTTGCACATACCCCACTCAGACCCCACCTAAGAAGGGGTCACAGCCGCAGACCAAATCACAACAAGGGGACAGAAAAAGCCTGGGTCAGGGCCAGAGTCAGTTAACAGCTACAGCACCGCAGGCTCAGTCAACAAAATCACACAGTAATAAAAATCCGGGGTTGAGTGAACAAAAGGCGAATACAGATATATTAGCTGAGCCTGGACTACCCGCAGAGAAAGAGCCAACTCTAACGGATGTATTTTTGGCAGTGAGGGCATGTAATGGTTCACTTAAGGATCTCTGTGAACAAATAAAGGGAGAAAAAGAGGATCTGACTCTGGTCAGACAGGATCTACAAAAAACAGCAGAGAGAACTACAGTCTTGGAAGGAAGAGTCAGCCAGCTAGAAGATGATATATCACCATTAATAAAATAGATGGAAAGTATGAAGGAACAGATATCCAAGCACGCGTCCAAAATGGAGGAGATGGAGAATAGGAGCCGAAGGGATAATGTGAGGCTTGTGGGCCTCCTTGAAAAGAGTGAAGGCCCCAACTCTATAGAGTTCCTTGAAAAATGGCTGGTTGAACTTTTTGGAAAAGATTCATTCTCAATAACGTTCTCGATTGTAAGAGCGCATAGAGTGCCCTTTAGGGCTCCCCCAGCAGGTGGATTCCCTAGCCCATTATTGATAAAGTTTCTTAATTATAAGGACAAAGTGTCACTGTTGCGGAAAACAAGGGAGGCAGGAAATACTTTTTTCAATGGTATTAAAATATCATTTTACTCTGACTTTTCGCCAGATCTTCAGAGACGTAGAGCAGTGTTTATACAGTCCAAGCGTATGTTACAAAAATTTAAGCTGACTTATGCCCTTCTCTACCCAGCAAGATTACGTGTAAACGCACTGGGGGGAACTCAGTTTTTTGAATCACTGGCCAGGGTGAAGAAGTGGCTGGAAGAAAACAAGGAGAAACTTTAGATACTCTGAAGGAGGGGGAGGAGTGTAAAATGTCTAGGATGTATTATGCGATGGGCTTTTGTTATAATTTTTTTTTTTTTTTTGGGGGGGGGGGGGGGGTAGATACACATAGCTGTTGTATGAGGTGTGATGGATGGGAATGAATATGGGAGTAAAAATGTGGAACAGGTGGTGTGGGAAAAGGTCACTGACAAGCCCCTCGGGGGTTACCTAGTTAGGTGGTGGGGGGGAGGGAGGGTGGGTAGGAGGCGGGTAAAGGGGAGGGGGATGTGGGGGGAGGTATTACAGGTTTTATGCAAGAATTAACACTGAGGAAATGTGGATCAAATGTAGCCACAACACGAAGGAATATCATAGAAAAGTGTATTTGGTGGACGCAAGTCAATTCACAAAGCAATAACTACAGGATAATGGTATTTGAAACTCACATGAAATAATTTTTGAGTATATATTCACGTAAGTTGGTCATGTTGGTGACGTTGTTTAAAATCACTAATGGTATTAGAAAAGGGATTGGGATGTGGAGGTCACGGTCTAAAATACTGACTATCAGAGGGAAATTACAATATGAATTAGATTTGAATTTAGTTTTAAATAGATACTCCCCACAGCTCTGTATATACCTCTTGGATCTTTGATGTAAGCTAAAACACTTAAAATAGGCTCCTGGAATGTCAGGGGTTTGGGGACATCAATCAAAAAGACGGCAGTATTCTTCTTGTTGGAGAAATATGGAGTAGAGCTGGTCTGCTTGCAGGAAACCCACCTACCTAAACATACAGTTCAGCAATTGCAGATTAAGAAATACCAATATCAATACCACTTGGTGTACTCTTCCTATAGTAGGGGGGTAAGTATCATGGTGAAAAACGGGGTGAACTTTTCCTGCAGGCAGTCCAGTATAGATGAGATGGGCCGATATATTTTTCTGCACTGTGCAATCCATAATAATATGTTTATTGTGGCAAATATCTATATTCCTCCACCATTTAAAATGGATGTCATGCTTAGATTAGATGAATTTTTGTTAGATAAAGAAGGTGTGCCTTTTATAATAGTAGGAGACTTTAATGAGATCCTAGATAGAAAGTTGGATAGGTTTCCTATACTTCTTTTTCAGAAACCATAGAGAAGAGCCGTTTGTGTCAATTCCTGGATGAAATGGGGTTATTGGACTTGTGGAGAGCGTGGAACCCAGTAACCTTGCAATATCCTTGCTATTCAGCCTCGCATTCCACGCTCTCAAGGATAGACATGGCCTTGGGAAATGATAGAGCACTACAGATTATGGAAAAAAATATATATATACTGGCCAAGAGGAATATCGGACCACTCACCAATAGTGATCACATTGAACTTAGGAGGGAAAAAGCCTCAAAAAGAGTGGAAAATAAACCCATACTGGTTTGAATGAATTAAAAAAACAGACGAGGTTCGCCCCAACTTGAGAGAATTTGTAGAATTTAATGAAGGTAAGGTGTCGGCAGGGATTCTATGGGATTCCTTAAAAGCTTTTCTTAGAGGTGTCCTAATACAACAAATGGCCAAATATAACAAAGATGGCAGGGTTTGGGAAGAAAAAATTCGAAGGGAGGTGCTTGCGGCCGAAAATAACTATATTATAGACCCAACCCCCGGGAGGGAAACAACATGGTTAAAAAAACAAGAGTATAAGTTAACAATTATGCAGAGGTTTGAGACTAGGCGACTCTTTCAACGGCAATCATCTTTTGTAGAGGGTGAAAGTGTAGGAAGTTCAACTCCCCTTCATCTACTATTCTTACTATTAGGTCCACGGGCGGAGAAATAATATCAAATACTTCAAAGATAGTGCAAATATTTAGGGATTATTATAAAAATATTTAGGCTGCTCAGAAAAAAGGTGTGGAGGGCGTGATGGTGGATTTCCTGGGGAACTTGGAGATTTCACAAGAGGAAAGGGATGAACTAGAAACTCCAATAACCTTTGTAGAACTCCAACAGGCAGTAGCCAGTATGGCAAACCAAAAATCCCCTGGTCCAAATGGGCTTCCAACTGAGGTGTATAAATACTATGGTGATATATTAATCCCAAAGTTGCTAAAAACATTGGAGGGGGCGTCCAGGGAGGGACATTTGCCTGCCTCTATGTTAGAGGCAACTATCATAGTGTTACAGAAAGAAGGAAAGGACCCCCTAGATGTAGCTGCATATAGGCCAATATCTCTCCTATGCTCCGACGCTAAAATCTTGGCCAAGGTCCTGGCAGCTAGGTTAAACAGATTTATCTCTAAACTGATTCACTCAGAACAGGTGGGATTTATAGCTAATAGATCTACAAGTATGAATATAAGAAGGGCTTTCTTAAATTTATAAACCCCTATGGAGAACGAGGGATCAAGAGCCGCACTGTCACTGGATGTGACTAAAGCGTTTGATAGTGTGGAGTGGGGGTATATCTGGCGGGTGTTGGGGAAATTTCGTTTCGGTCCCTCTTTCACGGGCTGGATTAAAATGCTTTATGATAGGCCAAGTGCAAGACTAAAAATTAATAATGAACTCTCGGATAGGTTTGAACTAGAAAGGGGGACAAGACAGGGGTGCCCATTGTCTCCCTTGCTTTTTGTACTAGCAATGGAACCCCTGGCTATCTCCATAAGAATGAGCCCGGAGATAACAGGTTTTCAGAGAAAGTTGGGCGAAGAAAGAATCGCGCTGTATGCGGATGATATCTTGCTTTTCCTAGGAGATATGAGCCAATCCTTGATAAGGGCAATGAGCATTGTGGAGGAATTTGGTACCTTTACAGGGTTGGAGATAAACTGGGAGAAATCAGAGCTCTTACCAATAGACCCCATTAGTGACTCAGTAATATCAGGATTGCCTCAGTTAGCAGTAGTGGATACATTGAAATATCTGGGGATTGCCATGACGAAAGACCCTAACCAATATATAAGTAAAAATCTCGTCCCACTTTTGACCAAATTTAAACAAAAACTTGGTATTTGGAAGCGGTTCCTTTTATCAGTGGCAGGAAGATGCAGCTTAATAAAAACGATCTGGATGCCACAATTGTTTTATATCTTGCACAACTCTCCAGTGTGGATATGCAAGAACTGGTTTAATAAAATCGAGAGCCTTTTTAGGGAGCTTATATGGAAAGGGGGACAAGCCAGGATCAGACTCCGTACACTTCAGCTCCCGGTAGGAGAAGGCGGGTTTGCACTGCCCCACCCGGGGCGCTATTATTTAGCAACACAACTGCAGCAGCTATTGGGATGCGATGTCCCATATGGAGGTACCCCTAATTGGAAAATATTATTAACAGGGGCTTTGCATAACACCATAATTGAAGCGCTAGAAGCAGAGTCTTTTCAATATAAGTATACAACAATTAAAATGTTAATTAAAATGTGGAAAATGGTCAAAAAACAGATGAGATATAATGGATTCACCATATAAACCCCCATTTGGAATAACAGTAACCTGCAGGAAACTCTTAGGTTAGGAAAAGCCAGAGAGTGGGAAAAACAAGGCATTAAAAGGCTAAGACAACTTTATATGGGTAAAACTCTTAAAGAATTTCCGGAGTTGAAACGAGAATTTAACTTACCGCAGAGCACGTTTTACATCTATTTACAATTAAGACATGCCCTAGAAGCCCAATTTAGGACTCACCCCCTAGAATGGATAGAAACACCCCTCTTTCAAGGTATACTGCAGGTGGGCCCTACTAAAGGTCTAATCTCTGAAATATATGGGCAAATAAGTAAAGAAGTCAACAGTGGGGGAAAACTTCACTCTGTGAGAGCGAGTTGGGAGGAGGATTTAGGGGTAATAACACAGGAGCAGTGGAAGAGAATTTTGGAGTTGGGTCCATTGGTGTCAGTCTCTCCCCCACAGAAGATATCACATCTGATGCTGTTAAATAGAGCTTACTACACACCTAAGCGGCTCTTCGGGTTTGGTAATAGATCCGATGACAGGTACCCCAGATCTCGGGGGACTTGGGACCTCATACATATGTTGTGGAGATGCCCCAAGTTGTTCCACTACTGGGAGGGGGTGATTAATAGCATGAGAGATATATTTGGAATTACATTGGAGAGGGAAGCCATAGTATGTATACTGGGGTATAGGCAGTGGCGTAGCGTGGGGGGTGCAGGGGGTGCCATGGCCCCGGGCGCGACATTTAGGGGGGCGCCAGTATGTGTCACTGGCTGCCTCCTCCTAATTTAAAATTCCTGTATTCCCGGGCTCCGGCCGCCATGTTCAGTGTCCGGCGCCCTGTGATTGGGCGTATGGGGGTCATGTGAGGCGTAGAACTGGCCTATCCTTGATCACTCCTGAAGTGCCGCCTCCGCACATGACCCCCATAACTCCCAATCACAGTGCACTGCGCCGGACACTGATTATGGCAGCTAGAGCGCGGGGGAGAGAAGCAATGTGAGCCGCCGAGCCGCCACTGTCTTCTCCTTCTCCTCCTCCGGACTCATGCAGGCCAGCCAGACAAGAAGGTGAGTGAGACTCCCTCGTGAGATTCGTTTTACTGGCCCTGGGGGGGAGAGAAAATCAGTTATTGTAGTATGGTGGGTAGTTAGTGTAGTATAGTGGGTAGTTAGTGTAGTATGGTGGGTAGTTAGTGTAGTATGGGGGTCAGTTAGTGTAGTATGGGGGTCAGTTAGTGTAGTATGGTGGGTAGTTAGTGTAGTATGGTGGGTAGCTAGTGTAGTATGGTGGGTAGTTAGTGTAGTATGGTGGTCAGTTAGTGTAGTATGGTGGGTCAGTTATTGTAGTATGGTGGTCCGTTAGTGTAGTATGGTGGGTAGTTAATGTAGTATGGTGGGTAGTTAGTGTAGTATGGTGGGTCAGTTATTGTAGTATGGTGGGTCAGTTATTGTAGTGTGGTGGGTAGTTAGTGTAGTATGGTGGGTAGTTAGTGTGGTATGGTGGTCAGTTAGTGTAGTATGGTGGGTAGTTAGTGGAGTATGGTGGGTCAGTTATTGTAGTATGGTGGGTCAGTTATTGTAGTATGGTGGGTAGTTAGTGTAGTATGGTGGTCAGTTAGTGTAGTATGGTGGGTAGTTAGTGTAGTATGGTGGGTCAGTTATTGTAGTATGGTGGGTCAGTTATTGTAGTATGGTGGGTCAGTTATTGTAGTATGGTGGGTAGTTAGTGTAGTATGGTGGGTCCAGTTATTGTAGTATGGTGGGTAGTTAGTGTAGTATGGTGGGTCAGTTATTGTAGTATGGTGGGTAGTTAGTGTAGTATGGTGGTCAGTTAGTGTAGTATGGTGGTCAGTTAGTGTAGTATGGTGGTCAGTTAGTGTAGTATGGTGGGTAGTTAGTGTAGTATGGTGGGTAGTTAGTGTAGTATGGTGGGTCAGTTAGTGTAGTATGATGGGTAGTTAGTGTAGTATGGCGGGTAGTTAGTGTAGTATGGCGGGTAGTTAGTGTAGTATGGTGGTCAGTTAGTGTAGTATGGTGGTCAGTTAGTATAGTATGGTGGGTAGTTAGTGTAGTATGGCGGTCAGTTAGTGTAGTATGGCGGTCAGTTAGTGTAGTATGGTGGGTAGTTAGTGTAATATGGTGGGTAGTTAGTGTAGTATGGCGGTCAGTTAGTGTAGTATGGCGGTCAGTTAGTGTAGTATGGTGGGTAGTTAGTGTAGTATGGTGGGTAGTTAGTGTAGTATGGTTGGTCAGTTAGTGTAGTATAATGGTCAGTGTAGTGGTCAGTAAAGGAATCAGGTTGGTCAGTGTTGAAATCAAGTAGGTTAGTGTAGTGGTCAGTATAGGAATCGGGTAGGTCAGTACTATTGTATTTGAAGGGACACGGGGAGTGCTAAAAGTCCGCAGGTTAGGGGGGGCGCAAATTATTTGCCTTGCCCCGGGTGCTGGCAACCCACGCTACGCCACTGGGTATAGGCGGGAACGGGGGGAGAAGAAGAGTACCACAGTAGCAATTCAGAGATGCCTGTTCCAAGCAAGAAAAATGATCACACTAAGATGGCAATCAAAGACAGCCCCCCACAATAAGGGACTGGATTGGTACAATGAATGAAACCCTCTGCAGAGAAAGAGCAATGTACATAAAGAGAGGTAATCTTAAGAAATTTGGTAGGATGTGGAGGCCGTGGTTGGAAAAAATGGGTCATCCTGAATAAGAAGTAGTGAGTATTAAGCCCCATACACACGATAGGACTTTCCCTTGGATTTTTGTACAAAGGGCATTGCCCAAAAGTTTGTATTGAATACAGGCGGCAGGACTTTTCCAGCCAATTTTCACCAAATCACGTGGTTTTTCAGCTCTTTGCCACCACCCTTTGGTCAACTTCTCTATTGTTAAAAAAGAGAGAGAGGAGCGCCACTAAGTAAAATCATTTATTCACCAATATAAAAACAAAGTATCAACTTACATTTAGGAGCGGTATATAGAACAGACAGATGTGATTCCTGATAGAAGAGGGGGAAGGGAACAGTCAGTGATTCCCCAGGGATGCCTCCAAACACAACGCAGTCTGGCGGGGAGGCCAGGATGGTACACAGCCTGTCTCTGCGGGAGGACGGAGCGGCAGCCCAGGAAGCCGCTGGCAATGTTGTCAAAGAGGAGAAAAAACACAAGAAAAGAAAAGTTTTATTCCGGTGTTTTGTTTTACCTATGACTTATCCTCCAGGGATCCTCTCCTGCTTTATAGACTGTTTCCTGGCTCCTGTCCAAGACTTCCAACAGCGTCCTGATTACACCGTGATTGATCCAGCTTTTAGACTTTATAATTTCATTAACTTTTATAGTCATTTGCCTTATAGCCTCTGAGCGCCAGTTTATTTGTTTTAACTTCTCTATTGTTGTCTGATATTGTGTCAATCTCGCCGCTTTTATCGGCGAGATTGACACCTTGCATGTCGGGTTCACATTGGTGCGGGGATCCGACTTGGATCCCTGCCAATGCCAGGCACTGTTTGGTATGAATCTTGAGGGGGAACTCCACACCAAAATTTAAATAAAAAAACGGCATGGGTTCCCCTTCAGGGGCATACCAGGCCCTTAGATCTGGTATGGATTTTAAGGGAAAACCCCTATGCCGAAAAAACGGCGTGGGGGTCCCCCCAAAATCCATACCAGACCCCTATCTGAGCATGCAGCCCTGGCTGGTCAGGAAAGGGGGTGGGGACGAGCGAGCGCCCCCCCTCCTGAGCAGTACCAGGCCGCATGCCCTCAACATGGGGATAGGTGCTTTGGGGGAGGGGGGCCCTGCGGCCCACCCCTCCCCCAAAGCACCTTGTCCCCATGTTGATGAGGACAAGGGCCTCTTCCCAACAACCCTGGCCGTTGGTTGTCGGGGTCTGCGGGCGGGGGGATTATCGGAATCCGGGAGCCCCCTTTAATAAGAGGGCCCCCAGATCCCAGCCCCCCACCCTATGTGAATAAGTATGGGGTACATGGTACCCCTACCCATTCACCTAGGGAAAAAGTGTCAATAAAAAAACACACTACACAGGTTTTTAAAGTAATTTATTAGACAGCTCAGGGGGTCTTCTTCTGACTTCGGGGTCTTCCTCCGATTTCGGGGGTCTTCTTCCGACTTCGGGGGTCTCTCTGGTTCTTCTGCCGTGCTCCTCTGCTATCTTCTGCTCTTTTGCCGCTCTTTTGCTAGCGGAGGAGCCTGGTCTGCTGCCTTCTGCCCTCTTCTCTTCTTCCGATGTTGACACGACGCTCTCTCCGGCTGGAATGCTCTCTGAGCGCTCCGATGTGACTTATATAGGCGGTGACCCCACCCCCTTATGCCGTCACAGTCCCAGCATGCCCAGGGACTGTGATGGCATAAGGGGGCGGGGTCACGCCTATATAAGTCACATCGGAGCACTCAGAGAGCATTCCAGCCGGAGAGAGCGTCGTGTCAACATCGGAAGAAGAAAAGAGGGCAGAAGGCAGAAGGCAGCAGACCGGGCTCCTCCGCTAGCAAAAGAGCGGCAAAAGAGCAGAAGATAGCGGAGGAGCCCGGCAGAAGAACCGGAGAGACCCCCGAAGTCGGAAGAAGACCCCCGAAGTCGGAAGAAGACCCCGAAGTCGGAAGAAGACCCCCGGAGCTGTTTAATAAATTACTTTAAAAGCCCGTGTAGTGTGTTTTTTTATTGACACTTTTTCCCTAGGTGAATGGGTAGGGGTACCATGTACCCCATACTCATTCCCATAGGGTGGGGGGCCGGGAACTTGGGGCCCTCTTATTAAAGGGGGCTCCCGGATTCCGATAAGCCCCCCGCCCGCAGACCCCGACAACCAATGGCCAGGGTTGTCGGGAAGAGGCCCTTGTCCTCATCAACATGGGGACAATGTGCTTTGGGGGAGGGGGGCGCACTAGATTGATAATATAGGAATTTAAGCACGAGCATACTTATATGGGAGGGTTGGTAAAGAAGGGATGCACTAAGGGGTAAATACTAATTTTGTAATATTGGAAGTATTGTTGTTTGTTTGTTTCTTTTCTCCATTTTCTTTTATCCCTGCTTCCTTTTAGTACACTGGACTCCTGCGCTTGTATAATTATTGATATGTATTTTTGTAATTAAGACAATGCTTAATTGATTTTTTAACTAACTGTATGGTTAAAATTTTAAAAACTGAATAAAGATTAAAGTTAAAAAAAAAAACACAAGCCAGTTATCTGCGTTTCTTTCCTCATGCTGACAGAGCAGATGACTGGCTTGTGTTAAAGGGACATCGACTCTGTGTCCTGATTATTAGTGCACTCCCAAAGGTGCCCATAAGTGCCACCTATCAATGCCTCCTAATTAGTACCACCTCATCAGTGCAGCCTCAGCAGCGTACATCAGTGAAGGAGAAAAATTACCCGTTTGCTAAATTTTATAACAAACTATAAAAAAAGTATTTTTTTGTTTTTTCAAAAATGTTGGTCTTTTTTCATTTGTTTAGCAAAAATCTAAAAACCCAGTGGTGAATAATTACCACCAAAAAAAGCTATTTGTGTGAAAAAAATGATAAAAATTGTATATGGGTACAGTGTTGCATGACCGCACAATTGTCAACGTGTGACAGTGCTGAACATTGGCCTAGGCAGGAAGGGTGTAAAGGTGCCCAGTAGGCAAGTGGTTAATTAGAGGCATGGTGAGTGTTTTAAAGATTGCATTTTTTGCCACAAGGTTTTGAAAAATTTAAGAAAAAAAATGAAATTCTACAGTAGTCAATTTAAGAAATTGCTCAAACGGCATGGGCATACCTAGAATTACTCCCAAAATACATTTTGATATTCCTCCCAAATATGGGGATGCCACATGTGATGCTTTTTAGCAGCCTAGACACATATAGAGCCCAAAATCCAAGGAGCGCTTTCAAAGGGCATGAATTGGGGGTCTATTTTTCTGACTTCTTATCACGTATTTGGAGGCCCTGCAGTGCCAGGAAAGTAGAAAACCATAAAATGACCACATTTTGGAGAGTAAACCCCTCAAGTTATTAAGTGGCATAATGAGTCTTATGAAGATTTCAATTATTGCCACAGATATTATGTGTATTTTTTTTAACAAGAAAATTGTCACACATTTTTGGGATTTGAAGAAAGAAATTTATTTTTACACAAAGTTGTCAACTAATAAGAGATATTCCTAACACGCAGTAGGGGCATAACTACAATTATACCCCAAAACACACACAGCTACTCCTCCTCCTAAGTATCACACGTGAGACTTTTTCATGGCCTAGCCACAAAAGAGGGGCCTAAAATTCAAGGAACACCTTCAGGCTTTCAAGGGGCATAAATTATGCATCTAATTTCCTGATTACCTATTACCTGTTTGAAGACCCTGGTGCACCAGGACAATAGAAATACCCACAAAATTACCACAATTTGGAAAGTAAACTCCCCAAGGCATTTTTTAAGAAGCATGGCCAGTCTTTTATAAATTTCAGTTTTTAAAATGCTGAAAATTTTTTTTTTTTTTAGACAAATTTGTCAATTTAATAAGATAGATAATACCTGAAAGTAAGACTGGCTCCAAATCATTTATTTTATTAGCACATTTTAGATAGATAGATAGATAGATAGATAGATAGATAGATAGATAGATAGATAGATAGATAGATAGATAGATAGATAGATAGATAGATAGATATAGGGAACACACCACTATAGAGAATATGTGTATATCAGGAAGTGTCCCAAATGGCCGCAGTGCATCTTGTATTTTTATACACAGAGCTTCACATCTGCTTATCTCTGGTTAGCTGTGTCCTCCACCCCCTTAGCATGCACCACCATGACTTGACATACAAACTGCTTACAACATACATATTGTTACATAAACTGCTAACACATATTTCGTTACATAAGTTGCCAAGAGAGGTACAGAATATACTTAATTAATTAACATAGCAAACAGTGATTTCAGCATGATCATAAATCATACCTGCACAGCATACTTAGGATTTCACCCCAAAACACATTCTGCTACTCCTCATGAATGTGGGGATACCACTTGTGTGAACCTTTTGCAATGTTTACACTATGCGCCTGACATTGTATCTTGTGTCACAAAAATCAACGCATTGCATCAAAAACGGTGTACTGTAATGCTTGTCTGTGTAGGAGTGGTCAAGGAATATACAGTAGCTTAGTGTAGCATCACCTGCAGCACTTCCCATAACTAAAGCCAAGCAAGCCTAACCTACTAGTATATGGCTGCCCCCAGGAATGCCATGTTCACTGACCAGGAGGTACACAGTAAACAAGGCATCCCTGGACAAGGCATCAGCTGCCTCTTCACCAGTGAGAAGATCGTCTTCCCCACAAGCGGATGAACCACATTATTAATCCCACATGCGCTGACATCTCATACATCTTGTGAGTTACCAATTGTCTTTTATGGAATAAAATGTCTTAACCACTTGCCGACCGCCTAACGACGATATATGTCAACAGAATGGCACGGGCAGGCAAAATCACGTACCTGGTACGTGATTGCCTTCCCGCGGGCGAGGGGTCCGATCGGACTCCCCCCCGGTGCCAGCAGCGGTTGGCTTTGGTCTGGGAGCGTTCAGTGATGAGGGGGAGGCCATCCGATCGTGGCCCCCCCTCGCGATCGCTCCCAGCCAATGAGAATTATCCCCTGCCTCTGTGTAGTACACAGAGGCAGAGGATGTGATGTCATCTCTCCTCGGCTAGGCAGTTTCCGTTCCGGCGCAGAGGAGAGAAGACATGTGAGTGAGTGCACAACACACACACATCACAGTAGAACTTGCCAGGCACACTTTACACCCCCGATCCCCCCCGATCACCCCCCAATCACCCCCCCCCCGTCACACTGACACCAAGCAATTTTTTTTTCTGATTACTGCATGGTGTCAGTTTGTGACAGTTAGAAGTGGTAGGGCAGTTAGTGTTAGCCCCCTGTAGGTCTAGGGTACCCCCCTAACCCCCCCTAATAAAGTTTTAACCCCTTTATCACCCCCCATCACCAGTGTCACTAAGCGATCATTTTTCTGATCGCTGTATTAGTGTCGCTGGTGACGCTAGTTAGGGAGGTAAATATTTAGGTTCGCTGTCAGCGTTTTATAGCAACAGGGACCCTCATATACCACCTAATAAATGTTTTAACCCCTTGATTGCCCCCTAGTTAACCCTTTCACCACTGATCACCGTATAACCGTTATGGTTGACGCTGGTTAGTTCGTTTATTTTTCATAGTGTCAGGGCACCCACCGTTTATTACCGAATAAAGGTTTAGCCCCCTGATCGCCCGGCGGTGATATGCATCGCCCCAGGCAGTGTCAGATTAGCGCCAGTACCGCTAACACCCACGCACGCAGCATACGGCTCCCTTAGTGGTATAGTATCTGAACGCATCAATATCTGATTCGATCAGATCTATACTAGCGTCCTCAGCAGTTTAGGGTTCCCAAAAATGCAGTGTTAGCGGGATCGCGCAGTGGTGAATAATTACCACCAAAAAAAAGCTATTTGTGTGAAAAAAATGATAAAAATTGTATATGGGTACAGTGTTGCATGACCGCACAATTGTCAACGTGTGACAGTGTTGAACATTGGCCTAGGCAGGAAGGGTATAAAGGTGCCCAGTAGGCAAGTGGTTAATTAGAGGCATGGTGAGTGTTTTAAAGATTGCATTTTTTGCCACAAGGTTTTGAAAAATTTAAGAAAAAAAATGAAATTCTACAGTAGTCAATTTAAGAAATTGCTCAAACGGCATGGGCATACCTAGAATTACTCCCAAAATACATTTTGATATTCCTCCCAAATATGGGGATGCCACATGTGATGCTTTTTAGCAGCCTAGACACATATAGAGCCCAAAATCCAAGGAGCGCTTTCAAAGGGCATGAATTGGGGGTCTATTTTTCTGACTTCTTATCACGTATTTGGAGGCCCTGCAGTGCCAGGAAAGTAGAAAACCATAAAATGACCACATTTTGGAGAGTAAACCCCTCAAGTTATTAAGTGGCATAATGAGTCTTATGAAGATTTCAATTATTGCCACAGATATTATGTGTATTTTTTTTAACAAGAAAATTGTCACACATTTTTGGGATTTGAAGAAAGAAATTTATTTTTACACAAAGTTGTCAACTAATAAGAGATATTCCTAACACGCAGTAGGGGCATAACTACAATTATACCCCAAAACACACACAGCTACTCCTCCTCTTAAGTATCACACGTGAGACTTTTTCATGGCCTAGCCACAAAAGAGGGGCCTAAAATTCAAGGAACACCTTCAGGCTTTCAAGGGGCATAAATTATGCATCTAATTTCCTGATTACCTATTACCTGTTTGAAGACCCTGGTGCACCAGGACAATAGAAATACCCACAAAATTACCACTATTTGGAAAGTAAACTCCCCAAGGCATTTTTTAAGAAGCATGGCCAGTCTTTTATGAATTTCAGTTTTTTAAAATGCTGAAAATTTTTCTTTTTTTAGACAAATTTGTCAATTTAATAAGATAGATAATACCTGAAAGTAAAACTGGCTCCAAATCATTTATTTTATTAGCACATTTTAGATAGATAGATAGATAGATAGATAGATAGATAGATAGATAGATAGATAGATAGATAGATAGATAGATAGATAGATAGATAGATAGATATAGGGAACACACCACTATAGAGAATATGTGTATATCAGGAAGTGTCCCAAATGGCTGCAGTGCATCTTGTATTTTTATACACAGAGCTTCACATCTGCTTATCTCTGGTTAGCTGTGTCCTCCACCCCCTTAGCATGCACCACCATGACTTGACATACAAACTGCTTACAACATACATATTGTTACATAAACTGCTAACACATATTTCGTTACAAAAGTTGCCAAGAGAGGTACAGAATATACTTAATTAATTAACATAGCAAACAGTGATTTCAGCATGATCATAAATCATACCTGCACAGTAGGGATGAGCCGAACACCCCCCTGTTCGGTTCGCACCAGAACATGCGAACAGGAAAAAAATTCGTTCGAACACGCGAACACCGTTAAAGTCTATGGGACACGAACATGAATAATCAAAAGTGCTAATTTTAAAGGCTAATATGCAAGTTATTGTCAATAAAAGTGTTTGGGGACCTGGGTCCTGCCCCAGGGGACATGGATCAATGCAAAAAAAAGTTTTAAAAACGGCCGTTTTTTCAGGAGCAGTGATTTTAAAAATGCTTAAAGTCAAACAATAAAAGTGTAATATCCCTTTAAATTTCATACCTGGGGGGTGTCTATAGTATGCCTGTAAAGGGGCGCATGTTTCCCGTGTTTAGAACAGTCTGACAGCAAAATGACATTTTGAAGGAAAAAACTCATTTAAAACTACCGCGGCTATTGCATTGCCGACAATACACATAGAAGTTCATTGATAAAAACGGCATGGGAATTCCCCACAGGGCAACCCCGAACCAAAATTAAAAAAAAAAAATGATGTGGGGGTCCCCCTAAATTCCATACAAGGCCCTTCAGGTCTGGTATGGATATTAAGGGGAACCCCAGCCAAAATTTAAAAAAAAAATTGACGTGGGGTTCCCCCTAAATTCCATACCAGACCCTTCAGGTCTGGTATGGATTTTAAGGGGAACCCCGCGCCAAAAAAAAAAAAAAAAAACGGCGTGGGGTCCCCCTAAAAATCCATACCAGACCCTTATCCGAGCACGCAACCTGGCAGGCCGCAGGAAAAGAGGGGGGGACGAGAGTGCGGCCCCCCCCCCCTCCTGAACCGTACCAGGCCACATGCCCTCAACATTGGGAGGGTGCTTTGGGGTAGCCCCCCAAAGCACCTTGTCCCCATGTTGATGAAGACAAGGGCCTCATCCTCACAACCGTGGCCGGTGGTTGTGGGGGTCTGCGGGCGGGGGGCTTATCGGAATCTGGAAGCCCCCTTTACCAAGGGGACCCCCAGATCCCGGCCCCCCCCCTGTGTGAAATGGTAAGGGGTTACTTACCCCTACCATTTCACTAAAAAACTGTCAAAAATGTTAAAAATGACAAGAGACAGTTTTTGACAATTCCTTTATTTAAATGCTTCTTCTTTCTTCCTTCATCTTCTTCTTCTTCTGGTTCTTCTGGCTCTTCTGGTTCTTCCTCCGGCGTTCTCGTCCAGCATCTCCTCCGCGGCGTCTTCTATCTTCTTCTCCTCGGGCCGCTCCGCACCCATGGCATGAGGGGGGAGGCTCCCGCTCTTCTCTTCATCTTCTTCTTCATCTTCATCTTCTTCTTCATCTTCTTCTTCTTCTTCTTCTTCTCTTCTTCATCTCTTCTTCCTTCTTCATTTCTTCTGCGGGCCGCTCCGCATCCATGCATGGAGGGAGGCTCCCGCTGTGTGACGGCGTCTCTTCGTCTGACGGTTCTTAAATAACGGGGGGCGGGGCCACCCGGTGACCCCGCCCCCCTCTGACGCACGGGACATGACGGGACTTCCCTGTGGCATTCCCCGTGACGTCACAGGGAAGTCCCGTCAATTCACCGTGCGTCAGAGGGGGGGCGGGGTCACCGGATGGCCCCGCCCCCCGTTATTTAAGAACCGTCAGACGAAGAGACGCCGTCACACAGCGGGAGCCTCCCTCCATGCATGGATGCGGAGCGGCCCGCAGAAGAAATGAAGAAGGAAGAAGAGATGAAGAAGAGAAGAAGAAGAAGAAGAAGAAGATGAAGAAGAAGATGAAGATGAAGAAGAAGATGAAGAGAAGAGCGGGAGCCTCCCCCCTCATGCCATGGGTGCGGAGCGGCCCGAGGAGAAGAAGATAGAAGACGCCGCGGAGGAGATGCTGGACGAGAACGCCGGAGGAAGAACCAGAAGAGCCAGAAGAACCAGAAGAAGAAGAAGATGAAGGAAGAAAGAAGAAGCATTTAAATAAAGGAATTGTCAAAAACTGTCTCTTGTCATTTTTAACATTTTTGACAGTTTTTTAGTGAAATGGTAGGGGTAAGTAACCCCTTACCATTTCACACAGGGGGGGGGCCGGGATCTGGGGGTCCCCTTGGTAAAGGGGGCTTCCAGATTCCGATAAGCCCCCCGCCCGCAGACCCCCACAACCACCGGCCACGGTTGTGGGGATGAGGCCCTTGTCTTCATCAACATGGGGACAAGGTGCTTTGGGGGGCTACCCCAAAGCACCCTCCCAATGTTGAGGGCATGTGGCCTGGTACGGTTCAGGAGGGGGGGGGGGCCGCACTCTCGTCCCCCCCTCTTTTCCTGCGGCCTGCCAGGTTGCGTGCTCGGATAAGGGTCTGGTATGGATTTTTAGGGGGACCCCACGCCGTTTTTTTTTTTTTTTTTTGGCGCGGGGTTCCCCTTAAAATCCATACCAGACCTGAAGGGTCTGGTATGGAATTTAGGGGGAACCCCACGTCAATTTTTTTTTAAAATTTTGGCTGGGGTTCCCCTTAATATCCATACCAGACCCGAAGGGCCTTGTATGGAATTTAGGGGGACCCCCACATCATTTTTTTTTTTTAATTTTGGTTCGGGGTTGCCCTGTGGGGAATTCCCATGCCGTTTTTATCAATGAACTTCTATGTGTATTGTCGGCAATGCAATAGCCGCGGTAGTTTTAAATGAGTTTTTTCCTTCAAAATGTCATTTTGCTGTCAGACTGTTCTAAACACGGGAAACATGCGCCCCTTTACAGGCATACTATAGACACCCCCCAGGTACGAAATTTAAAGGGATATTACACTTTTATTGTTTGACTTTAAGCATTAATAAAATCACTGCTCCTGAAAAAACGTCCGTTTTTAAAACTTTTTTTTGCATTGATCCATGTCCCCTGGGGCAGGACCCAGGTCCCCAAACACTTTTTATGACAATAACTTGCATATAAGCCTTTAAAATTAGCACTTTTGATTTCTCCCATAGACTTTTAAAGGGTGTTCCGCGGCATTCGAATTTGCCGCGAACACCCCAAATTGTTCGCTGTTCGGCGAACTTGCGAACAGCCAATGTTCGAGTAGAACATGAGTTCGACTCGAACTCGAAGCTCATCCCTACTGCACAGCATACTTAGGATTTCACCCCAAAACACATTCTGCTACTCCTCATGAATGTGGGGATACCACTTGTGTGAACCTTTTGCAATGTTTACACTATGTGCCTGACATTGTATCTTGTGTCACAAAAATCAACGCATTGCATCAAAAACGGTGTACTGTAATGCTTGTCTGTGTAGGAGTGGTCAAGGAATATACAGTAGCTTAGTGTAGCATCACCTGCAGCACTTCCCATAACTAAAGCCAAGCAAGCCTAACCTACTAGTATATGGCTGCCCCCAGGAATGCCATGTTCACTGACCAGGAGGTACACAGTAAACAAGGCATCCCTGGACAAGGCATCAGCTGCCTCTTCACCAGTGAGAAGATCGTCTTCCCCACAAGCGGATGAACCACATTATTAATCCCACATGCGCTGACATCTCATACATCTTGTGAGTTACCAATTGTCTTTTATGGAATAAAATGTCTTAACCACTTGCCGACCGCCTAACGACGATATACGTCAACAGAATGGCACGGGCAGGCAAAATCACGTACCTGGTACGTGATTGCCTTCCCGCGGGCGAGGGGTCCGATCGGATTCCCCCCCTGGTGCCAGCGGCGGTTGGCTTTGGTCTGGGAGCATTCAGTGATGAGGGGGAGGCCATCTGATCGTGGCCCCCCCTCGCGATCGCTCCCAGCCAATGAGAATCATCCCCTGCCTCTGTGTAGTACACAGAGGCAGAGGATGTGATGTCATCTCTCCTCGGCTCGGCAGTTTCCGTTCCGGCGCCGAGGAGAGAAGACATGTGAGTGAGTGCACAACACACACACATCACAGTAGAACATGCCAGGCACACTTTACACCCCCGATCCCCCCCGATCACCCCCCAATCACCCCCCCCCCCCCCCCCGTCACACTGACACCAAGCAATTTTTTTTTTCTGATTACTGCATGGTGTCAGTTTGTGACAGTTAGAAGTGGTAGGGCAGTTAGTGTTAGCCCCCTGTAGGTCTAGGGTACCCCCCTAACCCCCCCCTAATAAAGTTTTAACCCCTTCCTTTGATCACCCCCCGTCACCAGTGTCACTAAGCGATCATTTTTCTGATCGCTGTATTAGTGTCGCTGGTGGCGCTAGTTAGGGAGGTAAATATTTAGGTTCGCCGTCAGCGTTTTATAGCAACAGGGACCCCCATATACCACCTAATAAATGTTTTAACCCCTTGATTGCCCCCTAGTTAACCCTTTCACCACTGATCACCGTATAACCGTTACGGTTGACGCTGGTTAGTTCGTTTATTTTTCATAGTGTCAGGGCACCCACCGTTTATTACCGAATAAAGGTTTAGCCCCCTGATCGCCCGGCGGTGATATGCGTCGCCCCAGGCAGCGTCAGATTAGCGCCAGTACCGCTAACACCCACGCACGCAGCATACGCCTCCCTTAGTGGTATAGTATCTGAACGCATCAATATCTGATTCGATCAGATCTATACTAGCGTCCTCAGCAGTTTAGGGTTCCCAAAAACGCAGTGTTAGCGGGATCAGCCCAGATACCTGCTAGCACCTGCGTTTTGCCCCTCCGCCCGGCCCAGCCCAGCCCACCCAAGAGCAGTATCGATTGATCACTGTCACTTACAAAACACTAAACGCATAACTGCAGCGTTCGCAGAGTCAGGCCTGATCCCTGCGATCGCTAACAGTTTTTTTGGTAGCGTTTTGGTCAACTGGCAAGCACCAGCCCCAAGCAGCGTCAGGTTAGTGCCAGTACCGCTAACACCCACGCACGCACCGTACACCTGCCTTAGTGGTATAGTATCTGATCGGATCAATATCTGATCCGATAAGATCTATACTGGCGTCCCCAGCAGTTTAGGGTTCCCAAAAACGCAGTGTTATCGGGATCAGCCCAGATACCTGAGGCCCCTCCGCCCGGCCCAGCCCAGGCCAACCAAGTGCAGTATCAATCGATCACTGACACTTACAAAACACTAAACGCATAACTGCAGCGTTCGCAGAGTCAGGCCTGATCCCTGCGATCGCTAACAGTTTTTTGGTAGCTTTTTGGTGAACTGGCAAGCACCAGTGGCCTAGTACACCCCGGTCGTAGTCAAACCAGCACTGCAGTAACACTTGGTGACGTGGCGAGTCCCATAAGTGCAGTTCAAGCTGGTGAGGTGGCAAGCACAAGTAGTGTCCCGCTGCCACCAAGAAGAAGACAAAAAGGCCCGTCGTGCCCATAGTGCCCTTCCTGCTGCATTCGCCAATCCTAATTGGGAACCCACCACTTCTGCAGCACCCGTACTTCCCCCATTCACATCCCCAACCAAATGCAGTCGGCTGCATGAGAGGCATTTTTATGTCCTCCCGAGTACCCCTACCCAACGAACCCCCCCAGAAAAGATGTCGTGTCTGCAGCAAGCGCGGATATAGGCATGACATCCGCTATTATTGTCCCTCCTGTCCTGACAATCCTGGTCTTTGCATTGGTGAATGTTTTGAACGCTACCATACGCTAGTTGAGTATTAGCGTAGGGTACAGCATTGCACAGACTAGGCACACTTTCACAGGGTCTCCCAAGATGCCATTGCATTTTGAGAGACCCGAACCTGGAACCGGTTACAGTTATAAAAGTTACAGTTACAAAAAAAGTGTAAAAAAAAAAAAAAAAAAACACAAACAAAAATATAGAATAAAAAAAATAGCTGTCGTTTTATTGTTCTCTCTCTCTCTATTCTCTCTATTGTTCTGCTCTTTTTTACTATATTCTATTCTGCAATAATTTATTGTTATTATGTTTTATCACGTTTGCTTTTCAGGTATGCAATTTTTTATACTTTACCGTTTACTGTGCTTTATTGTTAACCATTTTTTTGTCTTCAGGTAAGCCATTCACGACTTTGAGTGGTTATACCAGAATGATGCCTGCAGGTTTAGGTATCATCTTGGTATCATTCTTTTCAGCCAGCGGTCGGCTTTCATGTAAAAGCAATCCTAGCGGCTAATTAGCCTCTAGACTGCTTTTACAAGCAGTGGGAGGGAATGCCCCCCCCCCCACCGTCTTCCATGTTTTTCTCTGGCTCTCCTGTCTCAACAGGGAACCTGAGAATGCAGCCGGTGATTCAGCCAGCTGACCATAGAGCTAATCAGAGACCAGAGTGGCTCCAAACATCTCTATGGCCTAAGAAACCGGAAGCTACGAGCATTTTATGACTTAGATTTCGCCGGATGTAAACAGCGCCATTGGGAAATTGGGGAAGCATTTTATCACACAGATCTTGGTGTGGTCAGATGATTTGAGGGCAGAGGAGAAATCTAGGGTCTAATAGGCCCCAATTTTTTTCAAAAAAGAGTACCTGTCACTACCTATTGCTATCATAGATAACAATAAAAATGATTTAAAAAAAAATGAAAGGAACAGTTTAAAAATAAGATAAAAAAGCAGAAAAAAATAAAGAAAAAAAAAAAGCACCCCTGTCCCCCCTGCTCTCGCGCTAAGGCGAACGCAAGCGTTGGTCTGGCGTCAAATGTAAACAGCAATTGCATCATGCATGTGAGGTGTCACCGCGAACGTCAGATCGAGGGCAGTAATTTTAGCAGTAGACCTCCTCTGTAAATCTAAAGTGGTAACCTGTAAAGGCTTTTAAAGGCTTTTAAAAATTTATTAATTTTGTTGCCACTGCACGTTTGTGCACAATTTTAAAGCATGTCATGTTTGGTATCCATGTACTCAGCCTAAGATCATCCTTTTTATTTCATCAAACATTTGGGCAATATAGTGTGTTTTAGTGCATTAAAATTTAAAAAAGTGTGTTTTTTCCCAAAAAAATGCATTTGAAAAATTGGTGCGCAAATACTGTGTGAAAAAAAAAATGAAACACCCACTATTTTAATCTGTAGGGCATTTGCTTTAAAAAAATATATAATGTTTGGGGGTTCAAAGTATTTTTGAAAAAAAAAAAAATTTTTTCATGTAATCAAAAAGTGTCAGAAAGGGCTTTGTCTTCAAGTGGTTAAAAGAGTGGATGATGTGTGACATAAGCTTCTAAATGTTGTGCATAAAATGCCAGGACAATTCAAACCCCCCCAAATGACCCCATTTTGGAAAGTAGACACCCCAAGCTATTTGCTGAGAGGCATGTCGAGTCCATTGAATATTTTATATTGTGACACAAGTTGCGGGAAAGAGACACTTTTTTTTTTTTTTTTGCACAAAGTTGTCACTAAATGATATATTGCTCAAACATGCCATGGGAATATGTGAAATTACACCCCAAAATACATTCTGTTGCTTCTCCTGAGTATGGGGATACCACATGTGTGGGACTTTTTGGGAGCCTAGCCGCGCACGGGACCCCGAAAACCAAGCACCGCCTTCAGGCTTTCTAAGGGCGTAAATTTTTTATTTCACTCTTCACTGCCTATCACAGTTTCGGAGGCCATGGAATGCCCAGGTGGCAAACCCCCCCCCCCCCCCAAGTGACCCCATTTTGGAAAGTAGACACCCCAAGCTATTTGCTGAGCGGTATAGTGAGTATTTTGCAGACCTCACTTTTTGTCACAAAGTTTTGAAAATTTAAAAAAAAAAAATTTTTCTTGTCTTTCTTCATTTTCAAAAACAAATGAGAGCTGCAAAATACTCACCATGCCTCTCAGCAAATAGCTTGGGGTGTCTACTTTCCAAAATGGGGTCATATGGGGGAGGTTTGTGCCACCTGGGCATTCCATGGCCTCCGAAACTGTGATAGGCAGTGAAGAGTGAAATCAAAAATTTACACCCTTAGAAATCCTGAAGGCGGTGATTGGTTTTCGGGGCCCCGTACGCGGCTAGGCTCCTAAAAAGTCCCACACATGTGGTATCCCCATGCTCAGGAGAAGCAGCTAAATGTACTTTGGGGTGCAATTCCACATATGCCCATGGCCTGTGTGAGCAATATATTATTTAGTGACAACTTTGTGCAAAAAAAAAAAAAAAAAAATTGTCACTTTCCCGCAACTTGTGTCAAAACATAAAATATTCCATGGACTCAACATGCCTCAAAGCAAATAGCTTGGGGTGTCTACTTTCCAAAATGGGGTCATTTGGGGGGGTTTATGCCATCTGGGCATTTTATGGCCTTCAAAACTGTGATAGGTAGTGAGGAGTAAAATCAAAAATTTACGCCCTTAGAAATCCTGAAGGCAGTGATTGGTTTTTGGATCCCCGTAGGCTCCCAAAAAGTCCCACACATGTGGTATCCCCATACTCAGGAGAAGCAGCTAAATGTATTTTGGGGTGCAATTCCACATATGCCCATGGCCTGTGTGAGCAATATATCATTTAGTGACAACTTTTTGTAATTTTTTTTTTGTCATTATTCAATCACTTGGGACAAAAAAAATTATTATTCAATGGGCTCAACATGCCTCTCAGCAATTTCCTTGGGGTGTCTACTTTCCAAAATGGGGTCATTTGTGGGGGTTTTGTACTGCCCTGCCATTTTAGCACCTCAAGAAACGACATAGGCAGTCATAAATTAAAGGCTGTGTAAATTCCAGAAAATGTACCCTAGTTTGTAGGCGCTATAACTTTTGCGCAAACCAATAAATATACACTTATTGACATATTTTTTACCAAAAACATGTGGCCGAATACATTTTGGCCTAAATGTATGACTAAAATTGAGTTTATTGGATTTTTTTTAGAACAAAAAGTAGAAAATATCATTTTTTTTCAAAATTTTCGGTCTTTTTCCGTGTATAGCGCAAAAAATAAAAACGGCAGAGGTGATCAAATACCATCAAAAGAAAGCTCTATTTGTGGGAAGAAAAGGACGCAAATTTCGTTTGGGTACAGCATTGCATGATCGCGCAATTAGCAGTTAAAGCAACGCAGTGCCAAATTGTAAAAAGTGCTCTGGTCAGGAAGGGGGTAAATCCTTCCGGGGCTGAAGTGGTTAATAATGCTGCACTTAGATGGCGCTGCTCTCCTCCTGTCTTCTCCTTCCAAAGAGTTCTTGTGGTTCCAGGAGTGCAGTTGTCTGCAGGAAATAACTGGGGCTAGTGTCTCACCAGAGCATAGTCAATGGGACTTGCAGATGGGTCAATTCAGGTGGAAGGCAGAGACATGGACAGCAAACAGCCAAAGAAGTGGTCCAAGAAGCAGCAGAAAAGTGGTCAATTTACAGGCCAGGGATTAGGACAGGTGGCAGGCACAGGCAACGCTGCACTGGTTCGGTGGTGATCAGGAACACTGTTGCTTGCTGCATTGGCTTTGATGACACTGTTCTGAAATGGTAGCAATCAGGGACAATGTTAATGGCTGCACTGGTTCTGGTTTTGCAGTTTTCTCCAGGATGGGTAACTCTTGCATTGGGTTCTAGAGTCTGGAGCCTTCAAATATCCTTGGGAGGGATAAAGCCTTTAACCCTGTGTCCACATCTTACTGGAGAACAGCAGCCTGATCGTGCAGGCATGCACAACCTTTTCATTCAGAGGCTATTTTCTGATTCAGGGCTCCTTTCCCCCAGAAGCAAAATGCTGCTGCAGGAGCAGCATGTGTGTAGAGACAATGGGAGAGTGGCTACCCTGACCTTGAGGAGAGGTGACCAGATCTGGCCAGGCCGTGGCCTGTAAGTGATACTAAGGGTGCACTCATACTAGAACTTTGAACCGGTCCCAGGCGTGATTCAGGCCCATGAGCTGTTTGTGTAGTGTGTGCTCTGAACTGTGCCTAGGATCAGTTAAGCGTAGACTTGTGGTACTGTAAAATTTGCTTAAGTGTGAGTACAAACAGTGTCGAGGCACAGCTCTCTTCGTAGAGGACTGTATACTGAAGCAGGGATCACTTGTATGGTTGTGGGAGGGGGTGTGCCCAGGAAAACTTGTAGGTATCCTTTCTTCTTTATAGTTCAATTATAGTTCAATGTGAGTGCAGACCAGTAGGGGAGTGGGAAGGGTGGAGGATTGAACTCGGGAGCAGTTCAGTTTAACTGGCCCTAATATGAGTGAACCCTAAGACTGTGTAAATGGGCAGAAGCCTATGCAATTTAGTGGACAGAGCTGCAATAGCCAGGAGACTGAGAAATGTATGATCTGTCGCAGTGATGCTGAAAATCCCTAGAATGGTAACTTTGTGAATTTTTTTGTACTTTGAACAAAAGTGGACAAAGTTCTGGCTGGACTGGAGTTGATGAAAAGCACTACATTTGAGCTATACACTCAGACCGGCGACCAGGAACATTATTGTTGGCTGCACGGATCTAGTGACATTGTGTTGTGGCAGCGATCAGGAACACTGTTAATGACTTACACTGGTCTGGTGACACTGGGATCCGGAACACGGTTGCTGGCTGTTGGTGTGGCGGCAATCAGGATCAGCTTTCCTAGCTGCACTGGTCTGATGACACTAACACTGGTGTTGCAGTGATCAGGAACATAGTTGTTGGCTTACATTGGTCTGGTGGCACTGGGACTGGTGTGGTGGTGATTAGGAACACTGTTGATGGTATACACTAGTCTGTTGACACTGGGACTGGTGTGGCAGAGGTTATGAACACTGTTGCTGACTGCAATGGTCTGGTGTGGTGGCTATCAGGAACACTGTTTTTGGTTCCCCTGGCCTGGCAACACTGACTGGTGTGATGGTGATCAGGGACACTGACTGACTGCACTAATATGATGACACTGGGACTGCTGTTGCAGTGATCAGGGACACTGTGACTGGCTGCATTAGTGTGGTGACATTGTACTGCTGTGACTAGATTTTTGACAGGATCAGGTGTTTTCCCCTAATTGTCTTTCAGGGCAGCCACCTGAGACCTTTGCTCCTCCCCTCTGTAGGAAACACCACGCCAGCCTTCTATAGATTTCCTCCTCCCCTGCTGGCTCCTCAGTTATTTTTGTTTCCTCCAGAGGGGAGACACCACTGGAACCAAGCCAGGAGAGCCAGGGAGGCTCAGGCAGCATGTCCTAAAAGGGAGCAGAGGCTCCTTGGACAGACCAGGAAAAGACTAACCTGGTGAAGAATGTCACCCCCACATCCCTGAGAGCAGGTGGAGGTCAGGGGGGCTCCCTTTCAGCACCGAGCGCGGTGAGAGGAGGTGTATGTCCAGCCGTCCCATACCCTCAGCAGCATGTGGTAGCACAGGCAGTGCAAACCACACCGGGTATTGGGACCGCACAGAGCCTGTGGCGGGTGACGTCATGTCCGGCGGAAGGGGCGTGCACTTCCGGGTTTGCAGCTTCCTGTTCTGGCCATAAATTATGAAAAGAAGCCAGGCACTGGCTGGAGAGGAGCCGCACATGCTGTAGAAACAGCAGAAGCTCCAGGGGTGACACCACTATGTCGGACGCAGAAGGAAGGGACCAGACTGCTACAGCAGAGACCAGCTCTAGCCATGTGAATGTAAGGGGAACCTAGGGTGGAACTCCCCTGGCCTGAACCCCCCCCCCCCCTTAAGCAATACATGGAAAGGGGGGTAGGTAAAGGTCCCTCCGGTGTCAGAGGGTGGTTCATAGGGCCCCCGGTGAGGCAAGCCCATATGAAGATGCTGCGCACCTGCAGTTTTGCAGGGGAGGGTTACTAGAGTATTAATACTGTGGGGTTTTCTTTTTGTGTCTTTTCAGAAAACAGACAAAACCAGGCCCCCCCATAGCTCAAAGAGGAGGTGCCCTTCATGTAAAACTACATTTATAGACTCCTGGGGGAAAGCATTATGTAAAGAATGTATTAGCAAATTAGTACAAGAACATTCAGCAGAGTGAGCAAGCGGCATCTGTTAAAGAGTTATCCAGTATTTTCGAATCCTTTAAAACCTTCTTTGAAGGGTTTCAGATTCCGCAGCTTCAGACTGCTCCTCCCCCAGTACAGGCAGCGTTACAAAAAACGCAAGCAATACCCTCCACTAGTGCAGGCCCTTTATTAGTCCCTAGAGAGGAGGCGGAAGAGGAATCTGACTGTGCAGCGTCCGGCTCCCAAGAAACAGAGGGTGAAGCTCTGGAAGGGGATTCCAGGGAGCCATCCCGAAACAAACTCTCATTGGAAGAGGTTGACCATCTTTTAGGGGCCATTTATACAAAAATAGGTATACAAATGGAAAAGAAACCTCTATCCCTACATGATCAGATGTATCAGGGCTTAGGAGAACAGGAAAAGAAGAATGTTCCTGTTCATGAGGTTTTAATAGAGGCAATTAAAAAAGAAGGCAGGAACCAGAAAGAAAACCGTTTTTTTTATAAAGCCTTCACAGATGACCCAGCATCAGTATGGAACAAAACCCCAAAGTTAGATGCAGCCTTCTCACAAATTTCAAGACACACGGATTTGGCATTTGAGGATATGGGGGTCTTATCCGAGGCAATGGATAAAAGTAAGGACTCTCTATTAAAAAATCATGGGACTCCACAGTGGGGAGCTTAAAGCCAGCTATGGCAGTTATGGTGGTGGCCAGAAATGTAGAGTTCTGGTTGACCCAAATTCAGGCACACATTGAGGAAGGAACTGAAAAAGAGCTGATTCTATAGCCGCACTCCGATAGAAATTTCTTATGCCTTTTATTGTACATCAGGACCACAAAGTACACAGTACAAACCACAGCTGAGTGGTACAGAATAGCAGCTGACGCATTTCACACTTATACTAAGTGCTTACTCAAAGCTATGAGTAAGCACTTAGTATAATTGTGAAACATGTCCAGAGTTCTTGCGCCCACTTATACCTACACGTGCATTAGCCAGCACCTGGGGCTCTCTCTTCTCTGGAGGTGAAGGATTTATCTCGGTGGATAGAGCGGTAGGGTCTATTTTGTCTCATTTGATGTCTGGAGGAAGACTGGGGGCCTTCCTCCCACAATGGGAAGAGATATCCTCCAATCTGTTTATTTTGAGAACGATAAGAGATGGGTATCATCTAGAGTTCTCAAGATCACCCCCAAGCAGGCTTTACACCACCAAGCTTCCAAAATACAAAGAAAAGACCAGAGGGTTAATGAGAGCCATGAAGGATCTCGGAGAACAAGGAGTAATCATCAAGGTACCAAAGGAAGAAAGAGGGCAGGGCTTCTACTCCCACATATTCGGAGTAAAAAAACCCTCGGGGAAGGTCAGACCAATCCTCAACCTCAAACCCTTAAATGTGTCCATAACTTACAAAAGATTCAGAATGGATTCCATATATTCAGTGAAGGCTCTATTACCTCCAAACTGTTATATGGTTTCCGTAGACTTAAAAGACGTGTACCTACACATCCTGATACATCAAAATTGTCAAAAATTTCTAAGGTTAGCAATTGAAACAAAAAAGGAAACCATGCACCTTCAATTCAGAGCTCTACTCTTGGGCCTTTCCTGTTCACCCAAAATTTTTTAAAAATTCTGGCGGAAGCTCTGCCACCATTGCGAGTCAAAGGCATATCCATCATTGCCTATTTAAACGACCTTCTCCTGTTTGTAGAATCTCCCAGAGATTACTAGAAAATCTCAAATACACACAGACATTCTTAGAAAATCTAGGTTGGTTGATAAATATAGAAAAATCCAACCTACAACCCACTCAACAGATAACGTACCTGGGATATATAATAGACTTAGCTCAGCAAAGAGTGTTCCTTTCCAAGGAGAAGATAGAAAAAATTCAAAAGGAAGTGAGCGCAATGCAGGCCAATCTACCATGTGCTATAAGACAGATAATGTAACGCTGGGGTTACTAACTTCTGCAATCCCAGCGGTACAATGGGCAGGCCTACATTTTTGGCCACTGCAGATGTTCCTATTAAAAATATGGGATCACAAGCAGGAGTCTTTGGACACAAGGGTTCTCATACCAGCAGTTATACCTGTATCTCCATCTTTCCTCCGAATTTGTTACATTACTTCAGTGTTTGCAGCTATTCTACAGTATGTTAGTGGATTTTCCTCCCTGCATCCACTAGATGGCAGCAAACTGATGCACTTATAAGGCTTTACACAGCCTATATCCCCTATGCTTGAAGAAGGAGTGGGCCTGTTTGTCTATACAGAGCGCAGGGAGATCTGCAGGTACCTCGGGGTATGGCAGAACATGCGTCCCCTGATCAGGCGGAAAGCAGGCTGGAGACTGGCACTTTTCCTGCAGATCAGCCCGGGTCGGGCTGGACGCTACCCACGCGGGATTCATGGTGGGGGAGTGGATTCCTCTACCGTCCAGGTACTGGTCCGGTGTGAGTACCGCAGGGGCCTGGCGTAGGCCTTGAGTTCCAGGCCTTTGGAACGCATGGAGGAGGGTGGGGACTTCCACCGAATTGCTTCCGGTTCTGGGTCTCGCAAGGAGCGTGGATGCCGGATCCATGGCGGCTCATTCAAATGCCAGCCACAGCCGCTGGCGGTCCTGGATCCACCAACAGGCACAACGGCGCTATGCTTCAGGAGGACATGGACCCAGCAGAGCAGAGTGACAGTGGTGCCGATCCAGCTCAGGTAGGGGTGCTTTGGCCTACAGGGCTGAGGAGGGGGGGAGAGGGGGTGGAGTTAGACTCAGTGCAGGTCACTCTCCCCCTTTTTATTTTATTTTTTTACTTTTTTTTGGGTGTTGCCGGATCCGGGCTAGAGAGCCTTGTGAATCCGGCCACAGCTGGTGGGGGTACATATGGGTGTTGGTGGCAGCACACATATTATTCATGGTAACTGACAGCTACATTGCTCTTTTTGTTTGTCCATTTCTCTTCTCTCCTTCTCTTGCTTCAGGCTCAGCCCAAAGAGCCAGAGAAGTCAGGGGGGGGGGGGGGGAGAAGAGGTGTTCATCTTGTACGACTAAATTCAAAGAAGGGTGGAACAAACCGCTCTGTAAACCTTGTATGGATACATTAGCATACAAGGAGGCAACGGGGGCATGTAAAGAATTGATTTCTGGCGTTTAAAAAAGAAATGAAGGCTATAAATCAATGCTGTCGAACCTTGCAACCCCAAAGCAACCAGCCAAAGCTCCCCCCTCGCTTCAGCCCCAGTGGAGGATGACAAATCGGGGGGGGGGGGGGGGCTCAGATTCTTTGGAGGAGCTAAGTGAAACAGCATCATCCAAAGATACTCTGAGCCAGGGGACAGGATCACCTAGATATAGGCTCTCGCTCGAGGAGTTGGACGCCTTATTGGGGGTGATTTATGAGACACTAGATATTAAAGAAGAGCAGGCCTCTTTGTCTCTCCATGACCAGATGTACCAGACCCTGAAAGAGGACCAAGGCAGGGTATTTCTGGTACACAGCGCACTGTTCAACTCTATCAAAAAGGAGTGGGTGGAGCCACGAAAATCAACAGAACTCACATTTGAGGACATGGGGGTCCTTAGTGAACCCATGAACAAAAGGATGCAGGTACTGCTGAAACGGTCATGGGAAGTAGTCATGACAAATTTAAAACCAGCAATGGCTACAACAGTAGTTGCTCATAATTTGGAGGTCTGACTGGACCAGCTACAGGCCCATTTGAAAGGTGGGATCTCCAGGAAGGAAATCTTATAAAGCAGCAGGTTATATGGCAGACGCTTTTGCAGAATCGGTCAAGCTATCGGCAAAGGCAGCAGCCCCAGTAAATTCTTCCCACAGGGCCCTATTGTTTAAATCCTGGTCGGGGGACCCGGCCTCAAAAATAAGGCTTTGTGGTATCCCATTTGAGGGAGACCTCTTGTTCGGACAAGATCTAGAGAAAGTTCTAGACCGAACTGCCGACAAGAAGAAAGTGTTTCCTATTAAAAAATAAAACTATTCTCCCATATGCCGATTTGATAGGCATGTTCGCCAACAATAGCATGATTTTCCATTTGCATGTCTGCCCAGTTGAAGTCTTAATTGGATGCTATTATCATCATGTACTGTGAGATCGCATATTTGCGCTATAGTAAATGACCCCCAGAGTTTGCAATAATATCCACGCAAGAAATACATCTGCTCCTATTGAGATGGAGACAGTTGATGGTTCACCCTTATCATCAGGACCTGATACCCATAAAACGGTCCCTCTGGTACTCCAGTTTGAGGCTGACTATCGTGAGACCATCATCTTTCAGCTGATCACATCACCCAAATTTCCTGTAGTTTTGGGCATTCCTTGGTTCTCCACTCACAATCCCTCCAACTGGGGAGCACGGACTAAATATTTTATGTCCTCCCATTGCGAAGAATACTGTAGGGAACTTGGTCAAACAAGTTCTCTGCCAGTCAAGGAATTGCAAGTTGGTATGGTCATATGACAACTTGCCTCCACAATACCATAAGTTCCATGGTGTCTGACGTAAGAAAAATTGCCCATATGATTGCCCCATTGATCTGCTCCCAGGGGCAGAAATACCTTTCGACCACCTTTTCAATCTGTCAGAACCTGAATTAAAGGTGCTTAGGGAGTGGCTTGATGAGAATTTAGAGAAGGGCTTTATTAGACACTCAACATCACCTGTAGGAGCAGCCCTGTTCTTTGTTGAAAAAAAAAGACTCCACCTTGTGCCCATGCATTGACTACAGGCACATGAATAAAATCACTATTAAAAACCATTATCCACTCCCTTTGATCTCTGAAATGTTGGAAAGACTTTGTTCTGCCAAAATATTTACAAAACTTGACTTACGGGGGGGTATATAACCTTGTCCATATTCGTCAAGGAGACAAATGGAAAACCACCTTTTAGAACCAGATATGGACATTGTGGGGTTGATTTGCTAAAGGCAAATCCACTTTGCACTACAAGTGCACTTGGAAGTGCAGTCCCTGTAGATCTGAAGGGAAGATCTGAAACGAAAGGAAGCTCTGCTGCTTTTATCATCCAATCATGTGCAAGTAAAAAATGCTGTTTTTTTATTTTCCTTGCATGTTCCCCCTCAGATCTACAGCGACTGCACTTACAAGTGCACTTGCAGTGCAAAGTGGATTTGCCTTTAATAAATAAACCCCTTTGAGTCCTTGGTTATGCCTTTTGGTTTTTGCAATGCCCCTGCAACTTTTCAACACTTCATCAACAATGTTTTTCGACATCTGTTGGACCAGTTTTATTGGTTATCTAGATGATATTCTCATTTTTTTTTTCTGATAACCTGGAGGACCATCGTAAGCATGTTTGCACTGTCTTTGAAGGATTAAGGCAGAATTGACTTTACATCAAATTGGAGAAATGTGAATCTGAACAAACCCAGATTCAGTTTTTGGGGTATATTATTTCTCCAGACAGAGTGAGCATGGATCCCGAGAAGATTAAAGCAGTGGTAGATTGGCCTGCCCCTGGAAACATTAACCACTTCAGCCCCGGAAGAATTTACCCCTTCCTGACCAGAGCACTTTTTTTGCGATACGGCACTGCGTTGCTTTAACTGACAATTGTGCGATGTTGCACCCAAACAAAATTTACGTCCTTTTTTTTCCACAAATAGAGCTTTCTTTTGGTGGTATTTGATCACCTCTGCGTTTTTTATTTATTGCGCTATAAACTAAAAAAAACGACAATTTCGAAAAAATGCAATATTTTTTTACTTTTTGCTATAATAAATATCCCAAAAAATATATTTAAAAAATTCTTTCTCAGTTTGGGCCAATATGTATTCTTCTACATATTTTTGGTAAAATAAAAAAAAATAAAAAAATCGCAATAAGCATATATTGATTGGTTTGTGCAAAAGTTATAGCATCTACAAAATAGAGGATAGATTTATGGCATTTTTATTTTATTTTTTTTATTAGTAATGGCGGTGATCTGTGATTTTTATCATGACTACAACATTGCGTCGGACACTTTTGACACTAATTTGGTACCAGTGACATTTATACAGCGATCAGTGCTATAAAAATGCACTGATTACTGTGTAAATTACACTGGCAGGGAAGAGGTTAAACACTAGGGCGATCAAGGGGTTAAGTGTGTCCTAGGGAGTGATTCTAACTGTAGGGGGATGGGCTCACTACAAGATGACGGAGATCACTGCTCCCAATGACAGGGAGCAGTAGATCCCTGTCATGTTGCTAGGCAGAACAGGGAAATGCCTTGTTTACACGGGCATCTCCTCGTTCTGCCGCTCCGTGTTACAATCGCAGGCTCCCGGCGGACATCGTGTCCGTGGGCACACTCACGGAATACGAGGCAGGCGGGCGCGTGCCCACTAAGCCGCCTCTTAAAGGGGACGTACAGGTACGCCCATTTGCCCAGCCGTACCATTGTACCTACGTGTATCATCGTGTGCTGGTCGGCAAGGAGTTAAGGAAATTCAACGATTTGTCGGGTTTGCCAACTTCTACAGAAAACCCATAAGGAACTTCTCTAAGGTGATAGGTCCAATTACACAGTTAACAAGGAAAGGGGTGCCCTTCCTGTGGTCACCTGAGTCACAGGCTGCTTTTGGAAAGTTAAAAACTCTTTTCACTTCCGCATCAGTATTGGTACATCCCGATCCTGAACTACCTTTTTTAGTGGAAGTGGATGCTTCTGACTCTGCCGTGGGAGCTATTCCTTCTCAGCGAAGCTTTTTAAGAGCGATAGCAGGCACGTGCCCGCTACACGGCGGGGGACCCGATGCGTGTGGCCGGAACTGCAATGTCCGCTGGCCACCTGCAATCGCGGGAACGATAGCCAGAATGGGGATTTGTCAATGTAAACAGACAGATCCCCGTTCTGACAGGGGAGGAGAGACAAATCTGCTGTTCCTAGTAGTTAGGAACTGCGATCTGTCTCCTCCAGTCAGTCCCCTCCCCACACAGTTAGAAACACCTCCCAGGGAACACATTTAACCCCTTGATCGCCCCCTAGTGTTAACCCCTTCCCTGCCTGTGACATTTATACAGTAATCAGTGCATTTTTATAGCACTGATCGCTGTATAAATGTCAATGGTCCAAAAAAAGCATCAAAAGTGTCCGATCTGTCCTCCGCAATGTCCCAGTCCCACTAAAATGGAGTCTTTAGACTACATGGAATTTCTGAAGATGTAGCGTCAAACAGAGGAGTACAGTTTACTTTAAATTTTGGGAAAAACTTTGCTCAGCTTTAGGAGTAGCAATTAATTTGTCTTCTGCTTTTCATCCTCAGTCTAATGGTAAGACCGAGAGGACCAATCAAACTTTAGAGCAGTATACCTTCGATGTTTTGTTAGTTATCTTCAGGATATATTCCTACGGCATAGTTTGCTTATAACAATTCTAAACATGGCTCCACTTCTAAAATCCCTTTCTTAAATGACGGATATCATCCAGTTTTTATTTCTGATCTCCCTATCTCAACTCCAATTCCTGCTGTTACCAACAGATTAACTACACTGCAGGAGATTCCGGAATAATTGATGCAGACATTGAGGGAGGCTCAGGAATATTACAAGAGGGCTGCTGATAGACATCACAGATCACTTCCTACTTTTCATGTGGGTGACAAAGTTTGGTTATTAACCAAAAATTTGAAGGTTCATATTCCATCTGCAAAGTTGGGACAAAAGTTTGTGGACCTTTCCAGATTTTTGTTCAAATCAACCCAGTCGGCTTTCGCTTAAAACTTCCTTACAGTATGAAAATTCACCCAGTTTTTTACATATTGCTATTCAAACCATTTCATGGAACCTTTTTTTCTGGAAGAATTCTTCCACCTCCACTTGTCGAGGTACAGGGTGAAGAATTTGTGGTGGAGAAAATTCTTGATTCCAGGGTCTTTAGAAAAAAAATTACAATTTCTGGTTCAATGGGAAGGATATGGGCCAGTAGGAAATTCTTGGGAGCCTGAAGAGAATGTTCTACTGGCCCATATCCTTCCCATTGAACCAGATATTGTAATTTTTTACAATACTAGATTAACAAGAGAATTCCACTAGAAATTCCCTCACAAACCTGGCCCTAACTTTCTGATTTAAGCCATGTCTCTGCACTTCCTGTTTGCCAGATTATTGTGCTCTCTCAGCCTGCTGCCATCCATATTTTGCTACCACTCGTTATATAAAGGTATAGAAAGCCTATGGGGGTACTTCATCCTATATAGAATTTACAAAACAAGACCAACAAAACGGACTATCACTGTATCAATAAGTAGTATATACATAATATTTTTCAATAATTGTATTTATACAAAAAAAATTAAAAATACATAAAAACATTTATATATTCTCTTGAGGTTCATAAATACATGTTTATCAAATATCTGTCCGTAAAAATGGTTGACGCGTTTCACATAACTCCCTCAGAACCATTTACATATGACATCTATTCTGAGAACCCTAAATAGGAAGACATGGGAAAATTATCATTATAAGTTAGGAACATGCGTAAAAATGTCCAAAAAAGGACCACATATATTTAGTGGTTAATATTAATAAGTACAGTGACCCATATAGGCCCATCTAGGGACATAAAACCATATAACTTACGTGTAAAGAACCCAAGATAGTTCAATCTATGGATGGATAACGATGTGTCCCAGGTTGGGAGGAGTGAGTGAAATCAAGGAAAACGCAGGAATCTAACCAGTATGATCCCTCTAAAGAAATAATATATAGTTGAATCAATATAAGAATAGGTCCAGCAACACATAGTCCTAGGATATCATTGTTAATTTAAAAAAATATATATTTATATATATATATATGTATATATAAATATATATACACTCACAAGAGTTTATATCATGCAACCATAGCCAGAACCAGTCAAAGATCTTGAGAGACAATACTTCGTTAAAATTGCAAAGCGACACCTAAATAGTTGATGGAAAAAATCCATTAGAAAACAATGGAATCCAAAAACAGATAAGGAAGGATTTAAAACACCAATATATGAAAAATCTACCTGTATAGGACCAATCCAAGAGCCCATATACTCCACAGAGAAAATAGGGGGGGATTGATGGTCACTAAAGTACGGGATTTAGCTGCTCTAAGGTCCACACAGACGCTGCTTGCAGTACAATGTGCTTAGTAAGGTGGATAATAAGCTCCAACTCAGCCAAAAAATACATCACTAAGTCTATGAAGTCCCATCATAGTAAGGATTGAATATAATACTGCTCCAGTAAAGACAGGTAGCAATAAGGATATAAGCAACTTGACTTAGCATGTATACATCACGCTCCCAAAAAAAACACACACCACTTACCAAACCAGGAACCTATACTGTTTAAATAGTAGAATTGGCACCAAAGCCGCCTCACAATCAACAGCCTGCCTAGCAACAGCTGGGGCGGCATAAATGAAGGAATACAATACAATGACTGGTGGACACCACAGCGCAGGCGCCCGCCAGCCGCCAGCTGAAACCGAAACGAAACATGCGCAAATGTGTCAGAATGGTTCCATATTAATGATACCGGCCGGTCACATGCGCAGAGTAAACAAAGCGCTGCATTATGATGATACTAAATCCAAGCCACTTAAAGCCAGACCCACATCCAAGCCTCCAGAGGGAATATCATACACCCCAAAGGGGAAGAAACGACAGGGAAGGGAGAATCCCCCTGACGCCACCACCTCGACTCCACCACCATAGGTGGGCTAGAGGGAGTCAATTGACTCACTGTACCCCCAGATGTTAGCCATGGCAGGTGGAATTCGACCTCCCATCATACTAAATAAGGTTCATGATTACTAGAATACGTTGTTATTATTCTTACAGTATTTTTTTGTTGCTCCTTATGTTCCCCATCGTACGCCAACCTGTACCTGGGGGGGTGGGAGCGTACTCTGTTTTCTTACAGCTCCTTATTGATGTATCTGGCTAACATTTTATGCTGGCACAGGTACATTGATGATATTTTTATGGTCTGGGGTGGGAATGTTGAAGACTTGCAGATTTTCATGAGCAAACTGGCATATAATAGTTTCAATCTTAAATTTACAATGGAATGTGATCCCAAATCCTTAGCGTTTTTGGATTTAACCATTGTTAAACAGGGAGATGGAACTATAGACACCTTGTTGTTTAGGAAAGCAACTGCTGGAAATACACTGCTCCATGCAGCCAGCTCTCACCCCCAGCCGCTGTTTAGAAGTATTCCTTACTCGCAATATTTGCGCTTAAAGAGAAACTGTTCGACAGAGGAGTCTTTTAGATCTGAATCGAACTTGTTAAGATTGAGATTGATGAAGAGAGGCTATAATAAAACGATACTCAAAAAGGCCTTTAAAAAAGCTCTAGATAAGGATAGACAGACATTACTATTTGCCAATAAAGAACATAAGGAGCAACAAAAGGATACTGTAAGAATAACAACAATGTATTCTAGTAATCATGAAATAGTACGACAGGCAATCGGTAGACATTGGCATCTTTTAACAGGGGATCGTATCATCAACAAATACATCAAGGATTTCCCACAAATCACATATAGGAAGTGTCAATCCTTGAAAGACAGGCTTGTTCATAGCCATTTTCAGAAACCTGGAGATACATTAGAAGAAGGAATAGGAATGTTCAGATGTAATAACTGTGAGTATTGCGATTGGATGCTTGAGGGCTCATCACACACTTTGCCAAATGGAAAAACATATACTATGAAATTTTATGCGGACTATCAGACCAAGGGGATTGTTTATATTGCCTTCTGTAAATGTGGTTCGTTTTACGTTGGGAAAACGTTCAGGAATTTCTGGAGACGAGTATACGACCACATATACTACATTAGGAAAAATTTACTTTATACGCCCATAGGTCGGCATGTCGCACTGAACCATAAAAATTATACATCCATGGTCTGTTTTACAGCCTTTGAAAGGGTCAGAGAAGACCCACGGGGTGGCAGTATGGATCAGAAACTGCTTCAACGTGAAGCGAAGTGGATTTTCAATTTAAATGCCACTGGAGTACCCGGTCTTAATGACTCGTTAAGTTATAGGCCATTTCTCTGATAGTGTATGATGGTTAAATATCCTCTGTTTGTCATCTGTACCCGCTGGGTTGCAATGTCTGTCTTCTATTATGCTCTTCCACTGATGATCAGATCAACCGAAATTGTAATAATGCATTGTACAGAATTTTGTCTTTTTGTAGGCACAGATGGGAGATATAAGGGAACATGTGCTGGCCAAATAAGAATATGATATTGCCATAAAGGTGTAGTATTAATAATAAGTATTTTGGTTGTCCAGGATTGTCGTTTATGGATGGGATCTGGAGATGAGTTGGATACGCAGGAACCTTATTCAGTATGATGGGAGGTCGAATTCCACCTGGCATGGCTAACAACTGGGGGTAGAATGAGTCAATTGACTCCCTCTAGCCCACCTATGGTGGTGGAGTCGAGGTGGTGGTGTCAGGAGGATTCTCTCTTCCCTGTCCTTTCTTGCCCTTTGGAGTGTATGATATTTCCCTCTGGTGGCTTGGATGTGGGTCTGGCTTTAAGTGTGACCGGCCGATATCATTAATATGAGACCATCCTGACGCATCTGCGCGGTTTCAGTTTCGTTTTCGGCTGGCGGGTGCCTGCGCTGTGGTGTCCACTAGTCATTGTATGGACTGAGAGTTTATTTATTATTTATTTTATTTATTTCAGGTACTTATATAGCGCCGTCAATTTACGCAGCGCTTTACATATACATTGTACATTCACATCAGTCCCTACCCTCAAGGAGCTTACAATCTAAGGTCCCTAACTCACATTCATACATACTAGGGACAATTTAGACAGGATCCAATTAACCTACCAGCATGTCTTTGGAGTGTGGGAGGAAACCGGAGTACCCGGAGGAAACCCACGCAGGCACAGGGAGAACATGCAAACTCCAGGCAGGTAGTGTCGTGGTTGGGATTCGAACCAGCGACCCTTCTTACTGCTAGGCGAAAGTGCTACCCACTGCACCACTGTTTTATTCCTTCATTTATGCCGCCCCAGCTGTTGCTAGGCAGGCTGTTGATTGTGAGGCGGTTTTGGCGCCAATTCTATTTAAACAGTATAGGTTCCTGGTTTGGTAAGTGGTGTGTGTTTTTTTTGGGAGCGTGATGCATACGTGGTAAGTCTAGTTGTGTATATCCTTATGGTGATGTCTGGCTACCTGTCTTTATTGGAGCAGTATTATATTCCATCCTTACTATGATGGGTCTTCATAGACTGTTTTCTTTTTATTTTAGTGATGTATTTTTTGGCTGAGTTGGAGCTTATTATCCACCTTACTAAGCACATTGTACTACAAGCAGCGTTTGGACCTTAGAGCGGCTAATTCCCGTACTTTAGTGACCATCAATCCCCCCCATTTTCTCTGTAGAGTATATGGGCTCTTGGATTGGTCCTATACAGGTAGATTTTTCATATATTGGTGTTTTAAATCCTTCCTTATCTGTTTTTGGATTCCATTGTTTTGTAATGGATTTTTTCCATCAACTATTTAGGTGTCGCTTTGCAATTTTGAGGAAGTATTGTCTCTCAAGAGTGGGGATCTTTGACTGGTTCTGGCTATGGTTGCAGGATATAAACTCTTGTGAGTGTATATATATATATATATATATATATATATATATATATATATATATATATATATATATATATATTTATTTATTAACAATGATATCCTAGGACTATGTGTTGCTGGACCTATAGTTATATTGATTCAACTATATATTATTTCTTTAGAGGGATCATACTGGTTAGATTCCTGCGTTTTCCTTGATTTCACTCACTCCTCCCAACCTGGGACACATCGTTATCCATCCATAGATTGAACTATCTTGGGTTCTTTACACGTAAGTTATATGGTTTTATGTCCCTAGATGGGCCTATATGGGTCACTGTACTTATTAATATTAACCACTATATATATGTGGTCCTTTTTTGGACATTTTTGCGCATGTTCCTAACTTATAATGATAATTTTCCCATGTCTTCCTATTTAGGGTTCTCAGAGTAGATGTCATATATAAATGGTTCTGAGGAAGCGGTTATGTGAAACGCGTCAACAATTTTTACGGACAGATATTTGATAAACATGTATTTATGAACCTCAAGAGAATATCTAAATGTTTTTATGTATTTTTTATATTTTTTATATAAATAAAATTATTGAAAAATATTATGTATATACTCCTCATTGGTACCGTGATAGTCCGTTTTGTTGGTTTTGTTTTGTAAATTCTATATAGGATGAGGTCCCATAGCCTTTCTATACCTTTATATATCTAATTGGGCAGTAAACGCCCACTTCTTTGGCTAAGGGTTGTTCACCAGAGCCTGCTGGTTCTGAGTTGAAAGAGGACAATTCATTTAGTGTTATTACATTGTGTAATGACAATTTTTTTGTATTTAACCACTTCAAAACTGGCCACTGTATATAAACTTCCTTGTGTTTGTGGGGTGATATCTGAATGATGACTGTAGCTACAGACATCATTCAGATATCATTCTTTTCAGCCGGCGATTCTGTGCACGATAAGAATTATCATAGCGGCAGTTCCACCGCTTGATCGTTCTTATAGGCGACGGGAGGGACGTCCCCCCCTCCCGCTGCCATCCGGTGGTTCTCCGGGCTCTCCCGTGCCATCGGGAGCCCGGAATCGGCCAGCGCCGGATGAGGACGATAGAGATGACTGGTGACCAGATGGTTATGACGTCACGCCCGGGTACCCGGAAATAAACGAAGCCGCGATCGCGGCTGTCAGCATGAGATCAGTAAAGAAATTTTTCCCGATCTCATGCTTTCCAGCCTGAAGGAGAGATGTGGGGTCTTATTGACCCCGCATCTCTCCATAAAGAGGACCTGTCACATAGATTCCTATTACAAGGGATGTTTACATTCCTTGCAATAGGAATAAAAGTGATAAAAAAAGTGTAAAAATGAAAAAAATTAAGTAAAATAAAAAAATTTTTTAAAACGCCCTTGTCCCCGGTAGCTCGCGCTCAGAAGCGAACGCACACATAAGTCCCGCCCACATATGTAAACGCAGCTCAAACCACACGTGTAAGGTATCGCCGCATGCGTTAGAGTGTGTGCAACAATTCTAGCACTAGACCTCCTCTGTAACGCTAAACTGGTAACCTGTAAAAAATTGTTAAAGCATCGCCTATGGAGATTTTTACGTTATGATGTCTGGAGCCATTCCATGATTGTGCGCAATTTTAAAGCGTGACATGTTAGGTATCTATTTACTCAGCGTAAAATCATCTTTCACATTATACAAAAAAATTGGGCTAACTTCACTGTTTTGTTAATTTTTAATTCATGAAGGCGTTCAAAAAATTATTGCGCAAATACGGTGCGAGATAAAAAGTTGCAATGAGTGCCATTTTATTCCCTAGGGTGTCTGCTTAAAAAAAATATATAATGTTTGGGGGATCTGAGTAATTTTCTAGCAAACAAAATGATGATTTTTACATGTAGGAGAGAAGTGCCAGAATAGGCCCGGTATTGAGGTGGTTAAACATTGTATTCCAGTTTCGGTTGCAGCATTTATCTTTGGGTACAGGCTGAGATGACAGACTACACGGGACCAGAGTGGGAAGGACTAATGTCTAAGATTCACAAGGAGTGTGGGGATGATCATGGCATTGAATTAGAGATCGAGGTATTGATAACTAAGTTGAAGCAGGCCTTGGAACGTAAGTCAAATTTATTTTGGCAAGTCAAATTTTTGGAGAGATACATTAAGGAGGGTTTAAACCCACAAGGTCTAAGGATTCAGGTATTCCCTAACCTGTGGGAAACTACGATTGAGTTCAAAGCACAATGGAAAGCCAACCTGCAGGAGTGTACGGCCAAAATGATGACTTCCCTAATTGAACATCATAATAAAGACATTAAAGATCTTGACCCTGAGAGTATTGAATTTCAAAAACAAAATGTGTCCCTATGCGCCCACCCAAAATTTTTGGAGAAGGATGAACTAATAAAGGAACATCTTGAAAAATATAATAAGGATTTAATCTATAAGAAACACATCAAATTTATTCATGACAAAATGGCTTTTAACGGCAAGTACGCATACAAATGGCCGCAACAGGGAGGAAGGAAGGGGAGAAACAATCAAAGTGGGAACAAATATAGAATTTAAAACAAAAACAAAAATGTTAGTGATGGAGAGGCAAGGGATGGAACAGACTCTGATTCATCTACCATCTCACATTCTTCACGTCTCTCTCAAGCCAGAAAAAGACAAACAACCGGGGGGGGAGGGGGATTCTAATGAAGGTGGTAGAGATAAGAAGAGTAAAGAGCATATAGATGATGGAAACTATGATTTTGACTTGCCCACAGAGGGCACCCTAAGGGATCCATCTTTGTATGAGAAGCCCCAAAGGGGAGTGTCAGGATTTGATGTACTGACTGGAGGGAATAGGACTGCGATGTCCCCATCAGTGCCTATCTTTACACATCCCCAAACTCCCCAAAACATAGGCACTATCCCTAAAAGTGGGAAGTGTAAGGATTTTCATTTGTTTCCCCCGAACCAGGACCCCCCCAACCGACAAACAATCTCCCACAATCTGGACAAATATGTGTACAAAATCAAATAGAGAACCAACTGCAGGTGATAAACCTATCCAGTAAGGCTCTATCTCGGGTTGAGTTGGAGGTACTCAGCCTGAGCCTGAGCTTATATCCAACTGCATCTATTGATAGTTAAAGATTTGACGTCTCACATATAAATATATGTTTGATAATGAAAGGAAGAAGAAGAAGAATCAAGAGATTTTGGAATGTGAGCAATGGAAGGGGTTCACAGTCAGGGATTTCATGGCCCTTAAAGACCTAATGGACATACTAGATGAAAACGACTCTTTGGGTGGTTCTGCGGAGGAGGGTCCCCCAACTAGTTTGGAGGTGTCTTCTCAAGTAGCTCCCCCCAAAGAGATTCCTAAGTTTCGTAAGAAATCTACGAACTTTCCTTCACTCAAAACGAACCCCAACATATGGACATTCCTACAACAGGTCACGATAGATGTAAAAAAATTGGACCTTAAATCCAATAAGAAAAACAATATTACATTCCAACAACATCAGGGCATTCTCCAATTACAAAACAATAAAGATATTACCATCAAGATGGCCGACAAGGGCGGTAATGTTGTGGTAATGGACACTGAAAACTATCGAAAAATGTGCCTTGATATCCTGTCTAATGTTGAATGGTACTCTCTAATTTCCATGGAGAATATTCAGACCTGCAACAATGATACAACATAATCATCACTAAAGCCTATAATGATGGGATTGTAGATAAGGATGTATTTGAAGCCCTATGAGTCATCCATCCAAGAATTCCATCATTCTACTCCCTACCTAAAACCCACAACAACCCTTTAAAACCACCTGGGCGCCCGATAATTTCGGGCCATTGGAGCAAAAAGTGAAAAAGGAAGTCGTCTGGTGGATGCATTTTTACGACCTCATGTCACCAAATTGCCATCTTATCTACAAGATACAATGGCTCTGTTAAGGATGCTATACAACAAAAAGATTGCGGCCAATAGTCTCCTGGTCTCTATTGATGTAGAGGCACTTTATTGCAGTATACCTCATTCCCTGGGTCTTTCAGTTGTGGTGAGTTTTCTAAATGAAGGGGACACACTGGCGGGACCCTATATTGCCTTCATCATGCAGATTCTGCGACATATCTTGACTAAAAATGTTTTCTCCTTTGACGGCTCCCACTACCTCCAGGTGCAGGGGGTGGTGATGGGGACATGCTATGCCCCATCGTACGCCAACCTGTACCTGGGGGGGTGGGAGGATACTCTGTTTTCTAACAGCTCCTTATTGATGTATCTGGCCAACATTTTATGCTGGCACAGGTACATCAATGATATTTTTATGGTCTGGGGTGGGAGTGTTGAAGACTTGCAGATTTTCATGGAAAATGGAAAAACATATAATATTAAATTTTATGCAGACTGTCAGACCAAGGGGATTGTTTATATTGCCTTCTGTAAATGTGGTTCGTTGTACGTCGGGAAAACGTTCAGGAATTTCTGGAGACGAGTATACGACCACATATACTACATTAGGAAAAATTTACTTTATACGCCCATAGGTCGGCATGCCGCGCTGAACCATGAAAATGATACATCCATGGTCTGTTTTACAGCCCTTGAAAGGGTCAGAGAAGACCCACGGGGTGGCAGCATGGATCAAAAACTGCTTCAACGCGAAGCGAAGTGGATTTTCAATTTAAATGCCACTCAAGCACCCAGTCTTAATGACTCGTTAAGTTATAGGCCATTTCTCTGATAGTGTATGATGGTTGCACACCTGATGGTTCACAAGCTAACGCCCTACACCCTGTGATACCTCCACTGCGCTTCTGAGTAAGTGAAAAAAGTATAATTTAAATAAACTATAGGTGCCACTTAATATGTAACAAATACGTGACTGAATTTAAACCTCTAGAGATAAGGGGAATAAATAGTAGCGCTCAAATAAATAAAAAATGAAAAAATAAAAATAAAAATGAAAGATAAAAATAAAAATGTGCTAATGAAAGCAATGATCAATCTAAATGAGCAGTAAAAGTATATATGTGTGAATATTGACAATAATACCCTCATTGAAAATCAGTCACAATATGAATGTGATCTGACAAAAAAAGTTATTGGTGAACACTGTGAGCAAACACATCCTATCACATAATGTTCAAAACAACACACCCTGTGGCAGATGTGAAGATGATAAATGAAGTCTTAACATAATGTTCATATCATGTGAATATATTCTAACAAACAAAGTTATTAGTGAACACTGTCAGCAAACACATCATATCACATAATAATCAAAACAACACACCCTGTGACAGATGTGAAAATAATGAATAAAGTGTTGACACAAAGTTCATAAATTATGAATATTCCGATGAATGGTCTGAAAAAATCTATGAATGAAAACTCTTGGTTCTTCTTTGTGATCTTCCACCACACCTCAGTGTTTGTGCTTCCACTCCCACTTAAAGATTTGCGCTCACCAGCTACAATAGCCTCCCACTCTCGTGTTTGGCAAAACTCGCCTCAACCCACACTTATTGGGGGTTAAAATGTGATCTTCAGATTCCAAACATGATCTCCAAATAGCGAGCGTAAATGCAACAAATCCTTTTCCTAAAGAAGTGATTGCTCCACATAAAAATGAAAAAATGCTCCAAACAGTGTGATAAAGTACAGCAAATTTATTAGAAATTCAAACCATCGCACACCATTGCACTCACATGTGTGAAAACCAAAGCAGGCCAAAAAAACACTCCAAAGGAAATCGTAACATAAACTCCATGTACTGGTAAAGCGATCTATAGTGGTCACGGCGGACCCAGTATAGTGTGTCAGCTGTGCAGTCTCACCCACTCCTAGTCTCAAGCCACCACCATTCGATGCAGCGTGTCTCGTCACAACGTCTTGCGTCATGCTTCAGATGCTTGCTGTATAGCCACGCCTGACATGTTTCATCGCAACCGACTTATTCATGGGATTAGAAAAGGAGGAAGCGTTGTGACGTCACCCGCGGCCATCTCGCATCTTTTTTCTTATACATGCTACTTAATCCTGCACTGGATGAGTGCCTTATTTGTAAGTGCAATACTTGTCATTTTATTTAAATAAAGTGTAGCACTAACTCTCGATGGAGCTGCTGGTTTAAAGCGGGCTGTTACCTTCACTCTCAATACCTCTGTTTCACCGGCACCGGGTCTAGGGTCCCGTTGAGTTTACCTCTGGACGATGTAGACACCAAACACTTGAGTATATTTTCCAATGCTTTAATGAACAAGTAATAAAGGAAGTAGCAGGAAAGAGGCAGAAGGAAAGTTGCAGGGAAGCTCAAATACCTTTCCTTAGTATTCTTTTAGAACATTCTTTGGAATTGAGCACTTGTAGTTGAATGCACTCCCCTTTTGGAATTCAATCTTTGCCCGCCTGGATAGGCCTCTCTCACTTGCCTAGCAACCAGTACGCAGCACGAACAAAAGTCTCTGCCACAGACTTGTTTGAAATAAAACCCATACGATCCTCTGCCACAGGATATATTGGTTTGCGATGAATGTCAGACACAGTACTTGAACCTTTAAGCCAACCCGGCAGTACTATGCAGTAAGATTACTTCAGGATACATCCTCCAACCGAGTCACCAGGCCCCTCTCCAGACCAGCACTCTGCATGATCCTTCCATGACTGGTCCTCCCCTGGGATCTCCTCGGTTGTCCAGCTTCTTCACTCAGGATACCATTCCTCTGCTGCTGTGGTAGGCCCCAGACAGGCTTCTGAGCCCACCCACATGCCGCAGCGACGTGGGCCTCCGGTACGGAGGACCACGAGGTGGTAATCTTAACGCATACCTGTCGGCCAGGAGGGCCAGCAGGTGGCTGAAAACGAACCCCTAAACATGGCGTCTGGCCCATAAATACCCTCTCCCGGAAAGCAGCTCGGAGGACCACCTCCACCGAGTTGCCTCCGGGACAGAGGAGCACACATACGCTTCAACACGTTGCCTTTCCAACACCAGCCCAGGGTGACAACGACAACCCACCGGCACTGTGTGGAACTACACGCAACTCAGCCAAGCTGGAACAGAGGCAAATCTAACTTCACCTAATAAGTAACCCACAAAATTTACCTATCAGCGGTAGATTAAAAATCTACCAGCGCTACAAAAGTATATTCTACGGGGAGCACTATTTTGTACCCTTTCTATTCCATATAATCCATATGCTGGGAGATTGTCTTATGCTGCCTAGTGCTCGTCCTTGTCCTGCTATCTGACCGATCTGGATCTATGGTGAATCATCCATATGTGACCCGTAAGGGAAAGCGCATTTGACCCTCTATAATTAAAGGGTCCCTGCCCTAAGGTGAGAGGTCATCCTTTACATTGGTGGAGAGATCGCTGGGAGTCACTGAGATGCCAGCATGATGTCATATCACTCATGATCGATCGGATTGATTGATTCACAGACTTTATATTGCTGTTTTTTATTTTTAGCGCTGCACCATCTGCTTTTTATTATTCATGGGATTGGCAGTACGGCATAATGCTTCTCCCTTTATTTCCTAGACTCCCCAAGTGGGCGGAGACAAAGCAACTAGCTCCTGCTCACTTCCTGTGTCCCCATCTCCACAATACACCATCTTTTGCAGCCTATTATTGCAGTGATGTTTTAATAAAGTTCAAAATAGTGATGAGCAAGTACACAACTTGGTAAATAATATTATTATTATTTATATGGGGCCCCAAAATCGGTTCGGAAAATGTCATTCTCTGTTGCAGAAAAGTGCTTGATATTTTCTGAACTGACTTTGGGGCCCCGTATCTCAGAGCCACTTGGTGCTAGGAACCCCAAATTTGGTGTGCAAACCCAGTGGACCTGGTACCATAACATATCCAAAGCTGGGATTCTTAGCACCAAGTGGCCCCGAGATACGGGGCCCCAAAATAGGTTCAGAAAATGTCATTCTCTGCTGCAGAAAAGTGCTTGACATTTTCTGAACCAATTTTTTGGGGCCCTGTATCTCAGGGACACTTGGTGCTAGAAATCCCAGCTTTGGATATGGTGCTAGTTCCACTGGGTTTGCACGCCAAATTTGGGGTTCCTAGCACTAAGTGGCCCCGAGATACGGGGCCCCAAAGTCAGTCAACTGTGTCCATCTGCAGCAATGTCATTTCGGGACACTTTGGGTTCAGAGACCCCAAATTTTGGCTGCAGCTAGGAGGCATCTAGGAACACTTAACTACCGAGTTTGAAGTTCGGGGGACTGCAAATGGACACATTGAGGCATGCAAATGGGCACAGTGAGGCTGCAAATGGGCATTGTTGACCCTCTTTTCCACTTACAGTAGCTGTGCATTTCTCACCCTCGTCTTATACTCGGGTCAATACGTTTTTCCCATTTTTTTGTGGTAAATTAGGGCCTCGACTTATACTCGGAACGACTTATACTCGAGTATATACGGTATATATTTTTTTTGCTGATTTTTATATTTTTATATTTTTTTATATTTCAAATCATTGGTCATGTTTTATGGGTGTATTTTTTAGAGATATTAAACTCACTCACATGTGTTGATCATATGATTAACTATAATAATATTATTTGCCAAGTTGTGTACTTGCTCATCACTATTTTGAACTTTATTAAAACATCACTGCAATAATAGGCTGTAAAAGGCGGTGTATTGTGGAGATGGGGGACATAGGAAGTGAGCAGGAGCTAGTTGCTTTATCTCCGCCCATTTGGGGAGTCTAGGAAATAAAGGGAGAAGCATTATGCCGTACTGCCAATCCCATAAATAAGTCGGTTGCGAAGACACATGTCGGGCGTGGCTATACGGCAAGCATCTGAAGCGTGACGCAAGACGTTGTGATGTGACACGCTCCATCGAATGGTGGAGGCTTGAGACTAGGAGTGGGTGAGACTGCACAGCTGACACACTATCCCGAGTCCGCCATGACCACTATAGATCGCTTTACCAGTGCATGGAGTTTATGTTACGATTTCCTTTGGAGTGTTTTTTTGGCCTGCTTTGGTTTTCACACATGTGAGTGCAATGGTGTGCGATGGTTTGAATTTTTAATAAATTTGCTGTACTTTATCACACTATTTGGAGCATTTTTTTCATTTTCATGTGGAGCAATCACTTCTTGAGGAAAATGATTTGTTGCATTTACGCTCGCTATTTGGAGATCACGGATCTGGAGATCATATTTTAACCCCCAAGTGTGGGTTGGGGGCAAGTTATGCCAAACACGAGAGTGGGAAGCTATTGTAGCTGGTGAGTGCAAATCTTTAAGTGGGAGTGGAAGCACAAACACTGAGGTGTAGTGGAAGATCACAAAGAACAACCAAGAGTTTTCATTTAAAGATTTTTTCAGACCATTCATCGGAATATTCATAATTTATGAACTTTATGTCAACACTTTATTCATTATTTTCACATCTGTCACAGGGTGTGTTGTTTTGATTATTATGTGATATGATATGTTTGCTGACAGTGTTCACCAATAACTTTTTTTGTTAGAATATATTCACATGATATGAACATTATGTTAAGACTTCATTTATCATCTTCACATCTGCCACAGGGTGTGTTGTTTTGAACATTATGTGATAGGATGTGTTTGCTCACAGTGTTCACCAATAACTTTTTTTGTTAGAATATATTCACATGATATGAATTTTATGTTAAGATTTCATTTATCATTTTCACATCTGCCACAGGGTGTGTTGTTTTGAACATTATGTGATAGGATGTGTTTGCTCACAGTGTTCGCCAAGAACTTTTTTTGTCAGATCACATTCATATTGTGACTGAATTTCAATGAGGGTATTATTGTCAATATTCACACATATATACTTTTACTGCTCATTTAGATTGATCATTGCTTTCATTTTTATTTTTATTTTTCATTTTCATTTTTATTTTTATTTTTTCATTTTTTATTTAATTGAGCGCTACTATTTATTCCACTTATCTCTAGAGGTTTAAATTCAGTCACGTAAGTGTATGATGGTTAATTATCCTCTGTTTGTCATCTGTACCCGCTGGGTTGCAATGTCTGTCTTCTATTATGCTCTTCCACTGATGATCAGATCAATCGAAATTGTAATAATGCATTGTGAAGAATTTTGTCTTTTTTGTAGGAACAGATGGGAGATATAAGGGAACATGTGCTGGCCAAATAAGAATATGATATTGCCATAAAGGTGTAGTATTAATAATAAGTATTTTGGTTCTCCAGGATTGTCGTTTATGGACGGGATCTGGAGATGAGTTGGATATGCAGGAACCTTATTCAGTATGATGGGAGGTCGAAGTCCACCTGGCATGGCTAACAACTGGGGGTAGAGGGAGTCAACTGACTCCCTCTAACCCACCTATGGTGGTGGAGTCGAGGTGGTGGCGTCAGGGGGATTCTCCCTTCCCTGTCGTTTCTTCCCCTTTGGGGTGTATGATATTTCCCTCTGGAGGCTTGGATGTGGGTCTGGCTTTAAGTGGCTTGGATTTAGCATCATCATTATGCAGCACTTTGTTTACGCTGCACCAGCCGGTATCATTAATATGGAACCGTCCTGAAGCATCTGCGCATGCGTGAGGTTTCGGTTTAGTTTTCGGCTGGCAGGCGCCTGCGCTGTGGTGTCCTCCAGTCATTGTCTGGACTCTTAGAGTTAATTGTATTCCTTCATTTATGCCGCCCCAGCTGTTGCTAGACAGGCTGTTGATTGTGAGTCGGTTTTGGTGCCAATTCTACTATTTAAACAGTATAGGTTCCTGGTTTGGTAAGTGGTGTGTGTTTTTTTGGGAGCGTGATGCATACGTGGTAAGTCTAGTTGCTTATATCCTTATGGTGATGTCTGGCTACCTGTCTTTATTGGAGCAGTATTATATTCCATCCTTACTATGATGGGTCTTCATAGACTGTTTTCTTTTTATTTTAGTGATGTATTTTTTGGCTGAGTTGGAGCTTATTATCCACCTTACTAAGCACATTGTACTGCAAGCAGCGTTTGGACCTTAGAGCAGCTAATTCCCGTACTTTAGTGACCATCAATCCTCCCCTATTTTCTCTGTGGAGTATATGGGCTCTTGGATTGGTCCTATACAGGTAGATTTTTCATATATTGGTGTTTTAAATCCTTCCTTATCTGTTTTTGGATTCCATTGTTTTGTAATGGATTTATTCCATCAACTATTTAGGTGTCGCTTTGCAATTTTATCGAAGTATTGTCTCTCAAGATCTTTGACTGGTTCTGGCAATGGTTGCATGATATAAACTCTTGTGAGTGTATATATATATATATATACATATATATATATATATAAATATATATTTTTTTAAATTAACAATGATATCCTAGGACTATGTGTTGCTGGACCTATACTTATATTGATTCAACTATATATTATTTCTTTAGAGGGATCATACTGGTTAGATTCCTGCGTTTTCCTTGATTTCACTCACTCCTCCCAACCTGGGACACATCGTTATCCATCCATAGATTGAACTATCTTGGGTTCTTTACACGTAAGTTATATGGTTTTATGTCCCTAGATGGGCCACTGTACTTATTAATATTAACCGCTATATATATGTGGTCCTTTTTTGGACATTTTTGTGCATGTTCCTAACTTATAATGATAATTTTCCCATGTCTTCCTATTTAGGGTTCTCAGAGTAGATGTCATATATAGATGGTTCTGAGGAAGCGGTTATGTGAAACACGTCAACCATTTTTACAGACAGATATTTGATAAACATGTATTTATGAACCTCAAGAGAATATCTAAATGTTTTTATGTATTTTTTATATTTTTTGTATAAATAAAATTATTGAAAAATATTATGTATATACTCCTCATTGGTACCGTGCTAGTCCGTTTCGTTGGTCTTTCTACCACTCGTTATCGACCCTTGGCATGTTCCTCGACTACACTTCTGATCCCAACCTACAACTACTTGTTACTGACCTATTGGCTTGTTTACTGACTATGCTTCTGTTTTGATCCTTACCTGCCTAATCCACTACTGGATCCTGGCTTGCTCACCTCCTGGTGGGGCAATCCTGAGGACCGCGACCTGGTGCTAACACACAGCAAAATCCATCTCCATCATCAGAAGCTCTGGTGAACACCGGCTAGTAATTGGACTCTGCACATCTGGTGAGTCTGCATCATCCGCAAGGGTGACCTGTCTGTGTACCTATCCTGCTGGTTTCTGTGTGCGCTTCCCACTGCTAGAACAATTGTCATGGAGCCAGACCCCTAATCATGGCACCATGCCTCTTAAAAGATACCTTGAGGTGTTTGCTTTCCAAAATGTGGTCCTTTTGTGGGAGTTTCCACTGTCCTGGTGCTCCAGGGCCTCAAAAATGTCATAAGTATTCAGAAAATTAGATGTATAATTTCTGCCCCTAGAATGCCTGAAGGTACTCCTTGGATTTTGGGCCTCCTCTATGTGGCTAGGCTGTGAAAGTCTCACACATGTGATATCCCCATACTTGGGAGGAGTAGCAGAATGTGTTTTGGGGTGTAATTAAGTCTAAGTATGCCTGTTGGTTAGAAGTATCTAAGTATTGACAACAGCTTGGGGGAGGGGGTGCTTTTAAAAATGTGATCATTTTGTGGGTGTTTCTCCTGTCTTGGGACTTCAGAAATATGATAAGTAGTCAGGAAATTAGATGTGTAATTTATGCTCCTTGAAAACCTGTCAAAACAAAGGAAATTTTATTTTTTCCTCTTTTTATAGAAATTTTTTAAAAAGCCAGCGGTATTTAAATGTCACCAAAAGTAACCTCGGTCTTGAAAAATTATATAAAATGAATGTGGGTACAGTGTTGCATAGCATACGTAATTGTCATTCAAAGTGTGACAGCGCTGAAAACTGAAAAAAGACCTGTGCAGGAAGAGGGTTTAACATGCCAGTCTTCAACTGGTTAAGCAGCAATTACAGAAAAGCAAGCTACTAATGTTTTCCAGAAAACACTGAAGAATATTCAGGGCCCATTTAAACCCTTGTATTGCAAAATCTCTAACTATGTTAACCTCTTAACATCCCAAAATTTACTGCGCAGCTTATACGTACAGTATGTACTTTTTGGTTTAAAAACCAATAAAACGATTCACACACTAATATGCCCAGCACTGAAACAAAGGATTTGGGAGGAGAGGCCACAAGGGAGAGCCCTCTACTACATAGTATTTATCCAGTACCACATCCTAATTATATCATGCACAAAAAGAACCCTAACCACTAATTAAAGGACTTTGACGGTACTATTGAAATAAAATAAAGCATTTTATTGTACAAAGGTTAAAATCATCTCAATGATAACTAAATACATGTAAATACATAACACAGTTGTAGGAAAATTTTCCCTGTGATCATGTTGTACTATTATCACCCTACTACAGCTGGGTGGTGATTGGGTCGTGGTAACTTCACTTCAACGCAGGTGCATTTCACGGGTACAAAAAGCCCGCTTCTTCAGGAAAATAGAGCTACACTGCAAGCTCTGAAAAATTGTTAATATAAATAACAATGGTCATTTTACAATCGACTGTCACCAACTGCCCCAGTTTATGGAGTAGTCCACATGGGTGTATTCTGAGTCCGCCATAACCAAATATAGTCACAGTAAGTGTTCAAATGAACAGTAATGTCATGTCTCTTGAATGCTGGTATGGTTAAGAATGTTCACCAAGTAAATATGGTGGTTGAGCAGTGAGGAGCGGTAGAAGGAAGAGAGCCTCGTGTCACTGCTTCCATCTTGCAGTGAGGATAGCTATCCACCCCATTTACTTAGAGAACAACGTTTACCATACCAGCATTCAAGAGATATGAGATTACTGCTCATTTGAACACTTACTTTGACTATATTTGGCTATGGCGGACTCAGAATAAACCCATGTGGACTACTCCATAGACTGGGGGAGTTGGTGGTAGCTGATTGTAAAATGATCATTGTTTATATTTACAATTTTTCAGAGCTTACAGTGTAGCCTTAGTTGGCCTAATGTACACGGGACGCTGAGGCAACCTCTTCTGAACGATTTTTTTGACAGCTTGAAACCGGCGTTTAAAAACGCCCATTCAGCCACATTTAGCGGCGTTTTGCCGTGTTCGCGCCTAGCAGTGTTTATTTAGGATAACATAAGACCCTCCCAAAGCAGAAGGGTGGGTGTCCAGTCCTGTGAATCATTGTCGAAGCTACCTAAAAAACTTAACATGAGGGCAAAATGGAAATAAAAAAGCCAGATATTAAATTTCATGCAATTATGTTTGATCAAGTCGGGGGTCAAGCTCAATAGTGGGGTCATCTGGTTCAAATCTTACAACATATAGGTCAAGTTCCAATTCTACTTTGGCTAACGGCAATGCTAGTGGTGTATTGGATTGGATAGTGGGCTCATTTATTTCAAATATTTTTTTAGTGGTTTTTCATCATTTGCTATCATTTAAGTTTTGTAATGTAAAAAAAATAGGGCACCTTTTTTAAAAACGCTTCTAAACGAAAACGCAGCTAAACGCCGGTACTGCATTTAGACGCGTTTGGCTTCTGAAACGTCGGAAACTCATTTTTTTTGCCTTCAAAGAAAAGCCTCTAAACGCAACTGCTTAAAAACGACATTAAACAAACCTGTGTACATGTACACATAAGATAACATTGGATGAGTTCAGGGACAGCTGAAAAAAACATCCAACTGCCTCTGAATGTCCGTTTACCAGCAACAGTGTACATGAGGCCTAAGCCTGAAGAAGCAGGCTTTTTGTACTGGTGAAACGCACCTGCATTGAAGTAAAGTTACCACGAGCCAATCACCACCCAGCTGCAGTAGGGTGATGATAAATGTACAACATTATCACAGGGACGTTTTTCCTACAACTGTTATGTACTGTATTTACATGTTTTTCTATGTCATTGAGATGATTTTAACCTTTGTAGAACAACATTCATGATATTGTATTTCAATAGTACCATCAAAGTCCTTTAAATAGTAGTTGGGGTTCTTTTTGTGCATAACATCCCCAGCAACCAAATAAAACACAAAGAAACACAAATACTCCATGCACACCTGAACAGACAATGTTAGTATCTCAAATGGAATGTTAGTAACTCCCAGCATTTATTTGCAGCAATAATGGATTGCCATGATAGATCAACGTTAATCTAAAGAGTAACCATTGAACCATGTCCACCCTCTAAAGTTATGCAACACATCTCCCTACAAAAAGAGGGGCCCACACTGAAGGGGACTGTGTCCCTCTTATTGTAGGGGGAAGTAGTGCAGCACTTATTAGGCAGACGTTTTGACACTTAAAGTGGTGGCGAAGTCTTGTCAGGCATTTTTACCTACAGGTAAGCTTGTAATAAAGCTTGCCTGTAGGTAAAATTAAGATATTCCACAGAGCAACAGCTGGTAGCTGTTGTCACGGCTCAGCCAGTCAGACGGTCGGAGTCCCACAAACCTGGAAGGAAGACCGGGTGAAAATTTAAGCCCTGTCAGCGGTGATAACATACCGCTGGAAGGCTTTGTTTTAAGGCAAGTCTCTTATAATGTGCTAGTATACGATGCATACTAGCACATTGTGATATTGCCTTGCAGGGTGAATTTTTTTATTTTCTACAAAGTTTACTACTGCTTTAAAATGGAATTCCACTCAATTGAAAATTTGCCCATGATTACTATGTTACATATGTTTAACTTTGATATTATGCATTTTCAGGCTTGCTGATTGTCTAGCTTAGAAAGTCTAATCTGAGCTAGACATTCAGCTGCCTTCTGTTCTTCACAAACAACGGTTTGCCTGCTGAGCTGAATTTGGCAGCTCTCAGGCACTTCCTGAAACCATTGTCAGTCTCAGTGTGAGAAATCCAGCCTAGCTTTCAGTAAATCCGCCCCTGTCTTGCCCAGCACCACCCCCAACTCTCCGAGCCTTCTGCAGACTGCAGCAGCTCCTCTCTTCCAAGCCTCATTTTGGCTTGGAGCTGAGAGAGGAGAGCAGTCATTGTAAGGCTGTAATGCTCACTGTAGTGAATATACACACGCACACACTATAAGGTGACAATAGTGGTGGATCATGTGGCGTTTTCTGCTTACTGCACATGTTACACACAGTAAAAGGAGGATTCATGTGGAGTTTTCTGCTTGCTGTGCGTTACACTCACACTACAAGGTGGAATCTTGTGGAGTTTTCTTCTTGGGTATTACACTCACGCTACAATTTGGAATCATGTGGAGTTAAGGTATAGTGTTCATTGTAGACCGTGAGCTGAGACCTCAGAGCACTTCCAGCTACACCGACAGCTCTACCTGCATTCAACTCCCTTCCCTGCTATACTGTATATGTGCACTGGAACTCCCAGCCCTCCTGTGTGAATGGTTCTTTTTTTTTTTTCTCATGAATGAAGATACACAAGCATTATGCATGAGAGATTACTGAGCAGGGAACCTATGATCAGCTCCTCCCATCCTTTATACGCCCACTGGCTACACAGGAACAGTGTCACTTCTGGAAGTGATGTCACTAGCCTTTCAGTAACCATGCCCACTGGCTGCTCTTAGACTGAGAAGGGAGAGGGATTAAGTCATGTGACATCCATATAGCAAGCAAGTGAGCTGCAAGTTTGAAAATTACTTGCTAAGCTATTGCTAGACTTGCCAGGCTTCCCAAATTTGTTGTACAATTGCAGCAAGTCTGAATTGTATGACTCAACTTTCTTTACAAACATATTGCAAGTCTGCTGCTAGTTCTGTTTAAGTTATGTTGTGCAATAGTCATCCCACCACAGGGATCACTGGCAAGTTATCCGTGCTATCTGGGCAGGCACTGGATACTGCAAAACAACGTTATAAATCTAATTCGTTTTTTTTCATTTTGAGCCATAAGGCTGAACTTGGCTTACATTTATGATTACAGGGGAGAGTTTAAGTATTAGGCTTCCACTTTAGGTGACATTACTAAGGCCTACTATCAAGGTCTGAATCAGTTTTGAAATTTAACAACCTGATTTCTCTAGTAATGGATTAATAATAATAATATGAGATTAACTTTGATCTATTGTTGCCCTGCAGGGCCCCCTCTCCTGCATAAAGCAGCCCATAGATGATTCGATTTTCTTTAATTCCACCATAGGTGGAAGGAAAGAAAAGCACTATTGTGTTCTGCAGGTGGGGGGGGGGGGGGGGGGGCACAGGGAGCCTTCCAGGTTGCCTGAACACAATTATTACTGCTAGTGGCCATAGCCGCCAGCAGTAATCGCATGTTAAAAATCCAACAATCGATCAGCTTGGATACAATCAGCCAGGCCCTGTCCCTGCTGAACTGACTGAATTTCATTCCATGTATGGGCAGCCTAAGGGAGGATACTGGGCTGAGTAGCCTTTTGGTGGAATGTATAATTATCTATTATTTTCTATTTTACCTCCTAGAGAAGCAGATTTATCATCTGGAAAATGCATTGAGAAGGTCTCTTCCTCTGCAAATATCAGCTTGAAAACGTGCAGATAGAATTTTTAAACCAATAATAAAATAAGTATAATCTGAGCAGTAGGTTTTGGGATGTTGGGAGGTTAATATGTTTATTGAGATTTTGAACAATGCAAAGGGAATACTCTTATAATGGACTTATTATCATTTAGTGTGTTTTTATTTCTAATGATAAAACCTGTGGATTTTTAAGACACGTTCAGGAGAATTAACTATCAAGAGTGGCGTTTGTCATATGTAACTAAGCTGAAAGACCGGTTTCAGAGTCAAATAGAAACTAGCACAGGTCTGCACCTAATTATTAGAGGGGATACAGCTGTTTTCCATATAGAAAACTGGTGCAGATTCCCACTGGGTGTGACCTGTCATACAGGATGTGAACTGTCAGCAGACAGCTCACATCCCACTCGCTACCCATGCAGTGATTACCCTACATGAGCAGAGCCTGCAGGGTTAGCAACCCTTCTCTTGTCTCCCACTCTGAGCCGAGCAGGGGACAGGGACAGGCAGAAAGAACCAGCTCTCATGTTCCCTGTGCTGTTTCTGTCAGGCACGGCAGAACTGAGAACTGTGCTCTTAACAAAGGGGCTTGAGCTTAGAGTTTACCTGTAAGTCCTATGGTTTCAGTGGTTATGCCAGGGTCATGGTTGCAACCACAGAAACCTCAGGGCAGCAGCTCCTCAGGTTTAGGAAACCACCTGGGGAAAAGGAACCCAGCTCGCCTGTGCCTCAGGCTATTTATCAACCTTCCAGACCCCTCCTGGACACTCCTGTCCAGGAATTAGCTGTAGCATGATAACTATTCAGGCTGGTTATTTGAATCTCCTACCCTATGTTCTGGAAGCTTCTTCCAAAGGCAGGGGAAAGAAATCAAACTCCCAGCCTGTGAGACCCTGAACATCAGCTGTGTGTCCTTACTCAGGGGTGGTTCCCGATAACGGTAACATTAGAACATTTCTACAATATAAGCATCAGCAAGGTCACTTAAAGTGGTTGTTAACCCAATCATTTAACTGTATTTAATCCTGTGTGTTTGCTAATGCTGTGTGCTCCTGTCTCTGTGATTTATAAAAAAAAAAAAAAAATGCAGTGTATATACAGGATTTCAGAGCAGCGCTCATGTGATCGGCCGGCTCTCTCCTCTCCTCGTCTGACAGCTGCAGCAGGAGTGGCCGAGATTCCCCCGCTGACGTCAGTCATGACGACAGGAGGAGAGAGCCGGACAGTCACATGAGCGGCGATCTGAAATCTGGTATATATTGCATTTCTTTTATAAAATCACAGACAGGAGCACACAGCATTAGCAAATGTACAGGATTATATAAGATTTTAAATGTTATTTCAGCAGGGGGTGGGTACTTGACACAGGCAGGCAGGCAGGGAGGGGAAGAGAGGAGAGACAGGATAGCTGCAGATGACGGAGGCACGTAAACTGACCACGAAGTCAGGGCTCAGCAGCCATGATAAACTGTGGTCAGTTTACAGAGGGGAGGGCAGGATCAGCCAGGTATTTTCAGGCACTGTGCTGTATAACATGCTTTAACCCTTTTTCTGCCAGGCCCTGTGCTCCATTTTTACACTCGGGTGGACAGGCCACTTTTGCAATTTTTCCATTGCTTTTTTTATTTTTCACTTACAGTTTTCAGAGTTTGTTAAAGACCCCCACAAGCTGTATATTTTCTGAAAGCACATGACCAGTAGAATACAAATAAGGTGCTACTGATTTTTAGGGCACAATCGTATTTGCGCAAATGTTTATCAAATCAATATTTTTGTTAAAAATACACTAAAAAGGAGACTTCTCATTAATGGAAATACAACTGGCTGTATCCACACTGGTCCCGGGAAAAAGCCCGGGTCTGGATGGATATACCCCTCGATTCTATAAGGTATTTCAGGAGGCACTTATTCCTTTTCTTAGAAGAACATTTAATTCTATATCTGTATCCCAACCCTTTGCCCCACAAAGCATAGAAGCGCATATTTCACTTATCGCTAAACCTGAAAAGGACCACACGATATGTAATTATCGACCAATCTTTCTTACCAGTATTGACTTGCGTCTATATTAAAAAATTATTGCAAATAGGCTTACGCCCATTTTGCCAACTTATATTAATTTAGATCAAGTTGGCTTTACAATGGGTCGGGAGGCAAGGGATAATACAATAAAAACATGTACATTAATGGAATATGCCCAGGAACATGCCATCCCATCATGTCTTTTATCAATAGATGCCGGAAAAGCATTTGATAGGGTAGGATGGCGTTTTTTGGAAGAAGCCCTGAAACAGTTGGGGGTGGGACCACGGCTTTTTGCAGGGGATTATGGCTTTATATTCCAACCCTAGAGCGAAACTACGTACAAATGGAATTCTTTCGATTTATGTAAAGATATCAAACGGTACCCGACAAGGATGTCCCTTGACTCCTCTGTTACAGTCAGGTCCATAAATATTGGGACATCGACACAATTCTAATCTTTTTGGCTCTATACACCACCACAATGGATTTGGAATGAAACGAACAAGATGTGCTTTAACTGCAGACTTTCAGCTTTAATTTGAGGGTATTTACATCCAAATCAGGTGAACAGTGTAGGAATTACAACAGTTTGTATATGTGCCTCCCACTTTTTAAGGGACCAAAAGTAATGGGACAATTGGCTGCTCAGCTGTTCCATGGCCAGGTGTGTGTTATTCCCTCATTATCCCATTTACAAGGAGCAGATAAAAGGTCCAGAGTTCATTTAAAGTGTGCTATTTGCATTTGGAATCTGTTGCTGTCAACTCTCAATATGAGATCCAAAGAGCTGTCACTATCAGTGAAGCAAGCCATCATTAGGCTGAAAAAACAAAACAAACCCATCAGAGAGATAGCAAAAACATTAGGTGTGGCCAAATCAACTGTTTGGAACATCCTTAAAAAGAAAGAATGCACCGGTGAGCTTAGCAACACCAAAAGACCTGGAAGACCAGGGAAAACAACTGTGGTGGATGACCGAAGAATTCTTTCCCTGGTGAAGAAAACACCCTTCACAAACAGTTGGCTAGATCAACAACACTCTCATGTAAAGGCTGCCAATGGAACAGGTTCTCTTGTATTTATTGATGATGTGACTGCTGACAAAAGCAGCAAGATGAATTCTGAAGTGTTTCAGGCAACATATCTGCTCATATTCAGCAAAATGCTTCAGAACTCATTGGACGGCGCTTCACAGTGCAGATGGACAATGACCCGAAGCGTACGGCGAAAGAAACCAAAGAGTTTTTTAAGGGAAAGAAGTGGTATGTTATGCAATGGCCAAGTCAATCACCTGACCTGAATCCGATTGAGCATGCATTTCACTTGCTGAAGACAAAACTGAAGGGAAAATGCCCCAAGAACAAGCAGGAACTGAAGACAGTTGCAGTAGAGTCCTGGCAGAGCATCACCAGGGATGAAACCCAGCGTCTGGTGATGTCTATGCGTTCCAGACTTCAGGCTGTAATTGACTGCAAAGGATTTGCAACCATGTATTAACAAGTGAAAGTTTGATGGATGATTGTTAATCTGTCCCATTACTTTTGGTCCCTTAAAAAGTGGGAGGCGCCTATACAAACTGTCTAAAGCACATCTTGTTTGTTTCATTTCAAATCCATTGTGGTGGTGTATAGAGCCAAAAAGATTAGAATTGTGTTGATGTCCCAATATTTATGGACCTGACTGTATGTTATAGTAATGGAACATCTTACTACAGCTATTCGTAATAATAAGGATATTCAAGGGATTTGTGTTAAAATAAAGGAATATAAGATGTCAGTATATGCGGATGATTTATTAATATACGTTACCAACCCGACCAAATCGTATACACAAAAGTGTAAGTACTTTCAAAGTCAATTATGATAAATCAGAGATGGTAAACTTATCATTACCAAATAAGATTCAAAAACTCCTTCAAGAAAATGTTTCTTTTAACCAGTTGCCGACCGCCTCACGACGATATACGTCGGCAGAATGGCACGGGCAGGCAGAATGGGCGGGGGGGTCCGATCGTACCCCCTCCGGTGCCCGAGGCGGTCGGTTTCTGTCCGGGAGCGATCAGACGTGAGGGGAAGGCCATCCATTCGTGCCCCCCCCACGATCGCTCCCAGCCAATGAGAATCTTCCTCTGCCTCTGTATAGTAAACAGAGGCAGAGGAAGTGATGTCATCGCTCCTCGGCTCGGTATTTTCCGTTCCGGCGCTGAGGAGAGAAGACATCCGAGTGAGTGTAAAACACACACACAGTAGAACATGCCAGGCATACATTACACCTCCTATCACCCCCCGATAACCCACCCCCCGTCACACTGACACCAAGCAGTTTTTTGTTTTTTTTTCTGATTACTGCATTGGTGTCAGTTTGTGACAGTTAGTATGGTAGGGCAGTTAGTGTTAGCCCCCTTTAGGTCTAGGGTACTCCCCTACCCCCCAATAAAGTTTTAACCCCTTGATCACCCCCCATCGCCAGTGTCACTAAGCTATCGTTTTTCTGAACGTTGTATTAGTGTCACTGGTGATGCTAGTTAGGGAGGTAAATATATAGGTTCGCCGTCAGTGTTTTATAGCCACAGGGACCCCTATATACTACCAAATAAATGTTTTAACCCCTTGATTGCCCCCTAGTTAACACTTTCACCAGTGATCACCATATAAGTGTTATGGGTGACGCTGGTTAGTTCGTTTATTTTTTATAGTGTCAGGGCACCCGACGTCCGGCGGTGATATAACTTAGGTTTTAGGGTCAGATAGGGTCTGCCTCGCCCCAGGCAGCGTCAGGTTAGCGCCAGTACCGCTAACACCCACGCACACAGCATACACCTCCCTTAGTGGTATAGTATCTGAACGGATCAATCTCTGATCCGATCAGATCTATACTAGCATCCCCAGCATTTTAGGGTTCCCAAAAACGCAGTGTTAGCGGGATCAGCCCAGATACCTGCTAGCACCTGCGTTTTGCCCCTCCGCCCGGCCCAGCCCAGCCAACCCAAGTGCAGTATCGATCGATCACTGTCACTTACAAAACACTAAATGCATAACTGCAGCGTTCACAGAGTCAGGCCTGATCCCTGCGATCGCTAACAGTTTTTTTGGTAGCGTTTTGGTGAACTGGCAAGCACCAGCCCCAGGCAGCATCAGGTTAGTGCCAGTAGCGCTAACACCCACGCACGCACCGTACACCTCCCTTAGTGGTATAGTATCTGAACGGATCAATATCTGATCCGATCAGATCTATACTAGCGTCCCCAGAAGTTTAGGGTTCATAAAAACGCAGTGTTAGCGGGATCAGCCCAGATACCTGCTAGCACCTGCATTTTGCCCCTCCGCCCGGCCCAGCCTAGCCCACCCAAGTGCAGTATCGATCGATCACTGTCACTTACAAAACACTAAATGCATAACTGCAGCGTTCGCAGAGTCAGGCCTGATCCCTGCGATCGTTAACAGTTTTTTTGGTAGCGTTTTGGTGAACTGGCGAGTATCAGCGGCCTAGTACACCCCGGTCGTAGTTGTCAGGAGCCAGGGAGCGTCTCCGCTCGCCGGGCTCCGGGGCGCATGCGCGGTGGCCTGGCGCTTCGCCGCACACCCGTTCGCGGCCTGATGGTGCGGCGCGCGCGGGTGCACGGCGGTCCCCGTGTGCGCGCCGTAGCCCGTGTGGGTGCCCGGTAGCGCGTCACACTGACGCGCTCGCCGGGCAGGGAGACTATTTCTGACGCCTCCAGTGCCCAGTCGGGTTGCTGGTTCGTCGTCAGCTCTCCCTGTCTCCCTGTCCCTGTGATATCCTGATACCTGCCTGTCTCTGTGTACCAAACCCTGGCTTGTTAAATAACCACTCTACCGGATTAACCCACTACCTGCCTGTCTCTGTGTACCAAACCCTGGCTTGTTAACTAACTACTCTACCGGATTAACCCACTACCTACCTGTCTCTGTGTACCAAACCCTGGCTTGTTAACTAACTACTCTACCGGATTAACCCACTACCTGCCTGTCTCTGTGTATCAAACCTTGGCTTGTTAACCACTACTCTGCTGGATTGCCTGATACCCTGACCTCTGCCTGTATTACGGACTTGTCTCTATCTGATTGCCTGATACCCCTGATCTTGGCCTGCATTAACGGACTTCCTACTGTTAGATCTGCCTGCTTCACATTAACCTCTGTTTGTAATTACAGTTTGCCTCTGCCTAGGCTCAGTCCTCATTCCTGGTCCCGCCTACAGATTCCAGAGCACCCGCTTCCTATCCCCGGACCTCCTACCTCCCAGAAGCCCGTGCCTCCGCGTGCCCCCAGCTCTCTGTACCCATTTCAGGGGTCTGGGTGCGCGTGGTCGTAAGGGCGAGCCGCTCTCGGCATCTCGGCCTCGGTGAGTATTAGTCCCGTGACAGTACGAACCAGCCAGATGTCCGAGGCCGACAGAGCGCGCTCTCCTCTGGAGATCCTGTGCCAACAGGTATCTACTCTTGCGGACTCGGTACAGAAATTGCAGGAAGGTTATACCCAAATTGATAACCGTCTTCAGCAGATCACAGGGTCACTACCCTCCGCAGCCGCAGCTCCCGCACTCAGCAGTGGAGGTCCGCTTCCGCAGGCCTCCGCTAACCCCACTGTCGTCATGGCACTTCCGGAACCCAGGGTCCCTACACCCGAACGGTTCTCGGGGGACCGTAAGAAGTTTAGGGCCTTCAAGAATGCCTGCTCCCTTTACTTCGCTCTCCAACCGAGAACCTTCTCTTCAGAAATCGTTAAGGTGGGATTTGCGATCTCCCTACTTTCCGAAGAACCCCAAGCGTGGGCCCACAGCTTGATGGAACAGAGCAGTCCTGTTTTGAACACCATCGAGGCCTTCTTTGAGAGTATGTCCCAGCTCTATGATGATCCGCAGCGTATGGCTACAGCTGAGGCCATCCTGCACCATCTCTCCCAAGGAAGACGACCTATTGAGGACTATACCGTGGAGTTCCGCAAATGGGCGGCCGATACAAATTGGAACGAGCCGGCCCTACGCTATCAATACCGCCAAGGCCTGGCCGAGTCACTTAAGGATGAATTAGCTAGGATGGAAACCCCTGCTTCCCTGGAAGAACTCATTCAGGCAGCCACGAAACTTGATAGGCGACTACGGGAGCGACGCTCAGAGCGTTTCCAAGGTCCACGACCCACCTGGGCATTACCAAGACCCCACTCCGCACAGACCCCAACCTCAACTACGGTTGCTGTTACACCAGGCCCCGAGGTCGAACCAATGCAGCTCGGCTTGATTCGGGGTCCACTAACCTCCGAAGAGAAGCAACGCAGGCGACAGTCCAACCTATGTCTCTACTGCGGAGGAACCGGCCATTTCCTGCGCAGCTGTCCGATCAGGCCCAGTAAGTCTCCTCAGCCAGTTGTGTTGAACTATCCAAACAATGATATTCCCAAGACTTATGTGATGTTGTTTATCTCCCTACAGCTTCCGGAAGGGGAGACCCGACTGCAGGCCATCATTGATTCGGGAGCGTGCAGTTGCTTCATAGACTCTGCCTTGGCGCACAGTTTGAACATTCCCATATAAACCAAAGACCAAGACTTACGGGTGCACCTAGCAGACGGATCCCTTCCTAGCTCAGGTCCCATCACCCAGGAAACTCAACCCATTCCAGTAACTACTGATTCCGGCCACCAGGAATTCTTACGGCTCGACCTGATCCATTCACCTATCTTTCCTGTCATACTAGGCTTGCCCTGGTTACAGGCTCACGATCCGCAGATCAAATGGAGCACTAAGGCAGTATCCTTCTCTTCTCAATATTGCTCTCAGCATTGTTTGCCTCCGGCTCCCAAAGTTTGTGCTACAATGGCCGTTCCAACAGGCAACCTTCAACACGTACCCTCCGAGTATCTCGAATTCCAAGAGGTCTTCAGTAAACAGATGGCTAACCGCCTACCACCTCATCGGTCCTACGACTGTCCGATCGACCTTCTTCCCGGGTCCGAGATTCCCTTCGGTCGGATATTCCCTCTCTCAGAAACCGAGCTAGAAGCTCTTAAGCAATATATCGACGAAAATCTCAAGAAGGGCTTCATCCGTCCTTCATCGTCACCCGCCGGAGCGGGTATCTTTTTCGTTGGGAAAAAAGACGGTACCCTAAGACCTTGTGTGGACTATCGACAACTCAATAACATCACAATTAAGAACCGGTACCCGCTACCACTCATTCCTGAGCTATTTCAAAGGTTCCGATCAGCTAAGGTGTTCTCTAAACTTGACCTCCGGGGGGCCTACAATCTTGTCAGAATCAGGGCTGGGGACGAATGGAAGACGGCTTTTAGGTCCAGATTCGGGCATTTTGAGTATCTAGTGATGCCATTCGGTCTCTGTAAGCCCCGGCCACCTTTCAACACCTGGTGAATGACATATTCCGAGAATACCTGGATGACTTCCTTGTGGTATACCTGGACGACATTCTTATCTTCTCCCCCACGCTAGAGATACACAAGAGACACGTCAAGAAGGTTCTTACCATACTTCAACAGCACAAGCTATACTTGAAAGCTGAAAAGTGCGAATTTGAAAAATCAACCATTCAGTTTCTGGGATTCATCCTTTCAACCAATGGGGTCGCAATGGATCCGCAGAAGATTCAGGCAATCCAGGAGTGGCCAGCTCCATCTAACAAGAAAGGGGTACAGAGGTTTATTGGGTTCGCCAACTTCTACCGAAAATTTATTGTTGGATTCTCGGCCATCGTGGCACCTATTACTCAATTAACCCGTCAGCACAGTTCTTTTCAGTGGTCTTCAGCCGCTCAAGAGGCTTTCCTAACATTGAAGAGATTGTTCAGTTCCGCCCCAATCCTTTGTCATCCTGACCCGACTCAACCCTTCGTATTAGAAGTAGACGCATCGGAGATCGCAACTGGAGCAATTCTCTCCCAGAGACAGGGACCTAAGGCCATCCTGCATCCGGTAGCCTTCGCCTCTAGGAAACTCAGTCCACCGGAACTCAACTACGACGTGGGTGATAGGGAGCTGCTGGCTATAAAGTTCGCTTTAGAGGAGTGGAGGTATTTGCTGGAGGGTGCTATACACCCGGTCATGATCTTCACGGATCACAAGAATCTAGAGTACCTCCGAACAGCAAGACGACTAAAACCCCGCCAAGCCCGTTGGGCCCTCTTCTTCTCCTGTTTCAACTTCCATATAGCCTACAGACCTGGAGCAAAGAACGGGAAAGCCGATGCTCTCTCTCGGATGTTCTCCGCAGACTCTCAAACGTCAATGCCAAGCACGATCCTCTCTCCACAAAACTTTCTGGGACTAACTCAAGCAGATTTAATGTCATCCATTAGATCCTCATCCAGCTCGTGCACAGAACCAGTAGTGCACTCTTTGAGGAAATACGAGGATCTTTTCTGGATCAAGGGAAAAATATTCGTCCCACAATGGACTCGGCCCTTAGCTCTCAAGATGTGTCATGACCATAAGATGGCAGGACACTTCGGAAGTAAGAAGACATCTGAACTACTTTCTCGGTCTTTTTGGTGGCCAGGATGGAGACGGGATTGTAAAGAGTACGTGGCGTCCTGTTCCCTGTGCCAGCGGAACAAGGGCCAAAACACTAGGTCCTGGGGCCTGCTCAAACCTTTGCCCATCCCAGAACGGCCATGGGCTGATGTGTCCATGGATTTTATTGTCGACCTACCTACCTCGGAAAATTTTTCTACCATCCTTGTCATTGTCGATCGCTTCTCCAAGATGGCCCATTTCTTGCCCATGAGGGGCACTCCATCTGCCGTAGACACAGCCGATGTCTTCCTAAAAGAGGTCGTGAGGCTCCATGGGTTACCAAGAAGCATTGTGTCAGACAGAGGCATACAATTTACGTCCAAATTTTGGAGAGAACTCTGCAAGTCCCTGGGCATCAATGTTTGTCTTTCCTCAGCTTATCACCCCCAAAGCAACGGCCAAACGGAGAGGACAAACCAAACGTTAGAGCAATACCTCCGTTGCTTTTGTTCAGGTTCTCAGGATGATTGGGCGAGTCTTCTTCCTTACGCTGAATTCGCATACAATAATTCAATTCATGCCTCTACCAACCAGACACCCTTCTGGGCAAATTGTGGGTTCCATCCCACGTCCTTTGCTAATGACATTCCTGAAATGACCATCCCCGCCGTTCAGGACCGGATAACCTCGTTGTAATCCAATTTCCAGAAGATTCAAGATATGTTACACAAGGCGCAGGAAGATTACAAAAGACAGTACGATCGGGGCAGGAAGGCGAATCCAAAGTTCGACTTAGGAGAGGAGGTCTGGTTGTCCACCATTAACCTTAGACTACCATGGCCATCTCGGAAACTTGGACCCAAGTTCATCGGTCCGTTCCAAGTCAAGAGGATCATTAACCCTGTGGCTGTTGAGCTAGCACTCCCCAAGACATATCGGATCCATCCTGTGTTCCACGTGTCACTGTTGAAACCTGTGGTGCCTAGCCCTTTTCTGGGAAGAAGAGAGCCTCCGCCTCCTCCAGTCAGAATAGATGGCGAAAATGAGTTTGAAGTGGAGTCCATTCTAGGCTGTAGGAAGAAGGGCAGGCAGCTACAGTATCTGATTCAGTGGAAGGGTTACCCACCTGAGGATAATTCTTGGGAACCCGCTAGGAACCTGCATGCCCCACGGTTAATCCAAACTTTCCACCAAGATCATCCAGAATTGATGGCTAGCCTAGGCGTTCAGTGTCCGCCCTTAGGAGGGGGGCACTGTCAGGAGCCAGGGAGCGTCTCCGCTCGCCGGGCTCCGGGGCGCAAGCGCGGTGGCCTGGCGCTTCGCCGCACACCCGTTCGCGGCCTGATGGTGCGGCGCGCGCGGGTGCACGGCGGTCCCCGTGTGCGCGCCGTAGCCCGTGCGGGTGCCCGGTAGCGCGTCACACTGACGCGCTCGCCGGGCAGGGAGACTATTTCTGACGCCTCCAGTGCCCAGTCGGGTTGCTGGTTCGTCGTCAGCTCTCCCTGTCTCCCTGTCCCTGTGATATCCTGATACCTGCCTGTCTCTGTGTACCAAACCCTGGCTTGTTAAATAACCACTCTACCGGATTAACCCACTACCTGCCTGTCTCTGTGTACCAAACCCTGGCTTGTTAACTAACTACTCTACCGGATTAACCCACTACCTGCCTGTCTCTGTGTATCAAACCTTGGCTTGTTAACCACTACTCTGCTGGATTGCCTGATACCCTGACCTCTGCCTGTATTACGGACTTGTCTCTATCTGATTGCCTGATACCCCTGATCTTGGCCTGCATTAACGGACTTCCTACTGTTAGATCTGCCTGCTTCACATTAACCTCTGTTTGTAATTACAGTTTGCCTCTGCCTAGGCTCAGTCCTCATTCCTGGTCCCGCCTACAGATTCCAGAGCACCCGCTTCCTATCCCCGGACCTCCTACCTCCCGGAAGCCCGTGCCTCCGCGTGCCCCCAGCTCTCTGTACCCATTTCAGGGGTCTGGGTGTGCGTGGTCGTAAGGGCGAGCCGCTCTCGGCATCTCGGCCTCGGTGAGTATTAGTCCCGTGACAGTAGTCAAACCAGCACTGCAGTAACACTTGGTGACGTGTCGAGTCTCATAAGTGCAGTTCAAGCTGGTGAGGTTGCAAGCACAAGTAGTGTCCCGCTGCCACCAAGAAGAAGACAAACACAGGCCCGTCGTGCCCATAGTGCCCTTCCTGCTGCATTCGCCAATCCAAATTGGGAGCCCACCACTTCTGCAGCAGCAGTGACCCTATTTTGGAAAGTAGACACCCCAAGCTATTTTCTGAGAGGTATAGTGAGTATTTTGCAGACCTCACTTTTTGTCACAAAGTCTTGAAAATTGAAAAAAGAAAAAAAAAAATGTTTTTTCTTGTCATTCTTCATTTTGAATGAAAAAATGAGAGCTGCAAAATACTCACCATGCCTCTCAGCAAATAGCCTCTGAAGCTGTGATAGGCAGTGAAGAGTGAAATCAAAAATTTACGCCCTTAGAAAGACTGAGCAGTGATTGGTTTTCGGAGCCCCACATGTGGTATCCCCATACTCAGGAGAAGCAGCTAAATGTATTTTGGGTTGAATTCCACATATGCCCATGGCCTGTGTGAGCAATATATCATTTAGTGACAACTTTGTGCAAAAAAAAAAAAAAAAAAATAGTCACTTTCCCGCAACTTGTGTCAAAATATAAAATATTCCATGGACTCAACATGCCCCTCAGCAAATAGCTTGGGGTGTCTACTTTCCAAAATGGGGTCATTTGGGGGGAGTTTGTGCCATCTGGGCATTTTATGGCCTTCAAAACTGTGATAGGTAGTGAGGAGTGAAATCAAAAATTTACGCCCTTAGAAATCCTGAAAGCGGTGATTGGTTTTCGGGGCCCCGTACGCGGCTAAGCTCCCAAAAAGTCCCACACATGTGGTATCTCCGTACTCAGGAGAAGCAGCTGAATGTATTTTTGGGGTGCAATTCCACATATGCCCATGGCCTGTGTGAGCAATATATCATTTAGTGACAACTGTTTGTAAATTTTTTTTGTCATTATTCAATCACTTGGGACAAAAAAAAAATAATATTCAATGGGCTCAACATGCCTCTCAGCAATTTCCTTGGGGTGTCTACTTTCCAAAATTGAGTCATTTGGGGGGGTTTGTACTGCCCTGCCATTTTAGCAGCTCAAGAAATGACATAGGCAGTCATAAATTAAAAGCTGTGTAAATTCCTGAAAATGTACCCTAGTTTGTAGGCGCTATAACTTTTGCGCAAACCAATAAATATACACTTATTGACATTTTTTTTTACCAATGACATGTGGCTGAATACATTTTGGCCTAAATGTATGACTAAAATTGAGTTTATTGGATTTTTTTTTATAACAAAAAGTAGAAAATATCATTTTTTTCAACATTTTCGGTCTTTTTCCGTTTATAGCGCAAAAAATAAAAACGGCAGAGGTGATCAAATACCATCAAAAGAAAGTTCTATTTGTGGGAAGAAAAGGACACAAATTTCGTTTGGGTACAGCATTGCATGACCGCGCAATTAGCAGTTAAAGTGACGCAGTGCCAAATTGTAAAAAGTGCTCTGGTCAGGAAGGGGGTAAATCCTTCCGGGGCTGAAGTGGTTAAATGGCAAGAAATAGCAATTAAATACCTAGGGCTATATATTCCAAGAGATATGGCTAAAATACAAGAGTTAAATTATTCTCCATTAATCCGTAAAGTTATAAAATCGCTTCAAAGGTACGATAGATTGTTTTACTCATTAATTGGGAGTATCAACATAGTGAAAATGGATATGTTACCAAAACGAATATATGTATTTCAGGCAGTACCTTTGATCCCTCTAGTCAATTTAGTGGTGCAGCTACGTAAAGCTATAGGAAGCTTTATTTGGGCTCAGAAATCGCCAAGAATGAAAAGAGAAATCCTAATTATGACAAAAAATAATGCCTTGCTCTCTCGGACTTTACAATATATCTGCGTGCAGCATCTGTAACTAGGATTATGGACTGGTTTCATAATGCAAAATTTAAACAATGGGTAACTTTAGAGGAAGATATTACCCGCTTGAAACTTAAATCACTCCCACCCAGCTTCGACCTGGGAGGAAGGAATTAATGCTTTTTGTGTCAACTTTAAAGATATGGGACTTAATGTTAAAAAGAAAATGCCTTTCTGCACAGATCGGGCCAATAACCCCTCTGTTTTCTAATCCCAAATTCCCACAAGCAATAGAGGCCATAACTTTTATTAAGTGGAATAGTGTTGAGAATACAAGCTTAGCCCTGGTGGATGGCAAATTTCCTCAGCTGTCTGAGCTGGGGCCTGAATATGAACATAAATGGATGTAATATCAACAGTTTTATACATATATTGGATCTATATCACAACCTTCTTTGATAGACCATTAAACTTTGAGCAATTATTAATGCAGGAGCAAAGACTGACACATAATTTATCAACTGTATATACGTTTTTACTTCCCTTTGGCTCCCTTACTGAATTAACATATATGAGAAAATAGGAAACCGAAATAGAGAGGCCAATATCACCGTCAGAATGGGAGAAGGCATTTCTTTTGACACATAAATTACCATTAGCTGCTAAGCATCAGGAAAGGAAGTATAAAATTATGATAAGATGGTACTGGAGTCCAGTTGCTTTACATAGTATAAATGGAGATAGTTCGGAAACATGTTGGAGATGTCTTAATCACTTGCCGACCGTGTCGCGTACATTTACTGCAGCACAATGGTACTGCTGCGCGAAATCCCGCACCTGTACGTGGCGTGCTCTCGCCACCAGGGGGCGCTCCCTCGCCGCGCTCTTGATCAGATTTGTTTCAGAACTGATCAATCTTCAGGTCCAGGCCAATGATTTATGGCCTGAACCTGCTGATCGGTTCTGATGAATGAAATCCTTCCCCTGCCTGTAAGTGTAAACACAGGCAGGGGGAGTGATGTCATCTCCCCTCATGGAACTCTTTTTGTTCCAGAGAGAGGAGAGGAGACATCTCACAGTAAGTTGCACCAACACTACACTAACACAAGTACACGTAGGTACAATTGTTCCCCCCCCCCACAGTTAACCCCTTCACTCCCTGTCAGTGTCATCCAGTGCAGTTGTCAGATTTTTCACTGTACTGGTGTAATTTGTGACACTAATCAGCTATAGGGCAGTTAGTGGTAGGCCCAGGTAGCTTTAGGGTACCCCCTAATAAAGGTTTAACCCCTTGATCACCCCGTCACCAGTGATCACCGTATTAGTGTTACGCTGGTTAGTTAGTTATTTTTTAATAGCATCAGGGTACCTGCCGTATATTACCTAAATAAGGGTTTTACCCCCTTATCACCTGGCAGGTGATATCAGTTAGGTTTTAGCATCAGTTAGTGTCTGCGTCGCCCCAGGTAGCATCAGATTAGTGCCAGTAGCGCTAACACCCACCATACACCTCCCTTAGTAGTATAGTGTCTGAACAGATCAATATCTTTGATCTGATCTATACTAGCATCCCCAGTAGTTTAGGGCTCCCAAAAATCCAGTGTTAGCGGGATCAGCCCAGATACCTGCTAGCACCTGCGTTTTGCCCCTCCGCCCAGCCCACCCAAGTGCAGTATCAATCGATCACTGTCACTTACAAAACAAACATATAACTGCAGCATTCGCAGAGTCAGGCCTGATCCCTGCGAACGCTAACAGTTGTTTTGGTAGCGTTTGAAGCAGTCACTGACAGTCAGGTGCTCTCTTTTCCTGTGAGTCTCGCTAGTTGTACCAGTAAATTTAGAGGCCAAAATGTCCAATCGAAGGTACTCTAGTGAAGAGGCCTACATGTTTCTGAGAATGACAGATGAGAGTGAAGAGGAAGTCACCCATCTGTCAGATTCAAGCTCTGAATACGATCCTGTAGACAGCAGCGGCACCCTGACAGACAGCTCTGATGACGGAGTAGTGGTCCCTGCCAAGTTCAGGCGTACCCGACCCCGTTGTTTTGCTGTTGTTGAGGTGCAAGAACCGCAGGGCTCTCGTATGGAGCAGAGAGCCAGTACTAGTGCCACTCATCCTTCTGGTGAACTAGCAAGCACCAGCGGCCTAGTACATCCTGGTCGTACATTCAGCACTGCAGTAACACTTGGTGACGTGGCGAGTCCCATAAGTGCAGTTCAAGCTGGTGAGGTGGCTAGCACAAGTAGTGTCCTGCTGCCACCAAGAAGACAAAGACAGGCCCATCAAGCCCATAGTGCCCTTCTTGCCGCATTTGCCAATCCAAATTGGGAGCCCACCACTTCTGCAGCAGCCGTACTTTCCCCATTTACTGACCAACCCGGAATTCAGGTGGAATCAGTTGATTTTACGTCACTTGATTTTTATTTCCTGGTTTTCACGGAAGATCTCTATAGATCTATTGTGAACCAAAGCAATTTGTATGTTGGTCAATTCATCACCGCTAATCCCCAGTTGACACTTGCCAGAGATTGGAGACCTATTACGGTCTCCGAATTTAAGACCTTCCTGGGTCTATCCCTCCTCATGGCCATATCTAAAAAAAAGTGAGTTGCGGTCATATTGGTCCACTGACCCAATTCACCATATGCCCGTGTTCTCTGCTTGCCTGACCAGGACACTATACAAGCAGATTTTGCGGTTCATGTATTTCAGTGACAATTAACTCTGTCGTCCTCGGGGTGACCCTGAATAAGATCGGCTCTACGAAATTCAGCCCCTCGTAAACCACTTCAACCAACAGTTTGCAGCTTTGTTTATTCCCGATCATGTTGTCTGCGTTGATGAGTCCCTGATTACGTTTTATGGCTGCTTGTCATTCAAACAGTATGTTCCCAGCAAGCATGGCAGATATGGGGTCAAGATGTATAGGCTCTGTGACAGGGCAACAGGCTATACATATAGTTTTATGGTTTACAAGGGAAGAGATAGTTACATAGAGCCGGAGAACTGCCCAGACTACATAGGGAGCGCTGGTAAAATTGTGTGGGACTTGGTGTCGCCCTTATTCGGAAAGGGGTACCACTTGTATGTGGACAATTATTACAAAAGCCTGCCACTTTTTAGTCACTTGTTTGATCATGGAATTGGCGCATGTCACACTGTGTGATCTAATCGTCGGAGCTTACCCCAGCAGCTTGTAGATTCCCGTCTTAGGATGGGGGAGAGAGCCTGCTTGAGATGTAATAATTTGCTCGCTGTGAAGTGGAGGGATAATAGGAATGTTTTTGTTCTGTCCTCCCTTTACGCAGACATGACGGTCCAAATTCAAATGGCGACTGGTGTTGTGGAGAAACCCCTCTGCGTCCATGAATGCAACCTTAATATGGGAGGGGTGGACCTCAACAACCAGTTGATGGCGCCGTATTTAATTGCCTGTAAGGCCAGACGTTGGTACAAAAAAGTGTCTGTATACTTATTCCAACTGGCTCTGCTGAATGTTTATGTGCTATACAAAGCTTCAAGACGAACTGGATCCTTCCTTAAATTCCAGGAAGAGATTCTGTTTCCAGACGGTGCTGTGGCCCAACTTCCCAATGCAAATGCAGTGAGCCGGCTGCATGGGAGGCATTTTCCTTATGTCCTGCCTGGTACCCCTACCAATTGATCACCCCAAAGAAGATGTTGTGTCTGTAGCAAGCGTGGATTTAGACGTGACACCCGCTATTGTTGTCCCTCCTGTCCTGACCAACCTGGTCTCTGCATTGGTGAATGTTTTGAACGCTACCACACACTAGTGGAGTATTAGCGTAGGGTACAGCACTGCACAGACTAGGACACACTTTCACAGGGTCTCCAAAGATGCCATCGCATTTTTAGAGACCCAAACCTTGAACCGTTACAGTTACAAATAAAAGTGTAAAAAAAAAAAAAAAAAGTTGAAAAAAAAACAAAATATAAAATGCTTGTCGTTTTTATTCTCTCTCTATTGCAATATTTTATTGTTACTATGTTTTATCACGTTTGCTTTTCAGGTATGTAATTCTTTTATACTTTACTGTTTACTGTGTTTTATTGTTAACCATTATTTTATTTTCAGGTAAGCCATTCAGCTGCAGCACTGATTTATTTATCTTAACAGCAACAGCGTTTGCTCTTGCGATACATAAATCAGCGACTCCAGCATTGTAGGTGGTGATTTCACCACCACAGTTAAAAAAAAGAAAAAAACGGTGCATGTGTGCCCATCATTAGAAATGGGTGGATGCAGGGCGATATTCTAATGGTGGCCATACCCACCGATCAATCTCTTTTTTTTTGTTCAGCCCAAAGGCTGCATGAAAAAAAAAGAACATTACAATATATGCCCAACAAGGACCAGCAACATACTGGTATGTTGCTGGACTTTGAGTGGTTATACCAGAATGATGCCTGCAGGTTTAGGTATCATCTTGGTATCGTTCTTTTCAGCCAGCGGTCAGCTTTCATGTAACAGCAATCCTAGCGGCTAATCAGCCGCTAGACTGCTTTTACAAGCAGTGGGAGGGAAAGTCTTCCCTCCTACCATCTTCCATGGTTTTCTGGGGCTCTCCTGTCCCATCAGGGAACCTGAGAATGGAGCCGGTGGTTCCGCCAGCTGATCATAGAGCTGATCGAAGACCAGAACAGCAATCATCTCTATGGCCTAGGAAACCAGAAGCTATGAGCATTTCATGACTTCGGTTTCACTGGATATAAACAGTGCCATTGGGAAAGCATCTTATCACACCGATCTTGGTGTGGTCAGATGCTTTGAGGGCAGAGGAGATATCTAGAGTCTAATAGACCCCAATTAAAAAAAAAAAAAAAAGTACCTGTCACCACCTATTGCTATCATAGGGGATATTTACATTCCCTGTGATAACAAAGATGATTAAAAAAAAAAATGAAAGGAACAGCGTAAAAAAATAAATAAAGCAAAATAAAATTTTAAATGAGCACCCCTGCCCCCTGTGCTTGCGCGTAATGGTGAATGTAAACGTCGGTCTTGTGTCATATGTAAACAGCAATTGTACCATGTATGTGAGGTATCGCCGCAAATGTCACATTTGGGCAATATAGTGTGTTTTAGAATTCAAAAAAGTGTTTTTTTTTCCCCAAAACAATTGCATTTGAAAAATGACTGCGCAAATACTGTGTGAAAAAAAAAATTGCAACACCCAGCATTTTAATCTGTAGGGCCTTTGCTTTAAAAAAAATAATGTTTGGGGGTTCAAAGTAATTTTCTAGCAAAAGAGAAGTATTTTTTCATGTAAACAAAGTGTCAGAAAGGGCTTTGTCTTAAAGTGGTTAGAAGAGTGGGTGATGTGTGGCATAAGCTTTAAATGTTATGCATAACATACCAGGACAGGTCAACCCCCCCAAATGAACCCATTTTGGAAAGTAGACACCCCAAGCTATTTATTTAGAGGCATGTTGAGTCCATGGAATATTTTATATTTTGCCACAAGTTTTGGAAAAATGACAATACTTTTTTTTATTTTATTTTTTCACAAAGTTGTCACTAAATAATATATTGCTCAAACATGCCATAGGCATATGTAAAATTACACCCCAAAATACATTCTGCTGCTTCTCCTGAGTATAGGGATACCACATGTGTGAGACTCTTTAGGAGTCTAGCTGATCACCGCCTTCAGGATTTCTAAGGGTGTAAAATGGTGATTTCACTTCTCACTACCTATCGCAGTTACGGAGGCCCTGAAATGTCCAGATGGCACAACCCCCCCCCCCATGACCCCATTTTAGAAAGTAGACACCCCAAGGTATTTGCTAAGAGGCATGGTGAGTATTTTGCAGCTCTCATTTGTTTTTGAAAATGAAGAAAGCAAACAATTATTTTTTTCAATTTTCAAACTTTGTGACAAAAAGCAAAATCTGCAAAATACTCAACATGCCTCTCAGAAAATAGCTTGGGGTGTCTACTTTCCAAAATGGGGTCATTTGGGGGGGGGGGGGTTGTGCTATCTGGGCATTTCATGGCCTCCGAAACTGTGTAAGGAGAGTGAAATAAAAAATGTACGCCCTTAGAAAGCCAGAAGATGGTACTTGATTTCCGGGGTCCTGTACGCGGCTAGTCTCCCAAAAAGTCCCACACGTGTAGTATTCCCATACTCGGGAGAAGCAGCAGAATGTATTTTGGGGTGTCATTTCACATATGTCCATGGCATGTTTGCGCAATATATCATTTTAGTGACAACTTTTTTTTTTGTCATTTTTTCAATCATTTATGACAAAAAAAAAAAATATTCAATGTGCTCAACATGCCTCTCTGCAAATTCCTTGGGGTGTCTACTTTCATTTGGGGGGGGGGGGTTTGTACTGCCCTTTTAGCACCTCAAGAAATGAGACAGGCAGTCATAAACTAATAGCTGTGTAAATTCCAGAAAACCCTAGTTTGTAGACGCAAACTAATACATTTATGCTTATTTAATTTTTTATTTTATTTTTTTTTTACCCAAGACATGTGGCTGAATACATTTTGGCCTAAATGTATGACTAAAATTTGAGTTTATTGTATTTTTTTTTTTTAATAACAAAAAGTAGAATTTTTTTTTTCAAAAAATTTTTCAGTGTTTTTTCATTTATCGCACAAAATAAAAACTGCAGAGGTGATCAAATACCACCAAAAGAAAGCTCTATTTGTGGGGAAAAAAAGGACGCAAATTTTGTTTGGTACAGCATTGCATGAACACGCAATTACCAGTTAACCACTTGCCGACCGCCTCACGACGATATACGTCGGCAGAATGGCACGGGCAGGCAGAATCACGTACCTGTACGTGATCTGCTTCCCGCGGGTGGGGGGTCCAATCGGACCTCCCCCCGGTGCCCTAGGCGGTCGGCTTTTGTCCAGTGGTGATCGGAGGTGAGGGGGAGGCCATCCATTCGTGCCCCCCCCTCGCGATTGCCGCTGGCCAATGAAATCATTCCTCTGCTGCTGTATGCTAAACAGCAGCAAAGGAAATGATGTCATCTCTCCTTGGCTTAGTATTTTCCGTTCCGGCGCCGAGGAGAGAGGACTGTAATGTGAGTGCACAACACACACACAGTAGAAAATGCCAGGCACACAAAACAAACCCCACTTTACCCCCTGATCACCCCCCAATAACCCGTCAAATCCCCCCCCCCCGTCACACTGACACCAAGCAGTTTTTTTTTTCTGATTACTGCATGGTGTCAGTTTGTGACAGTTAGTGTGGTAGGGCAGTTAGTGTTAGCCCCCTTTCGGTCTAGGGTACCCTACTAACCCCCCCTAATAAAGTTTTAACCCCTTGATCACCCCCTGTCGCCAGTGTCACTAAGCGATCATTTTTCTGATCGCTGTATTAGTGTCGCTGGTGACGCTGGTTAGTGAGGTAAACATTTAGGTTCGCTGTCAGCGTTTTATAGCGTCAGGGACCCCCATATACTACCTAATAAAGGTTTTAACCCCTTGATTGCCCCCTAGTTAACCCCGTCACCACTGATCACCGTATAACTGTTACGGGTGACGCTGGTTAGTTTGTTTATTTTTTATAGTGTCGGGGCACCCGCCGTTTATTACCGAATAAAGGTTTAGCCCCCTGATCGCCCGGCAGGGATATGCGTCGCCCCAGGCAGCGTCAGATTAGCGTCAGTACCGCTAACACTCACGCACACAGCATACGCCTCCCTTAGTGGTATAGTATCTGAACGGATCAATATCTGATCCGATCAGATCTATACTAGCGTCCCCAGCAGTTTAGGGTTCCCGAAAACGCAGTGTTAGTGGGATCAGCCCAGATACCTGCTAGCACCTGCGTTTTGCCCCTCCGCCCAGCCCAGCCCACCCAAGTGCAGTATCGATCGATCACTGTCACTTACAAAACACTAAACGCATAACTGCAGCGTTCGCAGAGTCAGGCCTGATCCCTGCGATCGCTAACAGTTTTTTTGGTAGCGTTTTGGTGAACTGGCAAGCACCAGCCCCAGGCAGCGTCAGGTTAGCGCCAGTACCGCTAACACCCACTCACGCAACGTACACCTCCCTTAGTGGTATAGTATCTGATCGGATCAATATCTGATCAGATCTATACCAGCATCCCCAGCAGTTTAGGGTTCCCAAAAACGCAGTGTTAACGGAATCAGCCCAGATACCTGCTAGCACCTGCATTTTGCCCCTCCGCCCGGCCCAGCCCAGCCCACCTAAGTGCAGTATCGATCGATCACTGTCACTTACAAAACACTAAACACATAACTGCAGCGTTCGCAGAGTCAGGCCTGATCCCTGCGATCGCTAACAGTTTTTTTGGTAGCGTTTTGGTGAACTGGCAAGCACCAGTCCCAGGCAGTGTCAGGTTAGCGCCAGTACCGCTAACACCCACGCACGCACCGTACACCTCCCTTAGTGGTATAGTATCTGAGCGGATCAATATCTGATCTGATCAGATCTATACTAGCGTCCCCAGCAGTTTAGGGTTCCCAAAAATGCAGTGTTAGCGGGATCAGCCCAGATACCTGCTAGCACCTGCGTTTTGCCCCTCCGCCCGGCCCAGCCCAGCCCACCCAAGTGCAGTATCGATCGATCACTGACACTTACAAAACACTGAACGCATAACTGCAGTGTTCGCAGAGTCAGGCCTGATCCCTGCGATCGCTAACAGTTTTTTTGGTAGCGTTTTGGTGAACTGGCAAGCATCAGCGGCCTAGTACACCCCGGTCATAGTCAAACCAGCACTGCAGTAACACTTGGTGACGTGGCGAGTCCCATAAGTGCAGTTCAAGCTGGTGAGGTGGCAAGCACAAGTAGTGTCCCGCTGCCACCAAGAAGAAGACAAACAGGCCCGTCGTGCCCATAATGCCCTTCCTGCTGCATTCGCCAATCCTAATTGGGAACCACCACTTCTGCAGCGCCAGTAATTCCCCCATTCACATCCCCAACCAAATGCAGTCCGCTGCATGAGAGGCATTTTCTTTATGTCCTCCCGAGTACCCCTACCCAACAAACCCCACCAAAAAAGATGTTGTGTCTGCAGCAAGCGTGGATATAGGCGTGACACCCGCTATTATTGTCCCTCCTGTCCTGATAATCCTGATCTTTGCATTGATGAATGTTTTGAACGCTACCATGCACTAGTTGAGTATTAGCGTAGGGTACAGCATTGCACAGACTAGGCACACTTTCAAAGGGTCTCCCAAGATGCCATCGCATTTTAAGAGACCCGAACCTGGAACCGGTTACAGTTATAAAAGTTAGTTACATAAAAAAGTGTAAAAAAATATATATATATATATATATATATATATATATATATATATATATATATATATATATATATAAAATTTTAAAAAATAGTTGTCGTTTTATAGTTCTCTCTCTCTCTATTCTCTCTCTATTGTTCTGCTCTTTTTTAATGTATTCTATTCTTCAATGTTTTATTGTTATTATGTTTTATCATGTTTGCTTTTCAGGTATGCAATTTTTTATACTTTACCGTTTACTGTGTTTTATTGTTAACCATTTTTTTGTCTTCAGGTACGCCATTCGTGACTGAGTGGTTATACCACAATGATGCCTGCAGGTTTAGGTATCATCTTGGTATCATTCTTTTCAGCCAGCGGTCAGCTTTCATGTAAAAGCAATCCTAGCGGCTAATTAGCCTCTAGACTGCTTTTACAAGCAGTGGGAGGGAACGCCCCCCCACCATCTTCCGTGTTTTTCTCTGGCTCTCCTGTCTCAACAGGGAACCTGAGAATGCAGCTGGTGATTCAGCCAGCTGACCATAGAGCTGATCAGAGACCAGAGTGGCTCCAAACATCTCTATGGCCTAAGAAACCGGAAGCTACGAGCATTTCATGACTTAGATTTCGCCGGATGTAAACAGCACCATTGGGAAATTGGGAAAGTGGTGTGGTCAGATACTTTGAGGGCAGAGGAGAGATCTAGGGTCTAATAGACCCCAATTTTTTCAAAAAAGAGTACCTGTCACTACCTATTGCTATCATAGGGGATATTTACATTCCCTGAGATAACAATAAAAATTATAAAAAAAAAAAAAAATGAAAGGAACAGTTTAAAAATAAGATAAAAAAGAAAAAAAATAATAAAGAAAAAAAAAAAAGCACCCCTGTCGCCCCCTGCTCTCGCGCTTAGGCGAACGCAAGCATCGGTCTGGCGTCAAATGTAAACAGCAATTGCGCCATACATGTGAGGTATCACCGCAAAGGTCAGATTGAGGGCAGTAATTTTAGCAGTAGACCTCCTCTGTAAATCTAAAGTGGTAACCTGTAAAGGCTTTTAAAGGCTTTTAAAAATGTATTTATTTTGTTGCCACTACACGTTTATGCGCAATTGTAAAGCATGTCATGTTTGGTATCCATGTACTCGGTCTAAGATCATCTTTTTTATGTCATCAAACATTTGGGCAATATAGTGTGTTTTAGTGCATTAAAATTTTAAAAAGTGTGTTTTTTCCCAAAAAAATGCGTTTGAAAAATCGCTGCGCAAATACTGTGTGAAAAAAAAAATGAAACACCCACCATTTTAATCTGTAGGGCATTTGCTTTAAAAAAATATATAATGTTTGGGGGTTCAAAGTAATTTTCTTGCAAACAAAATAATTTTTTCATGTAAACAAAAAGTGTCAGAAAGGGCTTTGTCTTCAAGTGGTTAGAAGAGTGGGTGATGTGTGACATAAGCTTCTAAATGTTGTGCATAAAATGCCAGGACAGTTCAAAACCCCCCCAAATTACCCCATTTTGGAAAGTAGACACCCCAAGGAAATTGCTGAGAGGCATGTTGAGCTCATTGAATATTAATTTTTTTGTCCCAAGTGATTGAATAATGACAAAAAAAAAAAAAAAAATTACAAAAAGTTGTCACTAAATGATATATTGCTCACACAGGCCATGGGCATATGTGGAATTGCACCCCAAAATACATTCAGCTGCTTCTCCTGAGTACGGGGATACCACATGTGTGGGACTTTTTGGGAGCCTAGCCGCGTACGGGGCCCCGAAAACCAATCACCGCCTTCAGGATTTCTAAGGGCGTAAATTTTTGATTTCACTCCTCACTACCTATCACAGTTTTGAAGGCCATAAAATGCCCAGATGGCACAAACCCCCCCAAATGACCCCATTTTGGAAAGTAGACACCCCAAGATATTTGCTGAGAGGCATGTTGAGTCCATGGAATATTTTATATTTTGACACAAGTTGCGGGAAAGTGACAAAATTTTTTTTTTTTTGCACAAAGTTGTCACTAAATGATATATTGCTCAAACATGCCAAGGGAATATGTGAAATTACACCCCAAAATACATTCTGTTGCTTCTCCTGAGTACGGGGATACCACATGTGTGAGACTTTTCGGGAGCCTAGCCGCGTACGGGACCCCGAAAACCAAGCACTGCCTTCAGGCTTTCTAAGGGCGTAAATTTTTGATTTCACTCTCCAGGTGGCACAAACTCCCCCCAAATGACCCCATTTTGGAAAGTAGACACCCCTAGCTATTTGCTGAGAGGTATAGTGAGTATTTTGTAGACCTCACTTTTTGTCACAAAGTTTTGAAAATTGAAAAAAGAAAAAAAAATTTTTTTTTTCTTGTCTTTCTTTATTTTCAAAAACAAATGAGAGCTGCAAAATACTCACCATGCCTCTCAGCAAATAGCTTGGGGTGTCTACTTTCCAAAATGGGGTCATTTGGGGGGGTTTTGTGCCACCTGGGCATTTTATGGCCTTCAAAACTGTGATAGGTAGTGAGGAGTGAAATCAAAAATTTACACCCTTAGAAATCCTGAAGGCGGTGATTGGTTTTCGGGGACCCATACGCGGCTAGGCTCCCAAAAGGTCCCCGTACTCAGGAGAAGCAGCTGAATGTATTTTGGGGTGCAATTCCACATATGCCCATGGCCCGTGTGAGCAATATATCATTTAGTGACAACTTTTTGTAATTTTTTTTTTTTTTTTTTGTCATTATTCAATCACTTGGGACAAAAAAATTAATATTCAATGGGCTCAACATGCCTCTCAGCAATTTCCTTGGGGTGTCTACTTTCCAAAATGGGGTAATTTGGGGGGGGTTTGTACTGCCCTGCCATTTTAGCACCTCAAGAATTGAGATAGGCAGTCATAAACTAAAAGCTGTGTAAATTCCAGAAAATGTACCCTAGTTCGTAGACGCTATAACTTTTGCGCAAACCAATAAATATACGCTTATTGACATTTTTTTTACCAAAGACATGCGGCCGAATACATTTTGGCCTAAATGTATGACTAAAATTGAGTTTATTGGATTTTTTTTTATAACAAAAATTAGAAAATATCATTTTCTTTCAAAATTTTTGGTCTTTTTCCATTTATAGCGCAAAAAATAAAAACCGCAGAGGTGATCAAATACCATCAAAAGAAAGCTCTATTTGTGGGAAGAAATGGACGCAAATTTCGTTTGGGTACAGCATTGCATGACCGCGCAATTAGCAGTTAAAGCGACGCAGTGCCAAATTGTAAAAAGTGCTCTGGTCAGGAAGGGGGTAAATCCTTCCGGGGCTGAAGTGGTTAAAGGAGCACAGTGCCAAATTGTAAAAAATGCTCTGGTCAGGAAGGTGGTAAAACCTTCCGGGGCTGAAGTGGTTAATGATAAAGGTACAATGGCACATATTTGGAATTATTGCCCAATGTTGAGGGAATTTTGGCTTAAGATATTTCGTATTTATCAGAAAACAACATCTGATATACAACCATATATCAGTATTTCAATACTATCAATTATTCCAGGATCAATTAAAGCAATTAGGGCAGATATCTTACGCCATATGATGACAGCTGCAAGGACAAAAATAGCTTGAAACTGGCGAAAAGCAAAGAGCCCTACAATAGTAGAATGGGTATGTGATATGAGCGAGATTCAATCCATGGAGGAAGTGATTATGTTTGAGGAGAACTTAAGTAAACAAACTCAAAAAATATGGCAACAATGGGAAGATTTCCAGACTTTGGTAACTTTTACACAATATTTATGAGCATGACCGTATCCCTTTTCCCCCTTCTTTTTTATTTTTAATTTTTAGTTTTTGGGTGTTGTCATGTTTTATAGATAAGTGATGAATGATGGTTTGATAGATCAAGGAATAGAATGTGTTGGTGTAGAAATATTTTATATGTTCGTGAAGAAAGATGATTTGACAGATTCAGGAATAGAGTTGGAAAGTAGAAATTTGTATAGGGTATTGTTTCCCATTGTTGATGATGTATTCTAGTATCCAATTTCATAAAGCGATTAACCACTTGCCGACCGCCTAACGCAGATATACTGTGGCAGAATGGCACGGGCAAGTAAAATCACATACCTGGTACGTGATCTGCCTCCCGCGGGCGCCCTGGTGCCCGAGGCGGTCGGCTTTGTTAGGGGAGCGATACCGGCTGAGGGGGAGACCACTCATTCGTGGCCACCCCCTCGCGATCGCTCCACACGAATGAGAATCTTCACCTGCTGCTCTATAGTAGTATAGTATTCCGGCGCCGAGGAGGGAAGACATCGATGTGAGTGCACAACACACACACATACAGTAAAACACACCAGGCATACTTTACACCCCCCATCACCCCCCGATCACCCTCTGATCACCCCCCAATCACCCCCCCATCACAGTGACACCAAGCAGTTTTTTTTTCTGATTACTGCATTGGTTTGTGACAGTTATAGGGCGTACACACGGTCGGACTTTGTTCGGACATTCCGACAACAAAATCCTAGGATTTTTTCAGACGGATGTTGGCTCAAACTTATTTTGTCTACACACGGTCGCACAAAGTTGTCAGAATTTCCGATCGCCAACCACGCGGTCACGTACACCACGTACGACGAGACTAGAAAGGCCGGTTCAGAACCAAGCAAGGCACCCTTTGGGCTCCTTTTGCTAATCTCGTGTTAGTAAAAGTTTGGTGAGAGACGATTCGCGCTTTTTCAGACTCATGGCTTTCAGATCGTTTTCTGCCGTTCAGTTTGTGCTTGTGGGTTTGTATCTGCTCTTCAGTGCGTGCAAGCAAGTTCCGCGTGACTTTAGGTAGTCATTGTATTCTTGTTCGTTCGTTACTGTTTTTCAGGTCGCTCTTCACAGGCCTTGCTGTTCTTCAGTGCGTTCTGTTACTTCGTTCTGAGCAGCCGACCGTTTTCTAGCCATGTTTCGTATGCGTACTCCTCGTAGAGTTCGTGCTGTGCGGGAGCTTGGTGTTGGGGTCCTGACCTTGACACAAGTCCAGTCCATGAACAGGGTGGGGAGGAGTTCATGGACCAAGAATTGGTTGCTTCAGCGTGACCAGTTCTCTCATATGCTTTTGCTCCGTGAGATCCGTGAGAATAATCCTGATCATTTCAGGAACTTTCTCAGGATGACGGACCCCGTGTTTCACTGTTTGTTGGCTTTGCTGACCCCCTATATCAGCAGGCAGGATACCTGCATGAGGCAAGCCATCACTCCGGAGCAGAGGCAGGTCGCTACCCTGTGGTACTTGGCCACAGGGAGAAGCCTGCAGGACTTGAAGTTCTCGACAGGCATCTCCCCCCAGGCTCTGGGGATCATTATCCCAGAGACCTGTTCTGCCATCATCCAGGTCCTGCAGAAGGAGTATATGAAGGTAAGATTTTTATCCTTTAATATCACATTTTATTGTATTGAATGTTTGCTAATTTATTGTATTTCTTTCCCCATTCCCTAATTACCATGATTGTAATATGCTGTGAATGTCCCCTTTGTCCTCATGCATGCTGGATTTTTATGTCATTATTATTTTATGTCCTTCATACATATTTGCCCTTCACTAACCTCCCCAGCATGGTGTCTCCTGGCCCTATATTCACCTCATGTAGTCACTTAACAATGTATTTTATCAGATCCATAGTAGTGCTTTACCCCAAACACCCCCTAAAATGTTTGGAAATGTTATTTTAGCTTTAAATTCAGGCAGAGTGCCAGAGGTTTTTTTTTGTGGTGTCCCCAAATAATTTTTAGTAAACCTCCCTCCCCCAACTGCTAAGTCAGCTGATCCCAATTCTCTATGTATCCTCAATCATCTATCTGCTGACTTTGCCAAACCCATACACACTATACCCACCTCTTTAGTGCTCAGATTTATGGATGAATTCCCCAAAGCATGTAGTGCAAGGGCCTGCCTGTATACTTTCAAATGGTACTGTTTAAAGTTTTTGTATCCTTATTATTATCTTGATAGGTAATAGCAGAATGTCCAAATGTCCTCAAATGTGTACAGTGTATATTTATATCTTTGTATTATGACACTTCTTACATGTCCAGTGGTCTACCAATAGTGTAACTAAGGAGGGGCTGTTCCAAGTAATACCCATTATTTAGGCATTCATCTCTCAATGAAGTGAAGAGGGTTACCTGTCCAAGATTCCAACCCCCCTATAATGTTAGAAATGGCCCATGAGAGGGGGGAGGGGGAATATGATAGGTGTACCTTATACTTTGGTGTTGTTAAATTCCCCTTAATAAATGCTATCTGGAGGTTGCCCCATAATGTTTGTGTCTAATCTGCTTGCCATGTTTCAGAGTAAAAATAGTAATGTTTATTGTTTTTTCCTCAACAGTTTCCTTCCACGCCACAGGAATGGCAGACTGTGGCCTCCCGCTTTGCCGAGCGGTGGGACTTTCCTAACTGCGGAGGGGCAATTGATGGGAAACACGTCCACATCGTCCCACCACCCAACTCGGGGTCGTACTATTATAATTACATTGGGTTTAATAGTATAGTGATGTTGGCGGTGGTGTCGGCTAATTATGACTTCTTGTATGTGGACGTGGGGAAGAATGGCCGGATGTCCGATGGTGGAGTCATCGTCCAGACGGAGTTCTACAGGCGTCTCCAGAATGGCAGCTTGGACTTGCCAGCTCCTGAGGACAATGTGGAAGGACTCCCATTCGTGTTCGTTGCTGATGAAGCGTTTGCGCTGGGGGACCACCTGATGCGGCCATTCCCAATGAGGACCCTCACCCCGGAACAGAGGGTTTTTAATTACCGGCTGGCCAGAGCCCAAAGAGTGGTGGAGAACACATTTGGAATCCTGGCCAGCCGGTTCCGACTATTTCTGACACCCATCCATATGGCGGAGTATAAACTGAACCATATTATACTGGCGTGCTGTGTTCTCCATAACTTTTTAAGGAAACATTCGGCCAACTATGCTGGCTCAGTTGGGCCTGAGGCCGGAATCCTACATCAAACCACACTGACGGCGCTTGAAAGTGGCCGTCCTGGCTTGCCCTCCCTGAGTGCCCGTGATGTCCGGTTACGTTACCTGGAGTTCTTTGCAGGTAGGGGGGCTATCAATATGCCAGACAATATGTGAAGCCTTTTTATAATAAAACAAAAAAAGAAATTCTTTGTGGACATTTACTGCTTGTGTTTGTTTTAGCTGACCCTGACAGAAATGTGTTGAGTCCAGAAAATGTCGTGATTGTGTAACCTTATTATACAAAGCACTGTTGGCTGTTATTTCCTAAATGCAAAAACACATTTCACTACAAGTGCACTTGCAACTGCACGGAACCTGCACTTGTAGTGCAAAGAGGATTTGCCCTTAGGAAATAACCCCCATTTTCTCAGAAAACAACAATTACATCACCCCAGAAGTGTTGTATTGTAGTGTTGACACAATAATCCACACATTCTTGAGTAAGCAACTTTTTTATACCTGCACAATCACATGTGCATTTACCAAAGGTTTTTAAAACAAACCAACATGTTTGTTGTATAACAATTTTTGCAGTAGCATTATCAAAAATAGAAATGTCCATTTCAGATAAAACAGGTCTGGTTAAAACCAACAAGAAAGACAAAAAACTTGAACTTACAAAGTTCACATTAGGTAAAACCTGAAGGCTATATCAGACATCAGTATTTAGGAACTGGGTTTGATATAGCGTTCAGATGGGGGGAAATCACCCCTGGAAAAGCCAAATTTGGAAGATGCACACCAATTTACGAATGTCAACATGTGCTATCTGCCATCAGGGGGGATCAAGGTATGTGTTTTGGGGGAGCAAGCCCTTCCTCAACGCGACTTTATAATTGAGGAAGGGGTTGCACCCCCAAAACGCGTCCATTGATCTCCCGTGATGGCAGATAGCACATGTTGGCACACTGTGTGCATCCTCCAAATTTGGCTTTTCAAAACATTGCAAAAAAATTTTAAAGATTGGACCACAATATAAAAAGTGATTTTGTGGGGTTTTAAATTCGCCCCACAACATCAATGATGTTATTATTTTTTTTAATAACATCATTGATTTTTTGCTGTATGTTTTGCAGTTCGGCATTACACCCCATGATCTCCCCGATCAGGATCTGGGCACTTTCTGATGTGAAACGTTCTGGGTCCACAACATCACGATCACCTAAAAAGAGAGAAAGAAAAAAAAAACAGGTCTCAAAAATCTGCCACCATCCATCTCTTTTAACTGAGCCTGTGGTCGCAGACACTCACCTGTTGTGATGCCAATCTCCACCACATCTTCTTCTTCCTCCTGCTCCGCTTGGTTTTGGGGTATTTCACCTTCTTCCAGAGGTGGGGGGTCTCTGGTCTCCTCGGATGAGGGGTGTCCTCCGAGTCTTTTCTCCCCTATGTAAAACAAAAATGGTATAATTAGCACACAGATATTTGATGGCAGAACTAGAAACAGGAAACATTGCTTGGAAGTGGGGTACAATTGTCTATTTTAGCCGAGTTCCAAGATGTATTTTTTTTATTGCCCTTTGTCAAGCTGCAATACTTTACCTGTTTAGTACAAGCTTCACAGATGGAGCCCCCCCTATAGTATACACTGGAGCACCTGTGTGGCCCCCTAATAAAAATGGTGTTCTGGTGTCCCACACTAGTGCTCCAGTGTCCAGATGTGAAAACAGCTGCTCAGTGTCCTCTCCTTACACACAATCTAGTTTGCATTTCATTCTAGTAACAAACCCATCTACACAAACAAATATTTGGCATCCAAGTAGGCACAAAAAAAATGTGGGAAAATGCATATGGCCTAAACAATGGTGTTTTAGAGGCCGAAAGAAAAATGTTTGATACGAACGAATAATGGGCCCATGAACATTAAAGTTGCCCTTTTAAACGTTACAATTAATAAAAGCATATGGAGCAGCACGAACGCAATAAAGACAGAAAGAATAGGAACACAGCACAACTACTTACTTTTTTGCAGCACTCTCCGGATCTTTCGGTACTGCTCTGGCTCTCTTAACTTCAGGTCCGACCACCGCTTCCTGAGCTGATCTTTCGATCTTCGTACCCCGAAATTCTTGTGAAGGCTTTTGACCACTTTCGCCATGATCTTTGCCTTTCTGATGTTGGGGTTGGGGTAAGGCCCATACTTTCCGTCATAGTCTGACTTCTTCATGATGTCGACCATCTTCAACATCTCCCCAAAGGACATATTTGTGGCCTTAAAACGTCTCCTTCTGGATCGGGACATGTCCGGATCCGGGCTTTCCTCCTCCTCCTCCTCATTACTATAATTAGCACACACCTGCTGTAACTCCGCCATGTGCTCTTCACCCACTGCGCTGAACAAAAAGGGGCGGGGCATAGACTAGAAAGAACGTCAGAGGCGGGCGGAGTTACACGCATGCGCAGTGTGTATAAAGCATAACACGCGTGCGTATTACGTACGATCTGTGAGCGGAGGAAGGAGCATTGGACGCGCCGATCGTAAGAATGAAGGTAAGAGACAAACTTGTGCCTATACTGCTTCTACATTGAAGCCTATATTGTAACAAGATTAGGAGAGTTTTGTCTGACATTAGGCTTTGTCTTGTGTTGTGTCTTGCAGTGAACATGGATATCTTACTGAAAGACAATGACTTCATGTCAGTATTCATAGATATCTTAAGGGAGCTGCCCTGTCTGTGGGAGATTAAACACCCCCATTTCAGGAACCAAACAAAGAGGAAGGCAGCACTGGTGCAATTGTGTGAAATTGTGAAGCAGGTGATCCCCACGGCAGACATCACCTATTTAAAGATATTAATTGGTGGCCTGAGGAGCACATATCTGAGGGAGCGCAAGAAAGTCCTGGATTCACAGAGATCCGGAGCAGCAGATGACATCTATGTCCCCAGGATGTTGTACTACGACTGGCTGCATTTTCTGGCAGGCCAGACTGAACCCAGGTCATCCCTCTCCAGTCTTCCTTCCACGCTTCCTTCCCCCCCGGCTGAGACTTCTGACGCCCAACCTGGGCCTTCCAGGCCACATGTGGAGGAGCCCAGATTGAGCCAGGTATAACATTCCTCTAAATATTTCTGCTTGTCCAATCAATGATGTTAACTAGATGTTAGTTGGGAGTACTAATTTAGGATTGTGATTGATGAAGCAAAACATTACAACCATGTCCCTTTTTCATACACAGGGATGTCTCAGCCAGGAGGTGGCCGGGCCGAGCCGGCTGGCTGATCTGCAGGTCCCTCCACTCCCCCTGGAAAGAGAAAGTGGCAGTAGGAGGAGTGCCCTAGAGGAGGCTACCGGAGGACTCTTTTGGAGGGCTACAGAGGTCCTGGGAGCACGACAGACCATGGAGGAGGACATTGCTGCCGTCATTGCCTTTAAAATGCAGAGGATGGAGGAGGGCCAACAAGTCTTGTGTGAGGCGCTCATATTGGAGGCTCTTAACAAAGGTATGAGGGGCCAAATGACAGCTCAGACACACCTTTGCGATGGTCCTCCTCCTCCTCCTGCAGGTCCTCCTCCTCGTCCTCCCTCTCCTCCAGGTCCTCCCAGTCCTCCTCCAGGTCCTACTCCTCCTCCTGCCACATCTCCAACTGCACAGCCACAGCCGGGAATGAAGCGTGAAAGGAAGACCAGAAAGTGAGGACCCTGGATCCAGTCTGGTCGGCCAAAAAATGCAGCCTCTTGTGGTACCACAGCCTGGGGACACAGATGTCATCTGCTGCTATCCGGATCTCTGCGAATTCTGGACCAGACTGCCCTCCCTTACATATGGACTCCTCAGGCCACCAGTTTTGATGTTCAAGAATTGATGTCTGCCGTGGGGGTCCCAGGTTTTGCTAATTTCTCCTGTTGATCCAGTGTTGCCTTCCTCTTTGTTTGGTTCTGAGCCCTTAATAAAGGATTTTTGTTTTGAATTATACTCTCCTATGTGTTTTACTTCAAAATGGACAGTTTGTTTGTGAGGATTCAGGTACATTTCAAATATAAAATGTGAAATGAACAAGGGACACCAACAACAAACAATCTTCTGGAGATTAAATAATAAAAGATATCAATGGTGTTGGGGTAACTTGACACACAAAACACACACAAAAATATTCTGGAGTAAAAATAAAAATAACATTGAACAAAGATCAGCCTTTGAAAAAATACAAACATTAAATCCAAAAAAAAGGCTTAAAATCCCCAAAAAAATTAAATAAAAAAAACATAATACTGTCAGATGTGACAACTAATAACAATATATTCAGGGAATCCCAATAAAAAAACCAAAATAAAACTTTGTGAGAAGTGTGTGTGAATATGAGCAGCAAAACTACTTAATTCTTGTCACATTATAAAGAAGAAGAGAGTGCGCTGTATTAAACCATTTTTAACATTGCAGCGTGACGAAAGTGCTGTATCCATTGCAAATGCTAAGTTTACCAGAACGAGCTGTTCCGTCTTGGAATTTCTTCTGAGCATGCGTGGCACTTTGTGCGTCGGAACAGGCCACACACGGTCGGAATTGACGCGATCGGATTTTGTTGTCGGAAAATTTTATCTCCTGCTGTCCAACTTTGTGTGTCGGAAAATCCAATGGAAGATGTCCGATGGAGCCCACACACGGTCGGAATTTCCGACAACACGCTCCGATCGGATATTTTCCATCGGAAAATCCGACCGTGTGTAAGGGGCATTAGTGTGGTAGGGCAGTTAGTGTTAGCCCCCTTTAGGTCTAGGGTACCCCCCTAACTCCCCCTAATAAAGTTTTAACCCCTTGATCACCCCCCGTCGCCAGTGTCACTAAGCGTTTTAATGATCGCTGTATTAGTGTCACTGGTGACGCTAGTTAGGGAGGTAAATATATAGGTTCGCCGTCAGCTTTTTATAGCATCAGGGACCCCCATATACTACCTAATAAAGGTTTTAACCCCTTGATTGCCCCCTAGTTAACCCTTTCACTAGTGATCACCCTATAAGTGTTACGGGTGACGCTGGTTAGTTTATTTTTTACAGTGTCAGGGCACCCACCGTTTATTACATAATAAAGGTTTAGCCCCCTGATCGCCCAGCGGTGATATAACTTAGGTTTTAGGGTCAGATAGGGTCTGCGTCGCCCCAGGCAGCGTCAGGTTAGCGCCAGTACCGCTAACACCCACGCACGCACCATACACCTCCCTTAGTGATATAGTATCTGAACGGATCAATATCTGATCCGATCAGATCTATACTAGCATCCCCAGCAGTTTAGGGTTCCCCAAAACGCAGTGTTAGCGGGATCAGCCCAGATACCTGCTAGCACCTGCGTTTTGCCCCTCTGCCCGGCCCAGCCCACCCAAGTGCAGTATCGATCGATCACTGTCACTTACAAAACACTAAACGCATAACTGCAGCGTTCGCAGAGTCAGGCCTGCGATCGCTTACAGTTTTTTTGGTAGTGCTTTGGTGAACTGGCAAGCACCAGCCCCAGGCAGCGTCAGGTTAGTGCCAGTAGCGATAACACCCACGCACGCACCGTACACCTCCCTTAGTGGTATAGTATCTGAATGGATCAATATCTGATCTGATCAGATTTATACTAGCGTCCCCAGCAGTTTGTCATTTTCCCGCAACTTGTGGCAAAATATAAAATATTCCATGGACTCGACATGCCTCTCAGCAAATAGCTTGGGGTGTCTACTTTACAAAATGGGGTCATTTTGGGGGGGGGTTGTGCCATCTTGGCATTTTATGGCCTTCAAAACTGTGATAGGTAGTGAGGAGTGAAATCAAAAATTTACGCCCTTAGAAATCCTGAAGGTGGTGCTTGGTTTTCAGCGCCCCTTACGCGGCTAGGCTCCCAAAAAGTCCCACACGTGTGGTATCCCCATACTCAGGAGAAGCAGCTAAATGTATTTTGGGGTGCAATTCCACATATTCCCATGGCCTGTGTGAGCAATATATCATTTAGTGACAACTTTTTGTAATTTTTTTTTTGTCATTATTCAATCACTTGGGACAAAAACATTAATATTCAATGGGCTCAACATGCCTCTCAGCAATTTCCTTGGGGTGTCTACTTTCCAAAATGGGGTAATTTGGGGGGGGTTGTACTGCCCTGCCATTTTAGCACCTCAAGAAATTAGATAGGCAGTCAAAAACTAAAAGCTGTGTAAATTCCAGAAAATGTACCCTAGTTTGTAGACGCTATAACTTTTGCGCAAACCAATAAATATATGCTCATTGACATTTTTTTTAACAAAGACATGTGGCTGAATACATTTTGGACTAAATGTATGACTAAAGTTGAGTTTATTGTATTTTTTTTATAACAAAAAGTAGAAAATGTTTTTCTTTCAAAATTTTCGGTCTTTTTCCGCATATAGCGCAAAAAATAAAAACCGCAAAGGTGATCAAATAGCATCAAAAGAAAGCTCTATTTGTGGGAACAAAAGGACGCAAATTTCGTTTGGGTACAGCATTGCATGACCGCGCAATTAGCAGTTAAAGCGATGCAGTGCCAAATTGTAAAAAGTGCTCTGGTCAGGAAGGGGATAAATCCTTCCGGGGCTGAAGTGGTTAATGTGTGTTTGTATGTATTTGTTAAAATTGCTTAGAAATTAATAAAAAAGAGATTGATAATAAAAATAAACTAAAATCCTTATTAATGTGTGTTTGTATGTATTTGTTAAAATTGCTTAGAAATTAATAAAAAAGAGATTGATAATAAAAATAAACTAAAATTCTTATTAGCAGGTAAAAACACAGTACATTTTACTAAATTCCTACTAAATCTAAAAGCTTAACCTGTATTGAGTTAATAAATAACAAAATATTTTGTAATTTTTAAATTATGCCTTTTTGAAAATGGTGAAAACTGAACGTATGCAAAAATGTAAACCACATTTCTCTAAAAATCTGAAGGTTTTTATTGTTCCCTTACAGCTTTCAGAGTTTGTTAAAGACCCCTCAAACCATATATTTTCTAAAAGCATAGGACCAGTGGAATAAAAAGAAGGTGCCACTGATTTTTAAGGTCCCACGATATTTGCGCAAATGTTTACCAAAGCAATATTTTCGCTATAAATCCACAAATTATTATTAGCAGATACAAACACAGGACATTTTACAAAATTTCTGCTTAATTCCTTCCTACTAAATATAAAAGCTTAACCTGTATTGAATTAATAAATAAAAAATACTTGTAAATTTTAAATTGTGCCTTTTTGAGAAGTAGTAAAATTCGGACGTACCTAAAAATCTGGAGGTTTTCCTTTTTCATTTATAGCTTTCATATCTCCAATGCTGGGACATGTGCACCAGATCATCAGGAATACCTGTAGATGCTCAGAGATGTAAAGAGTAGAACCAAATGCCAGAAGCGAAGGACTGTCCACCAGCCCAAAACCTCACAGCACAGGACGCCCAGGGAGAAAACGGATAGGGCTAGCTTCATTCTCCAGCGATCGGGGGGGAGAGAGCTGCTGCAGCACTAGTACTGATGGAGATGGACAGGGGAAGCAGTGGATTCCTTCCATGGCTCGACATACGGATCTCCAAGGCTGTGAACACCTGACCAGCAGTGTCAATAGCACCGTACACAGACGGGCTCCAGTAGACTCCAATGAGTCATGTGATCCAGGGACAAGGGGAAGAGATAATCAGAAGAAGTTGCTGGGGCTTGAACAGCGCAGGGACTACATGTTTGGAGGATTAACCCCTTCCTCAGGTCACGTGTTCAAGAGTCGGCAAGAAGCAAGGTTATAAATAGTAACCATAGGGGGCAGGGCAGCCATCTAATCCCCCCTCCACATGGATGAAATAATAAACATAAAAAACATAACTTTAAAAATGCAATTCATAATAAATGAAAAAAATGATAAATGCATACAGTATAAAAAAGTGAAACATATAGTTAATAGTTTTGTTTGTATGTTGGTATATTTCTAACTGGTAGCCAACACACCATATAGCAACAAGCGTAAACCCATAGACTGACCAAGAAGAACTCACTGATCCAGGTGAGAAGGAGAAGCCTGATGGATCCAATGGGTGCCCACCCGGCTCGCCTCCGTGTACAATAGAAATAAGAGGAATGGCCGCACACCACTATGATGATCCAAGATCCTTTATTAGGAAATCCCAAAAGACACTACAGGAACAGAATGCCTGGTAGACATGTTTCACACACTTCAGGTGCACTTAATCATGATCGTCCTAATAAAGGATCTTGGATCATCATAGTGGTGTGCGTCTGCGCCCGTCTGTGTACGGTGAACACTTTCGTCAGGCTGCAATGTTTAAAATTGTTTAATGCAGCGCACTCTCTTCTTCTTTATAATGCTAGAAGAATGAAGTTGTTTTGCTGCTCATATTCACACAGAGTTCTCACAAACTTCTTTTCTTTATTATTTATCGTGATTTCATCAATATATTGTGATTTGTCACATCTGACAAAAAAGATATATGTTTATTTTTTTTGTTTGTTTTTTTTTCAAGCCTGATCGTGTTTTTAATATTTTTTTTTTTTTATTTCACTCCAGAATATTTTTGGGTGTGTTTTGTGTGTCAAGTTACCACAACACCATTATTATCTTGTATTATTTAATCTCAAGGAGATTGGTTGGTGTCTCTTGTTAATTTCACATTGTATATTTGAAATGTACCTGCCTCCTCACAAACAAACTGTCCTTTTTGAAGGAAAACACACATAGGTGAGTATAATTGAAACAAAAAATCCTTTATTAAGGGCTCATAACCAAACAAAGAGGAAGGCAACGCTGGATAAACATCAGAAATTGGCGAAGCCTTTAACCCCCAGGGAACACATCAATTATTTTACAGCAAAATTGGTGGCCTGACGAGTCCATATCTAAGTGAGTGCAGTCTGGTCCAGAAGTCCAACAGATCATGAACAGCAGCAGATGACATGTATTGTCCCCAGGCTGTGGTCATACAAGAGGCTGCATCTTTTGCCAGACCAGACTAAACCCAGGTCATCACTCTCTGGTCTTTCTTAGATGCTTCCTTCCACGCTGTGGCTCTGGTGGTGGAGGTGTGGCAGGAGGAGGAGTAGGACCTGGATGAGGAGGAGGAGTAGGACCTGGAGGAGGAGGACCTGGAGGAGGAGGACCTGGAGGAGGAGAAGGAGGAGGACCATGGGTGAGCTGACAAATGTGGGTTTCACATGTGAGTTGTCCCCTCAACCCCTTATTTAGAGCTTCCAAAATTACAAACTCACATAAGAGTCATTGGCCCTCCTCCATCTGCATCATTTTGCAGGCAGTTAGCTCTGCAAAATCCTCTTCCACACTGTGGGGTGTTCTGAGGGCCTCAGTAGCCTTCCAAAATAGGCCAATTGCAGCCTCCTCCAGGTTACTCCTCTTCCTGCCACTTTTTCTTTGAAGGCGGAGGGGACGGACCTGGGTATCGGGCAGCCTGCTTGGCCCGGCCACCTTCTGGCTGAGACTTTCCTGTGTATGAAAAAGGGACATGGTTTTAGTTTTTGCTTTATTAATCACAATCATAAATTAGTACTCCAAACTAACATCTATTTAACATCATTGATTGGACAACCAGAAATATTTTGAAGAATGCTATACCTGACTCAAGCTGAGCTCCTCCACATGTTGCTGCCTGGAAGGCCCAGGTTGGATGTCAGAAGCCTCAGCTGAGGTGGAAGGAAGCATGGAAGGAAGACTGGAGAGTGATGGCCTGGGGTCAGTCTGACCTGACAGAACATGCAGCCTGTCATAGTACCACAGCCTGGGGAGATAAACGTCATCTGCTGCTGCTGATCTCTGGGAATCCTGGACCTTCTTGTGCTCCCTTAGATAAGTGCTCCTCAGTGCTCCTCAGGCCACCAATTAGGATCTTCAAATAGGCGATGTCTGCCGTGGGGATCACCGGCTTCACAAATTGCAGCAAATTATCCAGCGCTGCCTTCCTCTTTGTTTGGTTCTTATATTCGGGGTGGTTTACCTGCCACAGACAGGGCAGCTCCCTGAACATATCTATGAAGATTGGCATAAAGTCCAGATCATTGACTAGATCCATTTTCACTGCAAGACACAACACCAGACAAACCCTAATGTCAGCCTAAAGTCTTCTAAACTTGTCTAAATACAGGCCTCAGTCTAGAAGCAGTATAGGCCCAAATTTAAATCTTACCTTCGTTATCACGATTGACGCCTCCGATACTCCTTCCTCCGCTCACAGATCGTACATACTATGCACGCGTGTTAAGCTTTATATACACTGCGCATGCGTGAAACTCTGCCCGCCCCTGACGTTCTTTCTAGTCCATTCCCCGCCCCTTCTTGTTCGGCGCAGTGGGGGAAAAGCACATGGCGGAGACACAGCAGGTGCGTGCTAATTACAGCAACGAGGAGGAGGAGGAAAGCCCGGAGCCAGAAACGTCCCGATCCCGGGGGAGATGATTTAAGGCCTCAAATATGTCCTTTGGGGAGATGTTGGAGATGGTGGACATCCTGAAGAGGGCCGACGATGACGGGAAGTATGGACCTTACCCCAACCCAAATGTCAGAAAGGCCAAGATCATGGCGAAAGTAGTCAAGAGTCTGCACAGGAATTTTGGGGTACGACGATCCAAGGATCAGCTCAGGAAGCGGTGGTCGGACCTCAAATTAAGGGAGCACGATCAGTAAAGAAGGATTAGAAGAGTGCTGCAAAAAAGTAAGTAGTAGTCCTGTGTTTCTATTCTTTATTTTTATTATGTTCGTGCTGCTCCATGTGCTTTTCTTTACTGTTGTACAGTTTAAAATGGCAACTTTCATGTTCATGGGCACATTGTTCGTTTGTGTGAAACATTGTTCGTTCGGCATAGAAAACACCATTGTTTTGACCATATGCATTTGAATACATTTTTGCTAGCCTACTTCTTTTAAAATAATTTTGGAGTCTAGATGGGTTTGTAACTAGAATGTAATGCAAACTAGATTCTGTGTAACGAGAGGACACTCAGCAGCAGTTTACACATCTGGACACTGGAGCACTAGTGTGGGACACAAGAACACCCTTTTTATTAGGGGGCCCACACAGGTGCTCCAGTGTATACTATAGGGGTGTCTCCATCTGTGAAGCTTGTACAAAACAGGTAAGTATTCAAGCTTGACAAAGGAAAAAAATATTTCTTCATCTTGGAACTATGCCAAAATAGACAATTGTACCCCACTTCCAAGCAATGTTTCATATTCCTATTTCTGCCATCAAATATCTCTGTGCTAAGTATACCTATTTTTTTTTACATAGGGGAGAAAAGACTCGAAGGACACCACTCATCCGAGGAGACCACATACCCCCACCTCATGAGGAAGGTGAAATCCCCCAAAGCCAACAGGAGGAGGAGGAAGGCGACGTGGTGGAAATAGTCACCACAACAGGTGAGTGTCTGCAACCACAGGCTCAGGTAAGAGATGGATGCCGGCAGATTTATAATACATGGTGTGTTTTTGTTTCTATATTTTTAGGTGATCGTGATGTTGTGGATGAAGGACATTTCACCAGTGAAAGTGCCCAGATCCTGATCGGGGAGATCATGGGGTGTAATAGGGACTTGGAAAACATCCAGAAAAACATCAATGATGTTAAAAACAAAATGATGTTTTAGGGAGAGTTTAAAACATCTCCAAATCCCTTCCTTTTTTGTGGTATTTTGAATCTAAAAATTTTTTACTTTTTTTACGTTTTATAGAAAAGCCAAATTTTGAAGATGCACACAGTGTGTAAACATGTGCTATCTGGCATCACGGGAGATCAATGTAGGCGTTTTGGGGTGCAACCCCTTCCTCAATAATAAAGTAGCTGAGAGGAAGGGGTTGCACCCCCAAAACACGTCCCTTGATCCCCCATGATGGCAGCTAGCACATGTTGACATTCGGCAATTTGTGTGCATCTTCAAAATTTGGCTTTTCCAGGGGTCACTTCACCCCATCTGAACGCAATATCAAACACAGTTTATAAATACTCATGTCTGATATTGCCTTCAATTTCTACAAAAGTTGAACTTTGTAAGTTCCAGATTTGTGTATTTCTTGTTTGTTTGAAACATGCCTGTTTTACCTTAAATGGACATTTCATTTTTTATTAATGTGACCGAAAAAATTGCTATACAACAAACATGTTGGTTTGTTTTAAAAACCTTTTAGAAATGCACATGTGATTGTGCTGGTATTAAAAAGATTGATACTCAAGAATGTGTGGATTATTGTTTCAATGCTCCTAAAATTTTGTTGTGGTAAAATTGGTGTTTTCAGTGACAATGGAGGTTATTTCCTAAGGGCAAATCCACTTTGCACTACAAGTGCAGTTTCAGTGCAAGCTCAAGTGCACTTGTAGTGCAAAGTGTATTTTCCTTTAGTAAATAACACCCAACAGTGCTTTTTAATGTTACACAATCACGCCATTTTCAGGACTCCCCACATTTCTGTCGGGGTCAGCTAAAATAAACACAAACAGTAAATGTCACCAAAGATTTTAGTAGTTAAAATGATTTTTTTTATTTTAAAAATGTATCAGACATTGTCTGGCATATTGATGGCCCCCCTACCCGCACAGTAATCAAGGTATGTAAGACGGACCTCGCGGGCACTCAGGGGGGGCAAGCCAGGACGGCCACTTTCAAGTGCCATCAGGGTTGGTTCATTTACATGAATTCCGGCCTCAGGCCCAACTGAGACAGCATAGTTGGCAGAATTTTGCCTTAAAAAGTTGTGGAGAACACAGTACGCCAGGATGATATGATTCAGTTTATACTCCGCCATGTGTATGGGTGTAAGAAATAGGCGGAACCGGCTGGCCATGATTCAAAACGTGTTCTCCACCACTCTTCTGGCTCTGGCCAGCCAGTAATTAAAAACCCTCTGGTCCGGGGTGAGGGTCCTCATAGGGAATGGCCGCATAAGATGGTCCTCCAGCGCAAATGCTTCATCCGCAACGAAGACTAATGGGAGTCCTTCCGCATTGTCTTCTGGAGGTGGCAAGTCCAAGCTGCCATTCTGGAGATGCCTGTAGAAGTCCGTCTGGGCGATGACTCCACCATCAGACATCCGGCCATTCTTCCCCACATCCACATACAGGAACTCATAAGTAGCCGACACCACCGCCAACATCACAATACTATTGAACCCCTTGTAGTTGTAATAGGATGACCCAGAGTTGGGTGGTGGGACGATGTGGAAGTGTTTCCCATCAATTGCCCCTCTGCAGTTAGGAAAGCCCCACCGCTGGGCAAAGTGGGAGGCCACAGTCTGCCATTCCTGTGGGTTGGAAGGAAACTGTGGAGTCAAACAAGAAAAAGAAATTAATCATTTTGCACATAAACATGGAAAGCAGATTAGACACAAACATTCTTGGCAAACATCAGTATAACATTTATTTTAGGGAGTATTTAAAGACAAAGGTATAAGGTCCACCTATCAGATTCCCCCCCCCCCCATCTCATGGGCCATTTGTAAAATTTTATGGGGGGGAGATGTTTTGGACAGGTAACCCTCTCCACTTCATTGAGAGATGAATGCCTAAATAATGTGTCTTACTTTGGCCAGCCCCTCCTTACTTTACACTATTGGCAGCCCACTGGACAGGTAAGAAGTGTCATAATACAAAGAGATAAATACACACTGTACACATTTTAGCACATTTTTACATTCTGCTATTACCTATCAAGATAATAATAGGATACAAAAACTTCAAACAGTACCATTTAAAAGTATTCAGGCAGGCCCTTGCACTACATGCTTTGGGGAATTCATCCATAAATCTGACCACAAAAGAGGTGGGTATAGTGTGTATGGGTTTGGCAAAGTCAGCAGATAGAGGATTGAGGATAGATAGAGGATTGGTATCAGCTGAGTTAGCAATTGGGGGGAGGGAGGGTTCAAAATGATTTTGGGACACCAAAAAAAAGCCTCTGCCACGCTGCCTGAATTTAAAGCACAAATCACGTTTTTACACATTTTAGGGGGTGTTTAGGGTTAAGAACTACTATGATGCTGACAAAATATACATTGTTAAGTGACTACACAAGGTGAATATAGGGCCAGGAGAGCATGCTGGGGAGGCAAGTGAAGGCAAATATGTATGAAGGACAAAAAAAAATTACATAAAAAAATACATAAAAAAACAGCATGCATGAGGACACAGGGGACATTCACAGCATATTACAATCATGGTAATTAGGGAATGAGGAAAGAAATACAATATATTATCAAACATTAAATACAATAAAATGTGATGTAAAAGGATAAAAATCTTACCTTAATATACTCCTTCTGCAGGACCTGGATGATGGCAGAACAGGTCTCTGGGATAATGATCCCCAGAGCCTGGGGGGAGATGCCTGTCGAGAACTTGAGGTCCTGCAGGCTTCTCCCCATTGCCAAGTACCGCAGGGTGGCGACTAACCTCTGCTCTGGAGTGATGGCTTGCCTCATGCAGGTATCCTGCCTGCTGATATAGGGGGTCAGCAAAGCCAACAAACGGTGAAATACAGGGTCCGTCATCTGGATAAAGTTCCTGAAATCATCAGGATTATTCTCACGGATCTCACGGAGCAAAGGCATATGACAGAACTGGTCACGCTGGAGCAACCAATTCTTGGTCCATGAACTCCTCCCCGCCCTGTTCATGGACTGGACTTGTGTCAAGGTAAGGACCCCAACACCAAGCTCCCGCACAGCACGAACTCTACGAGGAGTACGTATACGCAACATGGCTTGAAAACGGTTGGCTGCTCAGAACGAAGTAACATTACGCACTGAAGAACAGCAAGGCCTGTGAAGAGCGACCTAAAAAACAGCAACGAGCGGACAAGAATGCACTGAATAATTAAATACGAACTCACTGTACGCACTAAAGACCAGATTCAAACCCATAAGCACAAACTGAACAGCAGAAAATGATCTGAAAACCACGAGTCTGAAAAAGTGTGAATCGTCTCTCACCAAACTTTTACTAACACGAGATTAGAAAAAGGAGCCCAAAGGGTGCCGCACTTGGTTCTGAACTGCCTTTTTATAGTCTCTTCGTACGTGGTGTATGTGACCGCGTTCTTGACGATCGGAAATTCCGACAACTTTGTGCGACCGCGTGTATGCAAAACAAGTTTGAGCCAACATCCGTCTGAAAAAATCCATGGATTTTGTTGTCGGAATGTCCGATCAATGTCTGATCATGTGTACAGGGCATAAGTTTATCAAAGCTTTCAGTAATAAATCTTCGATGTTCTCCAACTCTAGTACGCAGTGTACTTATGGTTCTGCCCACATACAGAAAATTACACGGGCATTTCAAAACATACACTACGAATTGGGTTGTGCACGTGATGAACTGTTGTATGGCATAGGCCTTACCGAACCTGTTACAGAAGGATGGCCATGAGGAACAGATTGGCAGGTAAGGCAACCTCTCTTCCTGCATTGATAAAATGCCCACTTGATCATCAAAGAAACCTCCTAATGTCCGTCGGTTGATCATGCAAAGGTTTTGGGATGCTAGGGGCAACCATATTTATAAGAGTACGGGCCCTTCTAAAAACCACTTGGGGTACCTCTGGGAGAAGAGGTCCCAAAGTGGGATCAGATTGGAGAATGTGCCAATGTTCTTTTATAACCCTAGTGATACATCTATAATTATTCTTGAACCCTGTAATAAAATGGCCTGTTAGACAATGATCTAACCAAGAATTAAGGGCCTCCTTAAGGAGATCTTGGGAGTATCCCTTTTCCCTAAACTTCTCCATCATAATCTGACTTTGAAATGTAAAATCTTGAGGTTAGAGCAATTCCTCTTGAGCCTAAGGAAACAGGCCTTTGGGTTTATTGTTTTTCCAAGCTGGATGATATCAACTATCAAAATGAAGATAAGAGTTGCCAGAAACCGACTTGGAATGGTTGGAGGTGTGGATGGAACCTGCATCATGAAACTGTTCAAGGTCCAGGAAGACCAAACGATCTAGGTCAATTACATGAGTAAAACTTGGGCCCATATCATTGGCATTGCAATGATTGACAAAGGACAAAAAATCTGGGCTGCCATCCCATATCGAGAGCACATTGTCAATATAACGTCCATAGAAGACAATGTGCTTTGCAAAAGGGTTGTTATACCAGACGAACTGCTCCTTCCAAAAGCCCATGGTGATATTTGCATAGCACGGGGCAAAACTAGTGCCCATTGCTGTGCCCTTGGTTTGCAAGTAGAATTTGCCCTGAAACACAAAATAATTGGGCTCTAAACAAAATTTGGTACTGTCCACCAAAAAATTGGCCTGTTGAGAGTTAGTGTTTGACTTAGTGCATAAAAAATGATTAATCCAACCTTGATGTTTAATGGAGGTGTACAATGAGCACACATCGAGCGATGCCCACATGTATTGGTTCTCCCAGTGATAATCGCGCAGAATATGTCCTGAATCCCTAATATAAGAGGGAAGTTGTACAATGTGTTGCAAGAACCGGTCAGTATATTGGGACATTGGAGAGCATCGAAGATTTATTACTAAAAGCTTTGATAAACATAATGTGCCACGTCACTTCGCTCACTTTCATGGAAGTGACTTATAAACCTTGACAGTACTAGCTATTGAACACATCCCCAAGGGGTATCTTACAGACAATAAGAGGTTCTCGTTGTTATGCAAAAGAGAAACTATGTGGATCTATAAATGTAACTCTTTGTCTCTCCATGGGTTGAATGAGGAGCTAGATACTCATACTATCGATTCATGAGTTTGAACATTAAGCCTGGTCTACTTGGTTTTCTTTGTCTTAATTAGGAGCATCATGGGTTTACTCTTGTTGCTATAGGATGTGTTGGTTACCAGTTCTTAGTCTTGTTTGTACATTGGTATATTTGTATTAACTATACGTTTCACTTTTTTTTAAACTTATTATATGCTTATATGCATTTATCATTTTTTTTATTATGAATTGCATTTTTAAAGTTGTATGTATTTATGTTTATTATCTCATCCATGGGGAGGTGGATTAGATGGCTGCCCCTCCTCTCATGGTTACTATAATCTTGCTTCTTCTTTGGTTAATCCCTGAAACATGTAGTCCCTGCGCTGTTCAAGCTCCGGAAACTTCTGATTATCTCTTCCCCTTGTCCCTGGATCACATGACTCATTTGAGTCTGCTGGAGCCCATCTGTGTATGGTGCTATTGATGCAGCTGGTCAGGTGTTCGCAGCCTTGGAGATCCGTAAGTCAACCTGTGGAAGACATCCACTGCTTCCCCTGGCTAACGCAGCTGGTCCCATCCGTTTTCTCCCTGGGCGTCCTGTGCTGTGAGGTTTTGGGCTGGTGGACAGTCCTTCGCTTCTGGCATTTGGTTTTACTCTTTACGTCTCTGAGCACCTACAGGTATTCCTGGTAATCTGGCACACTTGTCCCAGCATTGGAGGTATGACAGTCCTCTTTTCCATCTCTCCTGGCTCCTGAGTGTGTTTTGCAGCCACTGTGAGGTTTATTATACAGGGCATTTTTCAACAACATTATCAACGTTACTTTTGCTTTGGATATGTATGCATCCCCCGGCAGCTTTATATACTTTTTGTTTACCTGCTAATAAATCATTTATCTATATGGATTTTCCTTTATTGACCATCAACCATCCTTTGAAACAGCGCTCCCCTATTGTTTTTAGATGTTACTTCTCTTGTGGTCTTCTGAGTTTGGGAGCAGCGACCTCAGGTTGGGATTAACTTTTCAATAAAGGTTTCCTTGGTCATCTATGTTTGTGCCTGGCTTGTGTTGAATTTTAGATCCCCTGCTGAGCAGGCGGATTTGCTTGACAGAGTCCACTCCATGTGAAATGGGTCTTAACAAGAGCGGCTGGTCCATTTGGGGCGCTGCCCCCCTGCAGGGTGCTTGACTCATACTTTTTTTTTCCAAGCCACATGATTAGAGCCTGAGGCTCTAATTGGCTTGAAAAAGGTTGGGCTCAGTGCGCAGAGAATTGCACCCTGAAAACACCCAATTGTGACAATAGCGAATTCCGGTTGGCAAGGAGGAGAAGCTGAGGAAGATGTCACCGTGGAGAGGCTGAGTGCGGGCAGACCTGGGGGGGTTTGTTTGCCGCCCCTCAAAAAAAGTTTAGCACCAACTGCCACTGGGTCTTACTATGTTTTTGTTTTTTTACTTTTTACGTTTTTTTAGTTACTTTTTTTTGGGGGGGGTCTTCGGTGAGATATCAGAGGTCTAAACAGACCCCCATATCTCTTTTTTTAGACAGAGAAAGGGACTGAAGACAATCCCTTTCTCTGTAGCACTTTACTTGAATGAATAAGGAATATTTATAGAGAGTCCTCTTTCATTCATAAAATGACAGTCTGATACATAGTAACACTCGCGGTTTACTATGTATCAGCTGTCAGTGGACATAGGAGCAATCGCTGCCTATGTCCACCTCACTACAGGGATGGGGCTGGTAAACACATATTTACCAAGCCCCCCAAGCCACAACTTCACCCCCACCCACACCACTCCCCCCAACACGATCCCCAGCCTGACAGCTTGCCGGAGCTCAGTGCAGGCAGCAGCTGAGGATGGCAGGAGGGATGCTGCTCTGAGCGGCAATGGATCAAGGATGTGGGGGCAGTACAGGGGGTGATTTGACTGGTTGGGGGGGAGAAACACATCTGGATCCCCCCAAGCCCCATGCAGCACCTGAAGCCGGCCGGGAGTGGAAAAGGAGGGATGCCGGCTTATGATGGTAGCTGTGGGGATCAGGTTTGCGGGGGGGGGGTCAGATCAAGTGTGGGGGGGAATCATTGCTGGGGAGGTGAAGGGGATAGTAAAGGAAAGTGAGGGGAGCAGTTTAAGGTGAAGGGAGCGGCGGGAGGTGGAGTGGCTGGGGACAGGGAAGCATTTACATTTGAGGTTCATAACTCTGATCAACGGGTTGTAATCCGCTAATCAGAGTTATAGAATCTGCTGAACAATTCTGCTATAAGTTTATGGTCATTGAAGTGGCCATGAGCTTATAGCAGAGGGAGAAATGAGGTCTGGAGTACGGACCTGGCCACCTGCAGCCATTTCTGTAGGTCCATACGGCATATGGACCTGGCAGTGAAAGGGTTAAATGAAGAAACAGGATTTTTTTTTTTTTTCAGGGTAACAAACGCTTTAAAGGCTCTGCTGGAAGCACATTTAGCAGGCTGGTAATGAAGGAGAATAATTTGGAGAATGAGAAATAGGAGAATGGGGGTGCATGCGCGGAGCAGACAGCGATGGACATGTCCCGCTGAGGCTCTGTTATTCCCGGGACTTAGCGGCTACCACAGATGCCCGAATGGCAGGGTAACTAAACAAAAAGCATACTAATATCCTCCTTAGTACCCTGTGAACCAAATAGAATGGTTTTGGGAGCTGCCCGAGGCAAAACAAAAGTGAAAAGCCACAAGGAAAAAACGCTCAGAGGCTCCTGTAATATGGTTCAGTCAAATTCTCCTCACACAGCTAGGGCACGCACTGACAAACAGCTGCATTTACCTCAGGAACTGTATGACACAGATAGTGAATACAGTGCCAGCTCCCAGCCACAACAAGCAGATACATTACACCGAAATATATTAAAACAAATAGAGAAAATGCTACAGAAAGCTTTAAAGCAGACCTCTGAAGAAATTACAGAGAAACTGACAAAAGAAATATGTGATTTAGGCCAACGCACAGCTGAATTGGAAAACAGAATGGATGACATTGTAACTAATGTACTATCACATGACAATGAATTGGAGTCTTTTAAAGATGAAAATTTAACTCTGCACGCGCGTTTAGGAAATTTTGAGAATAGGGCATGTCGTTCAAACCTCCGCATACGAGGTATGCCTGAGTCAATCATTGACCTTCAATCGACTATGACTGCTCTTTTTCAGGAATTAACACCATCAATCCCAAATGAAAGATTGGAAATGGACAGAATCCATAGAGCTTTGGCGCCACGCAAAGCTGAAGGTCCCCCTCGTGACATAATTCCACTTTTTTCGCACAAAAGAGCAACTTATGACAGCTGCCAGGAACAAAGAATCTCTTACTTTTCAAGGCCATTTATACCAGATTTTTGCTGACCTATCACCAATAACAGTTGCTAAACAGCGCGCGATGAAACCTTTGCTCCAAAATCTCCAACACCACCATATCCCTTATCAATGGGTATTCCCATTTTCTATTCGTTTTACATTTCAAGGCACCAAATATTCAAGCAGATCCTTTGAACAATTACAAAACACTTTGCAAAACCTTCATCTATACAATGGGCCCTCTACTAGCCCTCATCGACGTACAACATCTAATTCTCCACAAAGTGCATCCAAGCCTGGAACTGACAGAAGCAGACAAAGTGCAACAAAAAGGGGTCGATTCAATTCCCCAGACCTAGACCCACCAGACACAATGGACTGAATGCATTTTGCATTTCTCTCTGAAGCTCATTCAACTTAACGGTTCACCTACCTTATCTTTAATTTTAAATATTTCAAGTTCTTAATATGTTATAAGTTAAAGTATATAACTTTACATTCAAATATTCATATATAATTAATTAGGGATTTGTTAAAAGGAATACTATTTAATCTGACTCTTATGTTTGCTTATTTTTTAAGGAATATAGCCAAAATTGGATGTCTAAATTGAATTTTTTTATTTTTTCATAAAATTTGGCTGCGAGGGACCCGAAAATTGGTCACTGCTGTCCCCATTTTTCTGTCCTAGGACTCTCCTCCACTTGGGTTACAGTGTGACTTTGTGCCTCTGAGCTAGCAGATTTGCGTGCTCAGTACGCCATCGTTTTATTTTATACATATATTAGTAATTATAACTTAATTTAAATATATGACTCTTATTACGTCTTTCTTCTCTCATAATCTACTTCTCCTTTTTTCTTTTATCCGATCTTTCCCTTGGGTTTCTTTGATTGCACCTGATAACAGAAATATATCGATAAATCTTATGTAAAAATTATATATGGCTCCTTTAAATGTCCTAACCTTAAATGTTCAAGGTCTAAACATTCCTCATAAGCGAACTAAAGTATTCAGATCTTTATCCTCCTCAAAAGCCCATATAGTGTGCCTCCAAGAGACGCATTTTACTGAAACTTCAACCCCTAAATATTTTAGGACATGCTAACCCCAAGTTTATACTGCTTCAGCTAAATCAAAACGCAGAGGAGTATTAATAGCATTTCACCGAACTACACCCTTTTCCCTCGTAACAGAGATCAAAGATCCAGAAGGCCGCTATCTCATACTTTTGGGACACCTATGTGATATCCCACTCACAATTGTTTCCTATTATGCACCTAATAAAAGACCAACATCATTCCTCTCTCACTTGCTACAAGTAATAGATTTGCGTAAAATAGGCACACTTTTGATATGTGGTGATTCAAATCAAGTTCTATACCACTATCTAGATAAATCCCCTACTCCAACTGTATCCAGCTCTCAAACTCGTATGTTTCAAAGACTTCTTCAACAACATTCACTGCTAGATTCCTGGCGTGAATTAAATTGACAAGAGGTCAATTCTCTTTTTACTCCCACCCACATAAATCTTTTTCCCGTATTGACCATATCCTAATATCTATAAGTATGTCACCAGAATTGCTCAACTCTTATATTAAACCTTATACTTGGACAGATCTTTGTGCGATAATTTCAACTTTTACTTCTTTAATCCCAAAAGCTCAAGACCCCACATGGCACAGAAACGATTCAATTCTCACACACCCATCACATTCATCTGACTAATGCCCCATACACATGATCGGATTTTCCGACGGAAAATGTGTGATAGGACCTTGTTGTCGGAAATTCCGATCGTGTGTAGGCTCCATCACACATTTTCCATCGGATTTTCCGACACACAAAGTTTGAGAGCAGGCTATAAAATTTTCCGACAACATAATCCGTTGTTGGAAATTCTGATCGTGTGTACACAAATCCGACGGACAAAGTGCCACGCATGCTCAGAATAAATAAAGAGATGAAAGCTATTGGCCACTGCCCCGTTTATAGTCCCGACATACGGGTTTTACGTCACCGTGTTTAGAACGATCGGATTTTCCGACAACTTTGTGTGACCGTGTGTATGCAAGACAAGTTTGAGCCAACATCCTTCGGAAAAAATCCAAGGATTTTGTTGTTGGAATGTCCGAACAAAGTCCGACCGTGTGTACGGGGCATTAGAATCAGCAATAAAAGAATATCTGGGAAACAATGTCTGTTTACGACAAGCAAACACTACAACAAGCTCAAACACCTCTCCCTTTTACATGGTCAACGTCTCACTTCACATATCTAGGCATTACTCTTACTCCCAATCTATCTGATATCTTCTCTGCTAACTATCCTCCACTACTACGAAAAATTACTAATTTTCTTAAACAATGGTCCTCTTTGCCAATATCCTGGATTGGTAAAATAAATGTAATAAAAATGACTGTATTACCTAAAATGTTATATCTCTTTCTTTACCCATTCCTATCCTGGCATACTTCCTTAGGAACCTACAATGTAAAACACAAGCATTCATACGGAGCTCCTTAAAATCTCGCTTACCTACCCACACTCTTTATCTTTCTAAACTTAAAGGAGGATTAGGTTTCCCTAATTTTATTGATTATTTCCATGCAGCACAAATAGCACATATTCCTAAATATCACACGAAACACGAGATCCCTCTCTGGGTAGCGAATGAATCAATCAACTGTGATCCGATCTCCATACCAAATCTAATATGGTCTACCTCTTCGACCATAAAATAATAAAAAATAGGATTACTAAACATACAATTGCTATATGGGATAGATTCAAAGTAATCAAAAGACTACAATCTCCGCACATACCTCATGTATCATTTATTAGAAATTCACTTTTCTACCCAGCTTATACATCTCCTAAAACTTTTAAAAAATAGATTTCTGCTGATTTAACACAACTCTATGTCCTGATAACGACCACTTCACTTAAAACATTTCCTGAAATATGTGAAACCCATCAATTTCCAGATTCAGAACTCTTTCGTTATCTACAGATCAAAAAATGTTTTATATCATTTATACAAGGTAGAGATGATCTATGTGACATAACGCATTTTGAACGTATTTGTAAAAATGACCACCACTCAAAGGGGCTTGTGTCAATGTTGTATAGTCACCTGAATGCTTTGCCTGATACAAAAACACAAAAATGGGAGAATGATCTTGGTTTTCACATGGACTCATCCAAATGGGATAAAGTCTGGGCCAATACCAAAATATCTTCTCATAATGTAGTAGCCTTAGAGGCGAAACTATAAAGTACTTATGTCTTGGTATCTGGTCCTCGTTAGGAACGCGAAATATGTTCCACAATACTCTCCACTTTGCTTTTGCGGCTGTGGTGATCTAGGAAAGCATTTTCATATCTTTTAGGATTGCCATATAGCAAAAAATTATTGGAAAGAAATATTCCTAATGCTCTATAAGTTATTAAAAAAACTATCATCCCAGATCCGACAATTGCGCTTCTAAATTTAAAGCATACCCAAATCTCCTATACACAATTTAAACTCCTTCTACAAATTACCACAGCCGCAAAGCAGACCATCACCAAAGCGTGGAAGTCCTCATCATTAATGCATTCTGAAAAAATAGAATACATCAGGCCATGATCCTCTCGAAAACAGATGCCATATCCAACGATAACATACCTAAATTTGGGAAAATTTGGAGTCCTTGGGTGACCCACTTTCTTTCTCCTAATTTTCACACTTCTATATAACTTTGTTTTTAATAACTGATAAAAAGATACTATGTACATATTGTTACTAAGAAATCCCCGGAAACCTATACTGATCCAGACTTTTTTTTTCTTCTTATGTTTACTTTCCTTTAATTCTTTTCTTTTCTCCTTATTCTATCCTGTCTTCTCCTATTTATTTTTACATAACGAAATGGTAGCGAAACATTCACTTTTATAATGTTCAATTATAATACAATAATAGATAGTAAGCTCTAATGTCCTATTATAAATAACTGAATCTCGTAGTAATTAATATTATTTCTTTATTACATATTACTCAAAGTTAAAAGTTTAACAACTTTTTCATTTTTTGTTGCTCTTGAATATATAATTGTTAAAATTGATTGTAACACCTTAGTCTTTCTAAAACATATAGCCTATTTAAGGCTTTAATTTCTTGTAACTACAAGAAATACTAAGATCTGATATGTAAATTCAACTAATGCTACCATTTAATGTAATCAATATTTTGTTAATTGTACCAATGTTTATATTTTTAAAATCAATAAACAAATTTGACAAGAGAAATAGGAGAATGACAGCATTGCCAGTTATTATAAAGAATGGTATAGATTTAAAACTACTTTTGAAATTACAATAACATCTTAAATATTTCATACAATGAAGTATGTGTGGTTGTATTTACACCTACCAACCTACCTACCAACTCCAGGCACAAGAAAAAAAAATACCTTTGCAGTAGAGCCCCCATTTGTTAAAGTGAAAAAAATGTCAAATTAAAAAAAAAAGTACGAACAGGCACAGTGTTTACCGTAGAGGAGACATCTCTCTTCTGCAATAAAATAAACCTACTTGCCTGCTTGAAGTATTTTCTGCAGCTGTACACTGAGCTGCACAAACACTACTCGAGTTTACCTTTCTGGCACAGTAGCAGTGTGCAGGGATGACTAACTCCTGTATATGCTTCTGAGTTGCTTTGAACTGCTTCACAGCAGCTTTTGCAATAACATTGACTTGTTTGAGGACTGGTTCACACCAGAATCACACAGGAAAATGGTCCTTTTTCCTGTGCAAATCCTGTACATTCCCCTGCAGTGCATTTTGGCAGCTCATTCATTAAAATGGGCTACAAATCGTACTGGATCACACAAAAAGTAATACATGCACTGCTTTTGAAAAATGTGCTGCTCCAAATCGCATGATATTGGTACTCACAAAAGCACTGTCTGTAATTTGCATTTGGGGTGCCGATAATATTGTACTGGAATACACAGCAGATTGCAAAGGCAGTGGGTTTTGAATGTGCTTCTCCCACACCACGTTCTGGTATGAACCGGTACTGTGAGTGAATCTCACAGGAATTCCTTCTTTAAAAGTTTGCACTATACAATTTTGCTCAAAAGTTTGCATACCCGGGCAGCAATCGTAAAATTTTGGCATGGATTTTGAAAATAGGACTGATCATGCCAAAAAAATGTCTTTTATTTAAAGATAGTGATCATTTGAAGCCATTTATTATCATGAAGTTCTTTTTGGCTCCTTTTTAAATCATAACAGAAATTGCACAAATGCTCTGATCAAAAGTTTACATATCCTCGAATGTTTGGCCTTGGTACAGACACACAAGCTGACATACACAGGTTAAAATGGCAATTAAAGGTCGATTTTTTTTTTTTCCTGCATCTGTGGCTTTTTAAATTGCAATTAGTGTCTGTGTAGAAATCCTCGTTCACACTGAACGCTGGTTTGAAATAGTGCGAGTTAAAACGCGCATTTCAGTGTGAGTTTGGGAGCGATTTGAAAGACATCTGTGCGGGTCCATGCACAGATGTCTATTGAAATCACCCCAGAAGTCACCAAAAGTAGTGCAGGAACTACTTTTGGAAATCGAAGCAGCTACGTAAAGTAGACATCGCACCAATTGGGACAGTACCTTTGCCGGCAATAGGCTGCTATTTGACATATCAAATAGCGACAGTGTGAACGGGGGCTAAATAAATAGTCAATGAGTTTGTTAGCTCTCATGTGGATGTACTAAGCAGGCTAGATACTGAGCCATAGGGATCAGAAAAGAACTGTCAAAAGACCTGTATAACAAGGTAATGGGAATTTATAAAGATGGAAAACAATATGAAAAGATATCCAAAGTTCTGACTATACCAGTCAGTACTGTTTAATCACCTATTAAGTAGTGTAAACTTCGAGGATCTCTTGATAAAAAGCCAAGGTCAGGTAGACCACTAAAGATTGCAGCCACAAGTGCCAGAAGAGGGACTGACAGGAACAGCAGGGATTTTACACAAAGGAAGCAATACAAAGAGAACAGGATACAAGTACATGGTACAGCAGGCATGTCAGGGAAATGGCCGTGTTGTGGGCAATTCCGCCAGTAACCGTCATGGTGGCAGGCGAGTCTAGTGAGCACGCCCTGATCTTGTAGGCACACCCCCCCGGCCTATTTAAACCTGCCATTGACACTTGCAGTTTGCTGGATTATCAAACAGCTCCTGTGTTCCTGTGCCTTGTATACTCCAAAGACCCCTGCTTGACATCTGCTCGGCTTGATCTGTGTTCCTGTTTATCTCCTCGCTCTGACCCCGGCTTGGCTGACTACTCTCCGATCTTCTGCCTTCTGTGTATGACCCAGCTTGTTCCTGTACCTCTCTCAGACTGTCTTTTGGTATCTGACCCCTGGCCTGGCTGCGGACCCTTTTCCTGGTTTACCCTGCTGTTACCGTTCAAGACTTCTCTCCGCACGGCTGCCACTACGCACTCTAGCTACTTACAGCCAACCAGCCAGCTTGCAGTATCCCTGGCAACCCGTGCACCTCTGTGCATCGCATTCCCTGTACCCAAATCCAGGGACGCGCTGCACTCAGCCACAAGGGGCGCCCTCTCAGCAACCCGGCCTCACACTACAAACTTGACAGTAAAATCCAACCATGACTGAGGCCGGTGGAGGTGCGTCCCCATTAGAGACTTTATGCCAACAAGCCACCACTCTGACCCAATCAGTTTAGAAATTACAGGAAGGTTATCTGCAACTAACAGATAAGTTGCAACACCTGTCATCTGCTCACGAACAATCCTCTGTGGCTCCCTTGATGATGTTCCTGCCTCCAGAACCCTGAGTTCCCATTCCGGAGCGATTCTCCGGAGACCGGAAAAAGTTCAGATCCTTCAAGACTGCCTGCCTATTGTACCTAGCCCTGCAACCCCGGACTTTTGCTTTAGAGACTGTTAAAGTCGGGTTCCTCATCTGTCCGATGAACCTCAGGCCTGGGCCCATAACTTATGGGAACAAAAGAGTCCAGTCATTTGCACAGTGGACGCATTCCTGGCAGCTATGGCACAACTTTATGAGGATCCCCAGCGTACTGCCACCGCTGAAGCCGCTCTGCACTCTCTGCAGCAGGGTAGGCGACCAGTAGAGGACTATACCCTGGACTTCCGGTGGTGGTCCGCAGACACAGCCTGGAATGAGGCAGCTTTACTACACCTGTTCCGCCTAGGACTCTCCAAATCCCTCAAGGACGAGTTGGCCAGGATCGAGATTCCCACTACACTCGAGGGTCTCATCCAATTATCCATCCAACTGGATCGATGTTTGCGGGAGAGACAGTCCGAATGATCACGAACCTGCAGACCCGCCAGTACACCCACCTTTGGATCAGTTCCCAAGCAGATTGGCCTGTTACGTTCCGCACTAACTCCTGATGAAAGACGTCGTCGTATCCTAGGCAATCTTTGCCTCTATTGTGGAGGAAATGGACATTTTCTATGCGACTGTCCCAGGAAGTTCAAGAAGCCACCTACCTACTCTCCAGCATATTTCCAGGTTTCCGGGACTTCTCCCTCACAACTCGTTCTTCCCATTTCACTGCAGTTGGGAGAAGAAGAGATCCAGCTCCAGGCTATAATCGACTCTGGAGCATGCAGTTGCTTCATAGACTTGAACCTGGCAAGGAACCTTAGGTTGCCCCTCCTCCACAAGAAACGGGGTCTGGAAGTCCGTTTAGCAGATGGCACCCTACCTAACTCCGGCCTTGTTACTCAAGAGACTTCTCCTCTCCTTATTACCTCTCCCGATGGCCATCCGGAATTCATACGTTTTGACGTTTTGAGTTCACCTATGTCTCCACCTATGTCTTGGAGCCAAGGGTATCCCTTGGCTCCAAGCCCATAACCCCCAGATCGATTGGATCAAGAAGGAAGTCCTGTTCACTTCCCCCTATTGCCAACAACATTGCCTCATCCCTGAATCCAGAGATACCACCAGTTGTCTGACAGTCCAGTCAGTATCCTCCACTAACCAGGATGTACCCCAGGCGTACCTATGAATTCCTGGACGTATTTGATAAGAAAAAGGCCGATGTTCTACCACCACATTGGTCATATGATTGTCCTATTGATCTGCTTCCAGGGGCCGAAGTTCCATTTGGACGTATATTCTCCCTCTCTGAAGTGGAATTGGGGACACTACGACAGTACATAGACCAAAATTTGGCAAAGGGCTTCATCCGTCCTTCTTCTCCTGCCGGTGCTGGCATTTTCTTTGTCGAAAAAAAAGATAAGACTAAGACCATGTGTGGACTATAGGGAATTAAATAAAATCACCATAAAGAACCGATATCCACTCCCACTGGTCCCCGAACTCTTCCAGAGACTTCGTTCAGCCCAAGTGTTCACCAAACTCGACCTCCGGGGTGCCTACAACCTCGTTCGCATCCGTGAGGGCGATGAGTGGAAGACGGCATTCAGAACGAGGTTCGGGCACTTTAAGTATTTGGTGATGCCGTTTGGGCTCTGTAATGCCCCGGCTACTTTCCAGCACTTCGTAAACAACATCTTCCGGAATATCTTGACTACTTCGTCATCATCTATCTGGATGACATCCTTATCTTCTCCACCACCTTGGAGCTCCATCGGACTCACGTAAAGACAGTATTACTCACAGAAAATACGGACTTTACGCAAAAGCAGAAAAGTGTGACTTTGAAAAGAAATCCATACAATTCCTAGGGCTCATCATCTCTACCGGTGGTGTAGCTATGGATCCACAGAAAGTACAGGCAATCCTAGACTGGCCAACTCCGTCAGACAAGAATGGTGTACACAGGTTTGTAGGGTTTGCAAACTTCTATAGAAGGTTTATAAGGAACTTTTCTTCCATCATCTCGCCCATAACCCAAGTAACCCGCCTACATGTTCACTTCCTGTGGTCCTCCGAAGCCCAATCTGCCTTTGAGAAACTGAAGTCTTTGTTTACTTCTGCACCAATTCTTCGACACCCTGATCTTGCCCTGCCCTATATTTTAGAGGTCGATGCCTCAGAGGTAGCTACAGGAGCAGTACTTTCACAGCGCCTGGGACCCAAGTCTCTGCTTCACCCTGTGGCCTTCTCCTCCCAGAAAATGAGCCAGCCTGAGAGGAATTATGACGTAGGTGATCGTGAGTTTCTGGCCATTAAGACAGCTTTAGAAGAGTGGAGATACCTTCTTGAGGGAGCCACGCACCCAATAATGATATTCATTGATCACAGAAACCTCGAGTACCTCCGCACTGCCAAACGCCTGAGACCCCGTCAAGCTCGCTGGGCTCTGTTCTTTTCACGATTCAACTTTCACATCACCTACCGCCCTCTCTCCAAGAACGTCAAGGCCGATGCTTTATCCCGAATGTTTCCTGATACCCCAGAAGAAACAACATCCAGTACGATCTTGTCTCCACAGAACTTTCGTTTGATTCAACCTGATCTAAGGTCTTCTCTTGAACAGGCCTCCCTCCAATGCCAGGAACCAGAGACTTCCTCTTTAAGAAGCCGGGGGGGTATCTCTGGTATCAGGACAAGATCTTTGTCCCACAACAAGCCAGAATCCAGGTCTTACAAACTTTACATGATCATCAACTTGCTGGCCACTTCGGAGTACGGAAAACTATGGATCTTATTCAGCGATCCTTTTGGTGGCCTACCTTGAAAACTGATTGCAAAAAGTATGTAAGCTCCTGCACTACAGGCTTGAATGGAGGAGAAGATTTGGATGCCGCACACTGGATGTAGTCAAAAAACTTCACTTTATTGAAAAAATGGGATCATCAAAACAACAAGACTGTCATGCAGAAAGTACAGGTAAGCTGACGCGTTTCGCACTCAGGACTGAGTGCTTACTCATAGCTATGAGTAAGCACTCAGTCCTGAGTGCGAAACGCGTCAGCTTACCTGTACTTTCTGCATGACAGTCTTGTTGTTTTGATGATCCCATTTTTTCAATAAAGTGAAGTTTTTTGACTACATCCAGTGTGCGGCATCCAAATCTTCTCCTCCATTCAAGCCTGCTTTGCCTAGCATTCAGCCAGCACCTGGAGCTCTTCTGCTCTGAAACTTCTACTTACACCTGGGTCAGTGTCAGCCTGAGCGGTGGAAACACTTTCTTTGCTTGTCTGCATCTAAGGATATAAGCTCCTGCACTACCTGCCAGCGAAACAAGGGGTCCAACATTAAGTCTTGGGGTCTGCTACGTCCTTTGCCGGTACCAGAACAACCATGGAGGAATATATCTATGGACTTCATAGTAGAGCTACAACCCTCTGAAAGATTCACAACGATTCTAGTTGTTGTAGACCGTCTGTCCAAGATGTCACACTTTGTGCCTATGATAGGTACTCCTTCCGCTGCAGACACAGCAAAAGCCTTCATAAGAGAGATAGTCAGACTTCACAGCCTTCCTGACAGCATTGTGTCTGATAGAGGGGTCCAATTTACTTCCCGATTTTGGAAAGAGCTCTGCAAAGTTTTGTCTATTGAAGTTTGCCTATCCTCTGCCTATCACCCCCAGAGCAACGGTCAGACTGAAAGGACTAATCAGACCTTAGAACAATATTTACGCTGTTTTTGCTCCACTTCCCAGGATGACTGGTCCTTGTTACTCCCCTGTGCGGAGTTCACATACAATAACTCAGTACACTCAACCACCGATCAATCACCGTTTTGGGCCAACTATGGGTTCCATCCTTCATTTCTACCTAATGTCATTCCAAAGACCTCAGTTGCAGCAGTTCAAGACAGGATAAAATCCATTCAGACTAACTTTCAAACTCTCCGGTTAACCATGCAAAAGGCCCAAGAGGACTACAAGGAACAATATGACAAAAAGAGGGGGGAGAGCCCTAGCTTTAAGGTTGGAGATGAGGTTTGGCTCTCCTCTGCAAATCTTATACTTCCTTGTCCCTCCCGGAAATTGGGACCAAGATTTATTGGCCCGTTCAAGATTAGACGGAAGATTAATCCAGTAGCTTTTTAACTGTCACTCCCGAGTTCTTTTAAAGTGCACCCTGTGTTTCATGTCTCCTTACTTAAAGCTGTTATCTCTAGTCCTTTTTCAGGAAGGAAAGAAGATCCTCCGCCTCCAGTTTCTGTGGGTGATGAAACAGAGTATGAAGTTGAGGTCATCATGGACTGCCGCCGGAGAGGTAGGATCATTCAATTTCTTATAAAGTGGAAGGGTTACCCAGCAGAAGAAAGTTCTTGGGAACCTGCAGCCAATATATATGCTCCTAGACTTTTGCAGAGATTCCGAGTTCGTTACCCCGAAAGATGGGCCAGGTTGGGCATCCGGAGGCTGCCCCTTGGGGGGGGCACTGTCAGGGAAATGGCCGTGTTGTGGGCAATTCCGCCAGTAACCGTCATGGTGGCAGGCGAGTCTAGTGAGCATGCCCTGATCTTGTAGGTACACCCACCCGGCCTATTTAAACCTGCCACTGACACTTGCAGTTTGCTGGATTATCAAACAGCTCCTGTGTTCCTGTGCCTTGTATACTCTGAAGACCCCTGCTTGACCTCTGCTCGGCTTGACCTGTGTTCCTGTTTATCTCCTCGCTCTGACCCCGGCTTGGCTGACTACTCTCCGATCTTCTGCCCTCTGTGCATGACCCAGCTTGTTCCTGTACCCCTTTCGGGCTGTCTTTTGATATCTGACCCCTGGCCTGGCTGCGGACCCTGTTCCTGGTTTACCCTGCTGTTACCATTCAAGACTTCTCTCAGCACGGCTGCAACTACGCACTCTAGCTACTTACAGCCAACCAGCCAGCTTGCAGTATCCCTGGCAACCCGTGCACCTCTGTGCATCGCATTCCCTGTACCCAAATCCAGGGATGCGCTGCACTCAGCCGCAAGGGGTGCCCTCTCAGCAACCCGGCCTCACACTACAGACTTGACAAGGCACATATCAGGAAGGTGACATGTTGGGTTTACATACATTTTAAGAGCTAAGGGTATGCAGACTTTTAAACAGAGGTCATTTCATTTGTCTTCTTGTTATGTTTTGTATTAAGATTGGGCAATTCTGTTGTGCAATTCTGTTGTGACCTTCAGTTGAATATGAATCTCATAAAAAATAAAAGAAACGCGTTTGGCCTCCTCACTCACATTTTCTTTAAAATAGTACATTACCAATTTTCCAAGGGTATACAAACTTCTCAGCACAAATACATTGTTCATATATTTTTGGCAGTGTTTAAAGGTTTGTAGCTGGTCTATAGTAAAACTCTATGGGGTTGATTTACTAAAGCCAAATAGCGTGTGCACTTGCAAGAGCAGTTGCTCCAGAGCTTGGTAAATGAGCAGAAGCGCTGCTGACTTCCATCATCCAATCATGTGAAAGCAAAAATGCTCTTTTTTTATTTTCCTTGCATGTCATGGGGTACTCTTTGCAAAGTGAAGCTTTACTTCATTTACTAAGATCTGGAGCAACTGCATTTTGCAAAGTGCATAGTCTAATTGTCTTTTCTCTGTATGATAAAGCTTTCCGTTTCCTGTCTGCAGTTACGCAACAAAGCCCATGTGGACTGTGCACTGTCTCTTGTTCTGTAGGGCTATTTACAGATTTTCTAACAGGTTATAGCCATGAGAAAAGCTGAGAACCCAGTCACAGTCAGCTACAGCAAATACATGCAAGATACAGCAACAGAAAGACGACTGCATAAGAGTAAAATAAAATGACCAGTAACACAGCTGCAACAAAGCTCTTATTTGCAAATCTGACAAACCAGAACTACCAGTCTTAGAGATTCAAGATCAAAATGCTGTGAATAAGAGAAGGTGCATGGAAATGTATAAATCAGAATGGATTTGATTTAAACCATGATTTCAATCACTAGTAAAAAGGCAAATTTGATTTAAATCAAAATGTTCTAAATAGCAACTGTCATCTCTGTCCCGCAGCGACTCATCTGACCCGCTGTTGACTCACCGACAGTTCCATTTACTTTAATGGAACGGCTGGTGATGCGGCAGTGACAGAACAAGGTGAGGGACGTGGCAGCAGCAGGTGAGTGGATGCCCGCTAACAGGCGCTGCCATGATGGATCTGAAATGACAGGTGCTCTTTAAATATAAGGACTTATTCGTGCTGGTAGTTAGAATCTTTAATATTTGCAAACAAAATGAAGGTTTCCTATTGAGAATATCGAGCGGTCAGGTTAGTAAAACAGCAATATCAGAACCAATTCAGTTTGTAGTGTACATAGATTTGCAAAACAATGGGATAAAGGAGTATACCTGAACTTTGTTTTATCTCTTATTGAAATTGTGTGAATGCAACAATGCAGTACATGTTATCTCAGCTTGCAGAGCTTGGATTCATTGAATGAGTTTACCAAAAATGTAAATATTGCAGAATATAAAGCCTCATGCTACATAAAGCTTTATTTCATGTTGAATATACTAAATTATTAATGTATCTTAAATAGAAACCGATCTTTAGAAAGATTTTTACTCCAAAAGAATTTTATTAAAATACATTTGATAAAAATAATCTGATTAATCATTGATTTTTATCCACCCTGGTATAAATGAAGTCAGGCCAGAACACTTTAGAGAACACTTTAGAGGAGTGGATAGAGAAAGCTCAAAGCACAATCTCTCTTAGCATAGAAGATGCTCAAATCATACATAAATGTAAGTGTGAAACTGATAAAGAAATGTGGGAAGGATTACAAAAGGTGCATGAAAGAGCTAATCTTAGCAATAAACTGTATTTGATTAGAAAGCTATACCAAACCAAGCTGATGAAAGGCCAGGATATGCAGGATTGCATAAGGTACACCTTGGAAATGGCTGAATGCCTGAGGAGGCATAAGAGAAGAAATAATAGATATTCATGTCGGAGCATTAAGAAACGCTCGTCTCAGCACTTGATGCACGTTCAGATGATGAACTGACATTGGAATATGTTAAAGTGGAGTTCCACCCAAAAGTGGAACTTCTGCTTTAAACACTCCTCCTCCCCTTACATGCCACATTTGGCATGTAATTTTTTTAGGAGGGGAGTAGGTGACTACTTTATAGGGGGACTTCCTGTCCCACTTCCTCCTTCCGCCCTCAAACCGCCTAGAGGACTCCTCCTCTCCCCCTAGGCATCCCCTCCATCTTGGCAATCTTCTGGGACACGTGACAGGTCCCAGAAGATTGCCTGTCCACTGGGAGAGCGCAGCGCGACTCGCACATGCGCAGTGCGTGCCCAGCCGTGAAGCCGCAAGCTGTCACTGCCAGTTCCACAGTTCCAATGAAGGCGCCGAGGAGAGGGAGAGGAGCGGGGCTCCGTGCGGCCGAATCACTGGACCGTGGAACAGGTAAGTGTCTGTTTATTAAAAGTCAGCAGCTAAACTTTTTATAGCTGCTGACTTTTAATAAAAAAAAGCCTGGAACTCCGCTTTAAGGGCAAGTTTGTGGATGAATACAAGAGTAATAAAGAACTAGAAAATTCATTTCCTGGAGAAAATGAGTGGGAATGCTGAATAGCTGAATTGCTAAAGCTAACTGGATGAATAGCTTAAATCCGTAAGAAAAAGTTGAAGAAGTGAGAATAGTTGGAAAAGTAGGAATGGTTTTAAAATAAACATGAATTTCATTTAAAAAGTTTAACAACACAACTAATGTATGAAAGATGTGGAATATTTAAAATTGAAAAGCTTTTTGATCATTAATCCCCACACCTAATGAGTGTGAGAGAACCCTTCAAACAAGCCTTAATAAATCCAGAACAGTACATGCTATGGTAACAGCGACTTCACCGTTAGAGACACACGGCCTTTGTGAACGTATCAGTATAAAATTTATGTTGATAAACTTAAAAATGTGGGTATGTCAGCAATTTAAAAAGGAGCTTGTCTGTGCCTTTCGCTGGGAAATGTGAAGAATTTTATACATCAAAACTTCCCCATCATATGGCCCCATCAAAACAGCCCCCATCAAATTTGCCCCATCAAAACTTCCCCATCATATTAATAGTGAAAATATGTGGCGCTCATCTAGGTGTACCATTCACAGTGATGAACCAATTGCAAAGTAGCCAGAAAAAATTGAGTCCTACCTTATTATAACATGCATATGTTGCCTATAAGTAATATAGCAACACGTGCATAATAGGAGAAGGTGAATATAAGCCAGTGTGTCTGTTGTATTCACATAAACAATATGCTGCAGTGCACACTCCTACCTTCTCATGTGGAGGAGTAACGAAACATGTCTAAAGTGTTTAAGTACTAGTGGTTATTCTGGATGAAAAATAAAATAAATAAACATCCCATGTGTATAGCATTCCTAAAGCTTAATGAGTAAAATATTGGTCACAAATATCAAATGAATATTGATGGTGAAAAAATGTTGGCATAAAAAAATTACAATTCATAAATAAATACAATGTGCATAATAATCCACAATATTAGGTGATTGAGTGAAAACAGAGTGACAAAAATATGCATATAAAAATGCGATCCTAAAAAATGAAACAAACTTTAACCCCCTCCCACCTAATCAAATAGCTGTAAAAATAAAAATTAAGAAATCGAAACAACGTGACAAATATAAGTGATCAAGTCCAAAATAAATGTTGCTTCATGCAGTGTGTTATGTTGGCAGCTGTTCTAATTTTGTTACCATTGTCCATCCAGCTGTGTAACTGTGGTTTTGCGCACTTGTTCTTTGCTATTTTAGTTCCCCATCATATTGCCACCATCAAAACTGCCCCCATAAAAACTGCCCCCATCATATTGCCCCATCAAAATGGCACCAAAACTGTCCATCATATTGCCACCATCAAAACGGCCCACATTATATTGCCCCATAAAAACGGCCCCCATCAAACTGCCCCATCAAAACTGCCTCATCATATTGCCACCATCAAAACTGCCCCCATTTAACTGCCCCATCATATTGCCACCATCAGAACTGCCCCATCATATTGTCACCATCAAAACTACCCCCAATCAAAACTGCCCCATCATATTGCCACGATCAAAACCGCCCCCATCAAAACTGCCCCCATCATATAGGCCCATCAAAACTGCCCCATCATATTTATATATGGTGTAATGACTGCGCTTAGGACAATATGTAGGTATGCTGCCCCCCTAAAGAAGCTCCCCTAGGGGTGCTTCAGATGTAAATAAATAGATGAAATGGGTTAATGGCGCTCCCTATAATTGGTTTGTGAGCATGAGTGAGTGTAAGGGTAAAAAAACTAATTAAATAGTACTGGAGGGCCAATGTACGGGCTCCACAGCGGAGGTGCCCCACTTACTTGCAGGTTTTCAACAGTATAACAACCACTTATGGTGAGGAGATTGTACAAGTATTAGCACACTTGATCACACGCAAAAACCTGCAAGTAAGTGGGGCACCTCTGCTGTGGAGCCAGTACATTGGCCCTCCAGTACTATTTAATTAGTTTTTTTACCCTTATGCCCCGTACACACGATCGGACATTGATCGGACATTCCGACAACAAAATCCTAGGATTTTTTCCAACGGATGTTGGCTCAAACTTGTTTTGCGTACACACGGTCGCACAAAGTTGACGGAATTTCCGATCGCCAAGAACGCGGTGACGTCAACCACGTACGACGAGACTAGAAAAGGCCAGTTCAGAACCAAGCGCGGCACCCTTTGGGCTCCTTTTGCTAATCTCGTGTTAGTAAAAGTTTGGTGAGAGACGATTTGCGCTTTTTCAGACTCGTGGCTTTCAGAGCGTTTTCTGTGGTTCAGTTTGTGCTTGTGGGTTTGTATCTGCTCTTCAATGTGTGCAAGCAAGTAGCTCTTCACAGGCCTTGCTGTTCTTCAGTGCGTTCTGAGCAGCCGACCGTTTTCTAGCCATGTTTCGTATACGTACTCCTCGTAGAGTTCGTGCTGTGCGGGGGCTTGGTGTTGGGGTCCTGACCTTGACACAAGTCCAGTCCATGAACAGGGTGGGGAGGAGTTCATGGACCAAGAATTGGTTGCTTCAGCGTGACCAGTTCTCTCATATGCCTTTGCTCCGTGAGATCCGTGAGAATAATCCTGATGATTTCAGGAACTTTCTCAGGATGACGGACCCCGTGGTTCACCGTTTGTTGGCTTCGCTGACCCCCTATATCAGCAGGCAGGATACCTGCATGAGGCAAGCCATCACTCCGGAGCAGAGGCTCGTCGCTACCCTGGGTACTTGGCGACAGGGAGAAGCCTGCAGGACCTCAAATTCTCGACAGGCATCTCCCCCCAGGCTCTGGGGATCATTAACCCAGAGACCTGTTCTGCCATCATCCAGGTCCTGCAGAAGGAGTATATGAAGATAAGATTTTAATCCTTTAATATCACATTTTATTGTATATAATATTTGCTAATATATTGTATTTCTTTCCTCTTTCCCTAATTACCATGATTGTAATATGCTGTGAATGTCCCCTTTCTCCTCATGCATGCTGGATTTTTATGTAATCTTTTTTTTGTCCTTCATACCTATTTGCCTTCACTAACCTTCCCAGCATGGTCTCCTGCCCCTATATTCACCTCATGTAGTCACTTAACAATGTATTTTGTCAGCTCCATAGTAGTGCTTTACCCCAAACACCCCCTAAAATGTTTAGAAATGTGATTTGTGCTTTAAATTCAGGCAGAGGGCCAGAGGCTTTGTTTTTTAGTGTCCCCAAATCATTTTTATTAACCCTCCCTCCCCCCAACTGCTAAGTCAGCTGATCCCAATTCTCTATCTATCCTCAATCATCTATCTGCTGACTTTGCCAAACCCATACACACTATACCCATCTCTTTTGTGGTCAGATTTATTGATGAATTCCCCAAAGCGTGTAGTGCAAGGGCCTGCCTGTATACTTTCAAATGGTACTGTTTAAAGTTTTTTCTATCCTATTATTATCTTAATAGGTAATAGCAGAATGTCAAAATGTGCTCTAATGTGTACAATGTGTATTTATAACTTTGTATTATGACACTTCTTACCTGTCCAGTGGGCTGCCAATAGTGTAACTAAGGAGGGGCTGTTCCAAGTAATACCCTGTATTTAGGCATTCATCTCTCAATGAAGTTAAGAGGGTTACCTGTCCAAGATCCCCCCCACTACAATGTTAGAAATGGCCCATGAGAGGGGGTGGGAGGGGGAATATGATAGGAGTACCTTATACTTTGGTGTTGTAAAATTCCCCTTAATAAATGTGATCTGGATGTTGGCCAAGAATGTTTTGTGTCTATAATCTGCTTTCCATGGTTATGTGCAAAAATAATAATGTTTTTTTTTTTTTCCTCAACAGTTTCCTTCCACGCCACAGGAATGGCAGACTGTGGCCTCCCACTTTGCCCAGCGGTGGGGCTTTCCTAACTGCGGAGGGGCAATTGATGGGAAACACGTCCACATCGTCCCACCACCCAACTCGGGGTCGTACTATTACAACTACAAGGGGTTCAATAGTATTGTGATGTTGGTGGTGGTGTCAGCTACTTATGAGTTCCTGTATGTGGACGTGGGGAAGAATGGCCGGATGTCCGATGGTAGAGTCATCACCCAGATGGAGTTTTACAGGCATCTCCAGAATAGCAGCTTGGACTTGCCACCTCCAGAAGACAATGTGGAAGGACTCCCATTCGTCTTCGTTGCGGATGAAGCCTTTGCGCTGGGGGACCATCTTATGCGGCCATTCTCGATGAGGACCCTCACCCCGGAACAGAGGGTTTTTAATTACCGGCTGGCCAGAGCCAGAAGAGTGGTGGAGAACACATTTGGAATCATGGCCAGCCAGTTCTGCCTATTTCTGACACCCATCCATATGGCGGAGTATAAACTTAATCATCTAATCCTGGCATGCTGTGTTCTCCATAACTTTTTACGCAAACATTCTGCCAACTATGCTGGCTCAGTTGGGCCTGAGGCCGGAATGATCAATGAACCAACCCTGACGGCGCTTGAAAGTGGCCGTCCTGGCTTGCCCTCCCTGAGTGCCCGTGATGTCCAGTTAAGATACCTTGAGTTCTTTGCGGGTAAGGGGGCCATCAATATGCCAGACAATTTGTGAAGCCTTTATCAAATAAAATTAAAAAAAACCCAAATCTCTGGTGACATTTCCTGCTTGTGTTTGTTTTACCTGACCCTGTCAGAAATGTGGGGAGTCCTGAAAATGGCGTGATTGTGTAACCTTATACAAAGCACTGTTGGGTGTTATTTACTAAAGGCAAAGACACTTTGCACTACAAGTGCACTTGCAACTGCACTGAAACTGCACTTGTAGTTCAAAGAGGATTTGCCCTTAGGAAATAACCCCCATTTTCACAGAAAACACCAATTACATCACCATCAAAGTGTTTTAGCGTTGACACAATAATCCACACATTCTTCATTAACAATCATTTTAATACCTGCACAATCACATGTGCATTTAGAAAAGGTTTTTAAAACAAACCAACATGTTTGTTGTATAACAATTTTTGGGGTTGCATTATCACAAATAGAAATGTCCATTTAAGATAAAACAGGCATGTGTAAAACCAACAAGAAAGACACAAATCTTGGAACTTACAAAGTTCACATTTGGTAGAACTTGAAGGCAATATCAGACATGAGTATTTAGGAACTGTGTTTGATATTGCGTTCAGATGGGGTGAAGTCACCCCAGGAAAAGCCACATTTGGAAGATGCACACCAATTTACGAATGTCAACATGTGCTAGCTGCCATCACGGGGGATCAAGGGATGTGTTTTGGGGGAGAAACCCTTTCCTCTCAGCTACTTTATTATTGAGGAAGGTGTTGCACCCCCAAAACGCGTCCATTGATCTCCCGTGATGGCAGATAGCACATGTTGGCACACTGTGTGCATCCTCCAAATTTAGCTTTTAGAAAAATCGCTAAAACATTTTAAAATTTGTAGAACACAAAAGAAGAAAGTGATTTTGAGGGGTTTTAAACTCACCCCAAAACATCAATGATGTTCTTATTTTTTTGGATAACATCATTGATGTTTTTCTTGAGGTTTTCCAATTGTAAATTACACCCCATGATCTCCCCGATCAGGATCTAGGCACTTTCTGATGTGAAAGGATCTGGATCCACAACATCACGATCACCTAAAAAGAGAGCAAAACAAAACAGGTATGAAAAATATGCCGGCATCCATCTCTTACCTGAGCCTGTGGTCGGAGACACTCACCTGTTGTGGTGACAATTTCCACCATGTCTTCTTCCTCCTGCTCTTCTTGGGTTGGGGGTATTTCCCCTTCTTCCAGAAGGGGGGGGGCTCTGGTCTCCTCGGATGAGGGGTGTCCTCCGAGTCTTTTATCCCCTATGTAAAACAAAAATGCTGTACTTAGCACACAGATAGTTGATGGCAGAACTATAAATAGGAAACATTGCTTGGAAGTGGGGTACAATTGTCAATTTTAGCAGAGTTCCAAGATGTAGCATTTTCAGTGTCCTTTGTCAAGCTGCAATACTTTACGTGTTTTGTACAAGCTTCACAGATGGAGACCCCCCTATAGTATACACTGGAGCACCTGTGTGGGTCCCCTAAGAAAAATGGGGTTCTTGTGTCCCACACTAGTGCTCCAGTGTCCAGATGTGAAAACAGCTGCTGAGTGTCCTCTCCTTACACAGAATCTAGTTTGCATTTCATTCTAGTAACAAAGCCATATACACCACCAAATTAGTTTCATACAAGTAGGGCGTAAAAAATGTGGCCAAATGCATATGGCCAAAACAATGGTGTTTTATAGTCTGAAAGAAAAATGTTTGATACGAACGAATAATGTGCCCATGAACATGAAAGTTGACATTTTAAAATGTACACTTTTAAGAAAAGCACATGGAGCAGCACGAACGCAATAATCATAAAGAATAGGAACACAGCACAACTACTTACTTTTTTGCAGCACTCTCCGGATCTTTCTGTACTGCTCATGTTCTCGTAATTTGAGGTCCGACCACCGTTTCCTGAGCTGATCTTTCGATCGTCGTATCCCGAAATTCCGGTGCAGACTCTTGACTACTTTGGCCATGATCTTGGCCTTTCTGACATTGGGGTTGGGGTAAGGTCCATACTTTCCATCATAGTCGGCCTTCTTCAGGATGTCCACCATCTCCAACATCTCCCCAAAGGACATATTTGAGGCCTTAAATCTCCTTCTGGATCGGGACGTGTCCAGATTCGGGCTTTCCTCCTCCTCCTCCTCCTCCTCGTTCCTGTAATTAGCACGCACCTGCTGTGTATCCGCCATGTGCTCTTCCCCCACTGCGCAGAACGAAAAGGGGTGGGGAAGAGACTAGAAAGAATGTCAGAAGCGGGCGGAGTTACACGCATGCGCAGTGTGTATAAAGCGTACCACGTGTGCGTATTACGTACGATCTGTGAGCGGAGGAAGGAGCATTGGAGGCGCCGATCGTAAGAACAAAGGTAAGAGACATACTTGTGCCTATACTGCTTCTAGATTGAGGCCTATATTGTAACAAGATTAGGAGAGTTTGGCCTGACATTAGGGTTTGTCTTGTGTTGTGTCTTGCAGTGAAAATGGATATCTTTAAAGATACTGACTTCATGGCAATATTCATTGACATGTTCAGGGAGCTGCCTTGTCTGTGGGAGATCAACCACCCACATTACAGGAACCAAACAAAGAGGAAGGCAGCGCTGGATCAATTGTTGGAAATTGTGAAGCAGGTGATCCCCACGGCAGACATCACATATTTGAAGATCCTAATTGGTGGCCTGAGGAGCACATATGTAAGGGAGCGCCAGAAAGTCCAGGATTCGCAGAGATCCGGAGCAGTAGATGACATCTATGTCCCCAGAATGTGGTACTATGACAGGCTGCATTTTCTGGCAGGCCAGACTGAACCCAGGTCATCACTCTCCAGTCTTCCTTCCACGCTTCCTTCCCCCCCCCCAGCTGAGGCTTCTGACGCCCAACCTGGGCCTTCCAGGCAACAACATGTGGAGGAGCCCAGATTGAGCCAGGTATAGCATTCCTCTAAATATTTCAGGTTGTCCAATCAATTATGTTAACTAGATGTTAGTTTGGAGTACGAATTTATGATTATGAGTGATGATGCAAAAACTAAAACCATGTCCCTTTTTCATACACAGGGAAGTCTCAGCCAGGAGGTGGCCGGGCCGAGCAGGCTGGCTGATATGCAGGTCCCTCCCCTACACCTGGAAAGAGAAAGTGGCAGGAGGAGTGCCCTAGAGGAGGCTGCCATAGGCCTCTTTTGGAAGGCTACAGAGGCCCTGGGAGCACCACACACCGTGGAAGAGGACTTCGCTGCCATCATTGCCTGCAAAATGCAGCGGATGGAGGAGGGCCAACAACTCATGTGTGAGTCCTTAATGTTGGAGGCTCTCAATAAGGGGTTGAGGGCCCAAATAACATCTGATACCCACCTTTGTGACCTCACACATGGTCTTCCTCCTCCAGGTCCTCCTCCTCCTCCTCCTTCTCCTCCTCCTCCAGGTCCTACTCCTCCTTCTGCCACATCTCCAACAGCAGAGACACAGCGTGGAAGGAAGCGTGGAAGGAAGACCAGAAAGTGAGGACCCTGGATCCAGTCTGGTCTGGCAAAAGATGCAGCCTCTTGTGATACCACAGCCTGGGGACACAGATGTCATCTGCTGCTTTCCGGATCTCTGGGACTTCTGGACCAGACTGCCCTCCCTTACATATGGACTCCTCAGGCCACCAATTTTGATGTTCAAGAATTGATGTCTGCCCTGGGGGTCAAAGGCTTCGCTAATTTCTCCTGTTTATCCAACGTTGCCTCCCTCTTTGTTTGGTTCTGAGCCCTTAATAAAGGAATTTTGGTTTGAATTATACTTGCCTATGTGTGTTTTACTTCAAAAAGGACAGTTTGTTTTTGAGGATTCAGGTACATTTCAAATATACAATGTGAAATTAACAAGGGACACCAACACCAAACAATCTCCTTGAGATTAAATAATAAAAGATATCAATGGTGTTGTGGTAACTTGACACACAAAACACACACAAAAATATTCTGGAGTAAAACTAAAACTAAAATTAAACAAAGATCAGCCTTTGAAAAAATACAAACATAAAATCTAAAATAAAAATGGGTTTAAAAAAAATATATATTTATGTCAGCTGTGACAAATAAAAATATATTAAAGGTAATCCCAATAAAAAATAAAGAAAGAATTTTGTGAGAAGTGTGTGTGAATATGAGCAGCAAAAGTACTTCATTCTTCTCACATTATAAAGAAGAAGAGAGTGCGCTGTATTAAACCATTCTTAACATTGCAGCGTGATGAAAGTGCTGTATCCATTGCGAACGCTAATTTTACCAGACCGAGCTGTTCCGTGTCGGAATTTCTTCTGAGCGTGCGTGGCACTTTGTGCGTCGGAACAGGCCACACATGGTTGGAATTGACGCGATCGGATTTTGTTGTCGGAAAATTTTATAGCCTGCTCTCAAACTTTGTGTGTCGGAAAATCCGATGGAAAATGTCCGATGGAGCCCACACACGGTTGGAATTTCCGACAACACGCTCCGATCGGACATTTTCCATCGGAAAATCCAACCGTGTGTAAGGGGCATTATACTCACTCATGCTCACAAACCAATTATAGGGAGCGCCATTACCCCATTTCATCTATTTATTTATGCCCCATCATATTGCCCCCATCAAAACTGCCCCATCATATTGCCACCATCAAAACTGCTCCCATCAAAACTGCCCCATCATATTGCCCAATCAAAACAGCCCCCTATCAAATTTGCCCCAACATATTGCCACCATCAAAACTGCCCCAACATATTGCCACCATCAAAATGGCCCCCATCAAAACTGCCCCATCATATTGCCCCCATCAATACTGCCCCATCATATTGCCACCATCAAAACGGCCCCAGCAAGATTGCCCCATCATATTGCCCCATCAAAACTGTCCATCATATTGCCACCATAAAAGCGGCCCCCATCATATTGCCCCCATCAAAACTGCCCCATCATATTGCCCCTATCAAAACTGCCCCGTCATATTGCCCCCATGAAAACTGCCCCCATGAAAACTGCCCCATCATATTGCCCCATCAAAACTGCCCCATCATATTTATATATGGTGTAATGACTGCGCTTAGGACAATATGTAGGTATGCTGCCCCCCTAAAGAAGCTCCCCTAAGGGTGCTTCAGATGTAAATAAATAGATGAAATGGGGTAATGGCGCTCCCTATAATTGGTTTGTGAGCATGAGTGAGTGTAAGGGTAAAAAAACTAATTAAATAGTACTGGAGGGCCAATGTACTGGCTTACTTGCAGGTTTTCAACAGTATAACAACCACTTATGGTGAGGAGATTGTACAAGTATTAGCACACTTGATCACACGCAAAAACCTGCAAGTAAGTGGGGCACCTCCGCTGTGGAGCCAGTACATTGGCCCTCCAGTACTATTTAATTATTTTTTTTACCCTTACACTCACTCATGCTCACAAACCAATTATAGGGAGCGCCATTACCCCATTTCATCTATTTATCTATGCCCCATCATATTGCCCCCATCAAAACTGCCCCATCATATTGCCACCATCAAAACTGCCCCATCATATTGCCCCATCAAAACAGCCCCCTATCAAATTTGCCCCAACATATTGCCACCATCAAAACTGCCCCATCATATTGCCACCATCAAAATGGCCCCATCAAAACTGCCCCATCATATTGCCCCCATCAATACTGCCCCATCATATTGCCACCATCAAAACGGCCCCCAGCAAGATTGCCCCATCATATTGCCCCATCAAAACTGTCCATCATATTGCCACCATAAAAACGGCCCCCATCATATTGCCCCCACCAAAACTGCCCCATCATATTGCCCCCATCAATACTGCCCCATCATATTGTCACCATCAAAACGGCCCCCAGCAAGATTTCCCCATCATATTGCCCCCATAAAAACTGCCCCCATCATATTGCCCCATCAAAACTGTCCATCATATTGCCACCATCAAAACGGCCCCCATCATATTGCCCCCATCAAAACGGCCCCCATCAAACTGCCCCAATCAAAACTGCCCCATGGTATTGCCCCATCATATTGCCCCCATCAAAACTGCCACATCATATTGCCCCCATCAATACTGCCCTATCATATTGCCACCATCAAAACGGCCCCCAGCAAGATTGCCCCATCATATTGCCCCATCAAAACTGTTCATCATATTGCCACCATAAAAACGGCCCCCATCATATTGCCCCCATCAAAACTGCCCCATCATATTGCCCCCATCAAAACTGTCCCATCATATTGCCACCATCAAAACTGCCCCATCAAAACTGCCACCATCAAAACCGCCCCATCAAAACTGCCCCATCATATTGCCACCATCAAAACTGCCCCATCATAATGCCACCATCAAAACTGTCCCATAATATTGCCCCCATCAAAACTGACCCCATTATAATTGCCCCCATCAAAACTTCCCGATCATATTGCCACTATCAAAACTGCCCCCATCAGAATTGCCCCATCAAAACTGCCCCCATAAAAACTGCCCCATCATATTGCCACCATCAAAACTGCCCCATCAGAATTGCCCCATCAAAACTGCCCCATCATATTGCCACCATCAAAACTGTCCCATCAGAATTGCCCCATCAAAACTGCCTCATCAAAACTGCCTCATCATATTGCCACCAACAAAACTTCCCCATCATATTGCCACCATCAAAACTGCCCCATCAGAATTTCCCCATCAAAATTGCCCCATCAGAATTAGCCCATCAAAACTGCCCCATCATATTCATATTATAAATCAGTACATGGTGTGTCTGTGCTGTCCACCGGGCTCTGTAATCAGAGTTGAGATGCTCCAGCCGCTTTCCCCACTGCCCATCACTGTGTATAAGAAGCTTTGGTAACCATGGCAACAAAAGCAGCCCAATAGACCCTCTAATTGATAAAATTTCCTGAAATGATCACTAAACAAACAGCTTTTTCACAAAAACTGTAAAATATATCAAACTGAAAAGATATAGCCAGATAGCTGAATATTTTGTGAACATTTTAAAGTTTGTTTGGCTTCTGTAAGTGAAAGTATGAAGGAGCTGAAACTTTTGGGAGCGGAAGAAGATTTTAAGAATTTGAAGTATGCTTTCATTCACTTCAATGTTAAAAAAATTGTTAAAAAGCTTAAATATTTTAAAAAGTAGAAATAGTAGAAAAAAAGTTGAAAAGGTCCCATCATTAGCTGAAAGAGCTGAACATTTTAAAAGTTGAATGGTTTTAATAGCTGAAAAAATGCAGAAGTTACGCAGAGCCAAAAAACGTATGTAATAAAAACATTAAAAACTAGAAAATGCATTTCCTGGGAAAAATGTGTGGGAATGCTGAATAGCTGAGTTACTAAAACGGCCCCCATCAAAACTGCTCCATCATACTGCCATCAAAACTGCCCCATCAGAATTGCCCCATCAAAATTGTCCCCATCAAAACTGTCCCATCAGAATTGCCCCATAAAAACTGCCCCATCATATTGGCACCATCAAAACTGCCCCATCAGAATTGCCCCATCAGAATTGCCCCATCAAAACTGCCCCATCATAATGCCACCATCAAAAATGCCCCCATCAAAACTACCCCATCATATTGCCACCATCCAAACTGCTCCATCACAATTGTCCCCATCGAAACTACCCCATCATATTGCCACCATCAAAACTGCCCCATCAGATTTGCCCCATCAAAATTGCCCCATCATTTTGCTACCATCAAAGCTGCCCCATCAGTATTGCCCCATCAAAACTGCCCCATCATATTCCTCTATTATAAATCAGTACATGGTGTGTCTGTTCCCTCCCCCGGGCTCTGTAATCAGAGCTGAGATGCTCCAGCTGCCTCCCCCACCACCCATCACTGTGTATAACAGAAGCTTTGGTAACCATGGCAACAAGAATAGCACAGTACACTCTGTTTAATGGCTAAAATTTCCTGAAATGACCACTAAACAAACAGCTTTTTCACAAAAACTGTAAAAGATATCAAACTAAAAAGATATAGCCAGATAGCTGAATATTTTGTGAACATTTTAAAGTTTGTTTGGCGTCTGTAGGTGAAAGTATGAAGGAGCTGAAACTTTTGGGAGCGGAAGAAAATTTTAAGGATTTCAAGCATGCTCTCATTGACATCAATGTTAAAAAAAAGTTTTAAAAAGCTTAATATTTTAAAAAGTATAAATAGCAGAAAAAAAGTTGAAAAAGTCCCATCATCAGCTGAAAGAGATGAACATTTTAAAAGTTAAATGGTTTTAATAGCTAAAAGTATGCAGAAGTTACGCAGAGCCAAAAAACGTACGGAATAATAAATGTGAATAAAAATAAAAACTTGGCATTTCCTGGGGAAAATGCGTGGCAATGCTGAATAGCTGAATTGCTAAAACGGCCGCCATCAAAACTGCCCCCATCATATTGCCATCAAAACTGCCCCATCAGAGTTGCCCCATCAGAATTGCCCCATAAAAATTGTCCCCATCAAAACTGCTTCATCATATTGCCACCATCAAAACTGCCCCATCAGAACTGCCCAATCAAAATTGTCCCCATCAAAACTGCCAAATCATATTGCCACCATCAAAACTGCCCCATCAAAACTGCCCCATCATATTGACACCATCAAAACTGCCCCATCAGAATTGCCCCATCAAAACTGCCCCATCATATTGCCACCATCAAAACTGCCCCATCATATTGCCACCATCAAAACTGCCCCATCATATTGCCACCATCAAAACTGCCCCATCAGAATTGCCCCATCAAAATTGTCCCCATCAAAACTGCCCCATCAGAATTGCCACATCAAAACTGCCCCATCATATTGGCACCATCAAAACTGCCCCATCAGAATTGCCCCATGAAAACTGCTCCATCATATTGCCACCATCAAAACTGCCCCATCAAAACTACCCCCTTCAAAACTGCCCCATCATATTGCCACCTCTAAAACTGCTCCATTAAAATTGTCCCCATCAAAACTGCCCCATCATATTGCCACCATCAAAACTGCCCCATCAGAATTGCCCCACCATATTGCCACCATCAAAACTGCCCCATCAGAATTGCCCTATCAAAACTGCCCCATCATATTGCCACCATCAAAACTGCCCCATCAGAATTGCCCCATCAAAACTGCCCCATCATATTCCTCTATTATAAATCAGTACATGGTGTGTCTGTCCCCTCCCCCAGGCTCTGTAATCAGAGCTGAGATGCTCCAGCCACCTCACCCCTGTGTATAACAGAAGCTTTGGTAACCATGGCAACAAAACCAGCACAGTACACTCTGTTTAATGGCTAAAATTTCCTAAAATGACCACTAAACAGCTTTTTCACAAAAACTGTAAAAGATATCAAAACGGAAAAGATATAGCCAGATAGCTGAATATTTTGTGAACATTTTAAAGTTTGTTTAGCGTCTTTAGGTGAAAGTATGAAGGAGCTGAATCTTTTGGGAGCGGAAGAAAATTTTAAGGATTTCAAGCATGCTCCCATTGACTTCAAAGTTAAAAAAAAGTGTTAAAAAGCGTAATATTTTAAAAAGTATAAATAGTAGGAAAAAAGTTGAAAAAGTCCCATCATCAGCTGAAAGAGCTGAATATTTTAATAGTTGAATGGTTTTAATAGCTGAAAGTATGCAGAAGTTACGCAGAGCCAAAAAACTTATGGAATAATAAATAAAAATAAATAAAATCGAATAACAATAGTGGGACTGCTAAAGCAGTCCCACTAATAAAAATAAATAAAATCGAATAACAATAGTGGGACTGCTAAAGCAGTCCCACTAATAAAATCGAATAACAATAGTGGGACTGCTAAAGCAGTCCCACTAATAAATAAAAACAAATAACACTAGTGGGACTGCTAATGCATTCCCACTAATAAAATCGAATAACAATAGTGGGACTGCTAAAGCAGTCCCACTAAATAAAAATTATAAAATGCATTTCCTGGGGAAAATGCGTGGGAATGCTGAATAGCTGAATTGCTAAAACGGCCCCCATCTAAACTGCCCCCATTATATTGCCATCAAAACTGCCCCATCAGAACTGCCCCATCAGAACTGCCCCATTAAAATTGTCCCCATCAAAACTGCCCCATCATATTGCCACCATAAAAACTGCCCCATCAGAACTTTAGCTGACACTCTAGGATTCTACATTTGTTCATTCGTAAATTCGTACATTCGTAAATTCATTAAATCGTACATTTGTAAATTAGAAAATTCGGAAATTTGTAAATTCGAAGTTTGAAAATCCAAAAACCCGAAAATTCAAAAATCTGAAATAGTAACTAACTATTAAATTATAGGTATTGTAATTTCCTTTCAAATTTGACTGTCAGTGAACGTAACAAATACGAATTTATCCGAAGTTACGAATTATCCAAAACAAATGCTGCATCTAAACAAATGGAACGGAACAAATTATGAATAAATAATAATAAAACGTTGTTGTTATTATTATTGTTATTTATTATTATTAATTCATTGCGTTCCATTCCGTTTTTTCGGATCATTCATAACTTTGGATAAATTTGTATGTGTTACGTTGAATACGTTCACTAACAGCCAAATTTGAAAGGAAATTACAATACCTATAATTTAACAGTTACTAGTAATTACTAATAGTTAAGTTATTATTAGTTAACTATTATTTCAGATTTCCAAATTTTCGAATGTACAAATTTACGAATTCACTAATTTACGAATGTACGACTGTACATTCGTAAATTGCGAATGTACGAAATTACGAACGCCCGAACTTACGAATGTCCAATTTTATCGAATTTACGAATATTCGGAAGAAATTCGTTAAACGGGTTTTCGTTAATCCGGATATTCCCGAATTAACGAATTTATCGAAATTAGTTAAAAAACTAATTTGGAACGAAACGAATTGCACATGCCTTCTTCTTCACCTCATTGAGCAGTCTGCGCTGTGCTCTTGCAGTCATCTTTACAGGACGCCCACTCCTAGGGAGAGTAGCAGCAGTGCTGAACTTTCTCCATTTATAGACAATTTCTCTTGCCGTGGATTGATGAAAAGCAAGGCTTTTGGAGATACTTTTATAACCCTTTTCAGCTTTATGCAAGTCAACAATTCTTAATCGTAGGTCTTCTGTGAGCTCTTTTGTGCGAGGCGTCATTCACAGCAGGCAATGCTTCTTGTGAAAAGCAAACCCAGAACTGGTGTGTGTTTTTTATAGGGCAGGGCAGCTGTAACCAACACCGCCAATCTCATCTCATTGATTGGACTCCAGTTGGCTGACACCTCACTCCAATTAGCTCTTGGAGATCTCATTAGTCTAGGGGTTCATATACTTTTTCCACCTGCACTGTGAATTTTTACATGGTGTGTTCAGTAAAAACATGTTAACATTTAATTCTTTGTGTGTTATTAGTTTAAAGCGGAGGTTCACACAAAAATTGAACCTCTGCTTTTTGGAACCCTTCCCCCCCTGCGGTGTCACATTTGGCATCTTTCAGTGGGGAGGGGGTGCAGATATCTGCCCAATACAGGTATTTGCACCCACTTCCGGGCGTAGACTCCCACGGAAGTCTACGCCACTTCCTGTCCCCCCGCGCTGTCTGCTGGGACACACACGGGTCCCAGAGACAGCAGGGACCATTCTGATTGCACAGCGCGACTCGCACATGCGCAGTAGGGAACCGGATAGTAAAGCCGCAAGGCTTCATTTCCTGATTTCCTTACAGAAGATGGAGGCGGCAGCACCCAAGAGCCGAGCGATGGTTCGGCCTCGGGTGCCGACATTGCTGGACCCTGAGACAGGTAAGTGTCCTTATTTTAAAAGTCAGCGGCTGCAGTATTTGTAGCTGCTGACATTTAAATTTTTTTTTTCGCGGGACTCCCTCTTTAAGTAGACTGGTTATCTATTGTTGTGACTTAGATGAAGATCAGATCACATTTTATGACCAATTTGTGCAGAAATCCATATCGTTCCAAAAGGGTTCACATACTTTTTATTGCAACTGTATGCAACTTCACCCATGTTCACATAGCCCTGAATTGTTATGTCAAATTGCAGGCCAAATCGGCGCCTATTGATGGCAATGGAATTGTCTGAATTGGTGCAACACCACACATATTCCCAAAAGTAGTTCCTGCACTACTTTGGGCGACTTCAGGGGGCAATTTCTTACCTCCCAACTTTTTAAAATGGGTATAAGGGCCTATTAGCAAAAGTATGTAGGCATAGGAAACACCTCCTTTAAAAGGAGAATTCTTTAATTTAAAAAAGAAATAACTATTAAACCCCCAAATGCTTTTTTAACCAATAATATTTCTTTAGATTGGCTTTGGAGATTTACAAAGCAATTTAGAAAATAGATGAAAGGTTTAGCGCTGGGAAACCCTTTTTGAAAGATAAAAAGTGCATTCTATATACATCTATATAGATTAGAACCAAATGAGGGACAAATGAGGAGGAAAGAGGGACTGAGGGACTTTGTTCCAAATCAGGGACAGTTGGGACCTATGCGATTTCACTAGACATTTATGCAGGAAAGTGCACTGATGTCCCTGAAATCACTCACAAATTCGGGCTGAGGCCCCTTTCACACTTGTGCAATGTTTCCTGTGACTTTTGACATCAGAATCGCTTGACAAGTCATACCCCATGATTTTCAATGAGTACCATTCACATCTGTGCGACTTCAAGTCACACTGACTTCAAAGTAGACCTCAAGTTTATACAGGCATTACCTGAAATTGCGGAAAAATTGTGCGACTTTCCCTGTGACTCCTGCGTCCATAGACCTCAAGATTACACAGGCATTGCTTAAAGTCGCATCAAAATCGCGCGACATTCAGGTCACACAAGTTTGAAAGGGGCCTAAGTCACTGTGCTGAGAACTATTATACCTAGAATATAAAGTAGTCCCACCATCAAACACTAGTAAATGTACGTTATCAATATATGAAACAATAATGATCTCGCGCTAGCTGGTATGATATCGCACAATAATAAAAATATACAATAATAGCAAGAATAAGGTGCATAAAAATAGATGTCTTCACAGATGTTCTCCTAGTGACACCAGTCTCCCAAAACTCTCACCTTAAAAGTGTGAAGAATTGGGCATCTCTAAATACAACCAGATGTGTGAATCTTGATGTAGTTTGAGAATGGAGCTCCAATTTGTTCTCATCCAATATCCATGACTCTGGCGATTTCTTCTTAGTTCATATTGACATTCATATAGTAATCCCAATGTGCTCCAATAGGTAGGAATGATGTAATGAAAGAGAGAAGAAAACACAAGCCCCCAATGGTGTAGTAAATTAAGATAAACTTGATACTATTTAATAAATACTCTGGATTGGACTCTTACATTAAAAAACATAAAAACAGGCAAAGTAACAGATGGAGTGGCGTGTAAAGCGCCTTCTCACGTGACTTCCGGTTTATGTCTGCTCGCGGCCACTCCCTACGCATTACGTAGGGATGAGCCGAACACCCCCCTGTTCGGTTCGCACCAGAACATGCGAACAGGAAAAAAGTTCGTTCGAACATGCGAACACCGTTAAAGTCTATGGGACACAAACATGAATAATCAAAAGTGCTAATTTTAAAGGCTTATATGCAAGTTATTGTCATAAAAAGTGTTTGGGGACCTGGGTCCTGCCCCAGGGGACATGGATCAATGCAAAAAAAAGTTTTAAAAACGGCCGTTTTTTCAGGAGCAGTGATTTTAATAATGCTTAAAGTCAAACAATAAAAGTGTAATATCCCTTTAAATTTCGTACCTGGGGGGTGTCTATAGTATGCCTGTAAAGGGGCGCATGTTTCCTGTGTTTAGAACAGTCTGACAGCAAAATGACATTTTGAAGGAAAAAACTCATTTAAAACTACCCGCGGCTATTGCATTGCCGACAATACACATAGAAGTTCATTGATAAAAACGGCATGGGAATTCCCCAAAGGGGGACCCCGAACCAAAATTAAAAAAAAAAAATGACGTGGGAGTCCTCCTAAATTCCATACCAGGCCCTTCAGGTCTGGTATGGATATTAAGGGGAACCCCGGCCAAAATTAAAAAAAAAAAATGATGTGGGGTTCCCCCTAAATTCCATACCAGACCCTTCAGGTCTGGTATGGATTTTAAGGGGAACCCCGCGCCAAAAAAAAAAAAAAAAACGGCGTGGGGTCCCCCCAAAGATCCATACCAGACCCTTATCCGAGCACGCAACCTGGCAGGCCGCAGGAAAAGAGGGGGGGACGAGAGTGCGGCCCCCCCTCCCTCCTGAACCGTACCAGGCCACATGCCCTCAACATTGGGAGGGTGCTTTGGGGTAGCCCCCCAAAACACCTTGTCCCCATGTTGATGAGGACAAGGGCCTCATCCCCACAACCCTGGCCGGTGGTTGTGGGGGTCTGCGGGCGGGGGGCTTATCGGAATCTGGAAGCCCCCTTTAACAAGGTGACCCCCAGATCCCGGCCCCCCCCCTGTGTGAAATGGTAAGGGGGTACATAAGTACCCCTACCATTTCACGAAAAAAGTGTCAAAAATGTTAAAAATGACAAGAGACAGTTTTTGACAATTCCTTTATTTAAATGCTTCTTCTTTCTTCTATCTTCCTTCATCTTCTGGTTCTTCTGGCTCTTCTGGTTCTTCTGGTTCTTCCTCCGGCGTTCTCGTCCAGCATCTCCTCCGCGGCGTCTTCTGTCTTCTTCTCCTCGGGCCGCTCCGCACCCATGGCATGGGGGGGAGGCTCCCGCTCTTCTCTTCTTCTTTCCTTCTTTTCTTCTCTTCTTCTCTTCTTCATTTTCTTCTCCGGGCCGCTCCGCAATCCATGCTGGCATGGAGGGAGGCTCCCGCTGTGTGACGGCGCTCCTCGTCTGACAGTTCTTAAATAACGGGGGGGCGGGGCCACCCGGTGACCCCGCCCCCCTCTGACGCACGGTGACTTGACGGGACTTCCCTGTGGCATTCCCCGTGACGTCACAGGGAAGTCCCGTCAAGTCACCGTGCGTCAGAGGGGGGCGGGGTCACCGGGTGGCCCCGCCCCCCCGTTATTTAAGAACTGTCAGACGAGGAGCGCCGTCACACAGCGGGAGCCTCCCTCCATGCCAGCATGGATTGCGGAGCGGCCCGGAGAAGAAAATGAAGAAGAGAAGAAGAGAAGAAAAGAAGAAGAGAAGAAGAGAAGAGCGGGAGCCTCCCCCCCATGCCATGGGTGCGGAGCGGCCCGAGGAGAAGAAGATAGAAGACGCCGCGGAGGAGATGCTGGACGAGAACGCCGGAGGAAGAACCAGAAGAGCCAGAAGAGCCAGAAGAACCAGAAGAACCAGAAGATGAAGGAAGATAGAAGAAGCATTTAAATAAAGGAATTGTCAAAAACTGTCTCTTGTCATTTTTAACATTTTTGACACTTTTTTCGTGAAATGGTAGGGGTACTTATGTACCCCCTTACCATTTCACACAGGGGGGGGGGCGGGATCTGGGGGTCACCTTGTTAAAGGGAGCTTCCAGATTCCGATAAGCCCCCCGCCCGCAGACCCCCACAACCACCGGCCAGGGTTGTGGGGATGAGGCCCTTGTCCTCATCAACATGGGGACAAGGTGTTTTGGGGGGCTACCCCAAAGCACCCTCCCAATGTTGAGGGCATGTGGCCTGGTACGGTTCAGGAGGGAGGGGGGGCCGCACTCTCGTCCCCCCCTCTTTTCCTGCGGCCTGCCAGGTTGCGTGCTCGGATAAGGGTCTGGTATGGATTTTTGGGGGGACCCCACGCCGTTTTTTTTTTTTTTTTTGGCGCGGGGTTCCCCTTAAAATCCATACCAGACCTGAAGGGTCTGGTATGGAATTTAGGGGGAACCCCACGTCATTTTTTTTTTTAAATTTTGGCCGGGGTTCCCCTTAATATCCATACCAGACCTGAAGGGCCTGGTATGGAATTTAGGGGGACCCCCACGTCATTTTTTTTTTTTAATTTTGGTTCGGGGTTCCCCTTTGGGGAATTCCCATGCCGTTTTTATCAATGAACTTCTATGTGTATTGTCAGCAATGCAATAGCCGCGGGTAGTTTTAAATGAGTTTTTTCCTTCAAAATGTCATTTTGCTGTCAGACTGTTCTAAACACAGGAAACATGCGCCCCTTTACAGGCACACTATAGACACCCCCCAGGTACGAAATTTAAAGGGATATTACACTTTTATTGATTGACTTTAAGCATTATTAAAATCACTGCTCCTGAAAAAACGGCCGTTTTTAAAACTTTTTTTTGCATTGATCCATGTCCCCTGGGGCAGGACCCAGGTCCCCAAACACTTTTTATGACAATAACTTGCATATTAGCCTTTAAAATTAGCACTTTTGATTTCTCCCATAGACTTTTAAAGGGTGTTCCGCGGCATTCGAATTTGCCGCGAACACCCCAAATTGTTCGCTGTTCGGTGAACTTGCGAACAGCCAATGTTCGAGTCGAACATGAGTTCGACTCGAACTCGAAGCTCATCCCTAGCGTTACGTCACACGATGTGACTTCATCTGGGGACGTGTCATCTAATATTTTTTACACTTTTTGGAATCACTTTTGATTCACTTTTTTAATCACGTTTGATTCACTCAACAGAAAGAACATTACATTTTGAGCATCTTTATATATAGTGCACTTTATTCTTATTTTTATCTATTTCTATGCACCTTATTCTTGCTATTATTGTATATTTTTATTATTGTGCGATATCATACCAGCTAGCGCAAGATCATTATTGTTTTATATTCTTTCATGGTGTAGTGTGTACACTTTTAGATTTTGCTGCTTTTTGTATATAGATCATCACACACTTTTAACGTCTTTTGACATCTTCTTCATCTACTCATAGTAGCGCTGAGGACACTGCCCCTTCACGTTATCAATATAATTGTGCTCAAATGGCTGAAAATCACACAGATGGTATCACCTCATGAAAGCTTGCATTGTACTATTAATGCCTGAAATGCTAAACATTGTATAGAATCAATCATTAGTAAATGTTTTTCTATTTAGGTATGTGCTCAGCTCTGTGGCATAGTGGTATGCCCTGCTATCTTCAAAGGTTCAAGCCATGAGTTCAAATCCCACTGACGGTACCTCCTGAAAGTGTGCATTGTACTCAGCAGCATAATTAGCAATGCACATCAGTTTGGTTTATTCCATATTTTAACTTTTCAAATGCATGCAATGGTATGTACTTATTCAATAATATTATGGTGTGAAATTCCAAAAATCAACGTCCATACCAGGCCCTTCAGGTCTGGTATGGACTTTAAGGGGAACCCCACACCAAAATTAAAAAAAAAATTGGTGGGCCCCCCCAAAATCCATACCAGACCCTTATCTGAGCATGCAGCCTGGAGGTCAGGATAGGGGGGACGAGCGAGCACCCTCCATCTGAACCGTATCAGGCCCCTAGTAGAAGTGTACCTGATGATGAATGATGCTGGCACTATCTCCTGCTGCCCACAGCAGTCTGTGAGGACTGAGGAGGACAGTAGTCTTCTGGGACTCGGCTTGGGTCTCTCTCCCGCAGTCCTGCTGTCCAGTAGGAGGACGGAGGCTCAGGTCTCCCCTGTATCAAGACACTGAGCCGAGGAGGAAGGCTCTGGGGACTGAGACTCATCGGAAGTCAGGGACACTCGCCCAGCGCGACGCTTCGGCTCCACGTGTCTGTCTCACACTCGCAGCCAGCACAGTGCATACACAACGCGAAGCAGGGCAGCAGGGGATGACGTCAGCAGGAGATGAGAAAAGCCACCACGGCTTACTCCCGTGGCTCTTCAGCTGCTTTCGGCTCTATTCGGTCTCAGAGCCGGGGCATAGCGCGGCACGAGGATGACATCATCCAAACATCGATTATTCCAGTCGTAGCATTGATGCATCGTGTATGGCCGAATTGCAATGCATCGATGCTACAATTAATTTCAGCTCTAGTTGTCACCCGCTGTGTGGCGTCTCTTACATAGCCATGGGGCGAGCTCTCCGGGTGACATCATCGGATGACCACAGAAGACCGCCACAGAAGAGCAGCTTTTTTTTTATTAGCGGGTAACCGGCTGCACGAAGAACACAGCAGCAAGAGAAGACGGCTGCGACATGAAAGAAGGCTTGGGGAGAAGAAACATCAAACACTAGTAAATGTATTTTCTATGTATGATTGTGTTAAGCCCAATAGGCTAGTGGTCAGCGCTTCTACCTAAAAAAACTCAGGCTTTGAAGGACTCATCGGTTCAAAGCCCACATAGAGATACTAAAAGATTGCATTGGTAAAAAAAAGGTGAATGACTATTAGCCAAAGCAGAATATGCTGAAAATAGGCGAATGCCAATTAGCCAGTGCACTTTAATTTGGCTGATTCTATTATATTAACTCTTCAAATGCATGCAATGGTATGTAAGTAATCAATAATATTATGGTGTGGAATTCCAAACACCACACACTAGCTAACGGGCAGTTTACATTTCTTGTTTGTTTATTTTATTTGCTTGTGCACTGAAAAAATAAATACAGCTGGTGGATGGTAGGTTGGCTGGGATTTGAACTCATACCGTAAGTGCTGTGGAGACATCTGAGCAGACTACCAAGCCATTGTGCAAAGTATGCGGAGACCTGCATAATAGTGTAGTATGATTAAAGAATGTACATAAATAATTACTGCTTTATAGTCATCTAAATAAAAAATAAAAAAACATACAACAAATAGGTAACCTAAATGTTCAATACATGTAACTTTACAGAATAGCAGACATTACTCTGTAATAATCATTCCTGCATTCATTGGCAAAAGAAGGAAAAAAACTATGAATACTAATTGCAATATACATCAATAGATGCACACGAGGTAGAGCACATCTCACATAAAAATGTTTTTTTCACATACATGGATCATGGTTGCAGTGCTATATAATAACTTAGTAGAAATTGGCATTTGCATATACACGGAATCGCTTATTAGCGCTGATTTTCGAATTTACTAACGTATGTTCACCGCTAATAGTGCTCTTTCATTTGCACGTTCACCTGTCGAAATCTTTAATGCCAGCACTATAGTAAATGACCCCCAATATGTGTCAATCTAATCATTATCATTATTATTATAAATTCCATAAGCTAAAATAAAGTGCTACAGTGCATTATTGCAACACATAATTAAAATAAATTGCAAAATACATTCATCATACTGTGATAACGCTGTCCAATCATATGAATCATGTCAACTAAAATAAAGTGCAACAGTGCATAAACTGCAATACATGATTAATTTAGGTTGCAAAGTGTATTTACTATACTATGATAACATTATCCAATTGTGCTACATGACAGTGCTTCAAAGAAACTCTATTCAAAAAATATATATTAAATCCCAAGGAAAATCCTTCTCAAATGTAATATATGGATTCCACTCTATAAAGTGCTCAGTGTTTTATGTGCAAAATGAATGGCTCTTTTCGTGCTTCAATCCACCACCACACTGGAGAACTCACCAGATGGCCATGACCTCTCATTTAAGAGTAGTGTCGCAAAGCAGGGGTTAGGACATCAGCTTTTCTTTCTCACAGCATGGCCACCAGTACCATAAAATCAGAGGGAAGAAAGACTCTGATCATGTAAAACCTTGTATTACTTCAATGGGTTGCATAAAATATGAATAAATGTGCTCACATTGTACTGTGCATTCCACCCTGCATCTGGGTTAAATAGATGTTTATTATTTTGCCGGCCGGCTTCACTATAACACAATGCATGCGCAGTCCGTGCTCGATACCTCACAAAAGAATTAAGGTAATTTAAAGTGGATGTAAACCCTCTCCTATACCCAGTGAAATGAACAGTCTGATATGATACACAGAGATTAAACAAATCCGAAAGAGAGAAAGAGAGAGAATTACACACTATAGATATATGCGATTAGGTCAAATTTCCTTGAATGAGGTTTACAACCACTTTAAAAGCAGATTGCAGAATCTGGAAAGCTAGAATGAAAAAACAAAACTAGGCTACAAAAGGCCAAAAGTATGAAGGAAGAAACAGATTTTGCTTCAGATAATGAATATGTTTTTCAATACAAAAGTTGCACCTTAACTTTGCAGGCATGGTGTGTTGATTCAGGAACTACGAGTCACATGACAAAAACACAGAAATTTCTTTATTCACCTTGTCCAGAGTAAAACAGAAAAAAATTACCTCAAATAATGGAATCAAGGAATAGGAGACAGTTTTCTTTACTGTCCTATTTCCCAGAGTGTCACCAAAAGATACCTGTGAGTAATGTCCTCTATATCCCTGCTCTTGAAACAAATCTTTTGTCAGTGAAAAAGCTCAAAAAACAAGGCAATGCAGTGACCTTCCAAGATGATAGTTGTGCCATCACAAGAGGGGATATCTTTAACAAAGGTTAAAATTACATTAGCTGAACTGCAATGAGGTGGTTAATACTGCTAAGGACGAGAAACATTCAAATTGCATCACACATGCACAGACGCCTTGGTTAGAGAAGTCCTGACATAATAAAGAAATTAACTGAGAATGACTACGCAAGTGGAATAAAAAGGAGTCCATGTGATCAAACAATGTAATGCACCAGTTTTATAAGATATGACATAACAAGTAGAGCCTTTCCAATGCAGAGTAACAGTAGAGCTAAGAAACCTCTAACTTAATTTATTCAGATCTTTGCGGCCCAAATGGAAAAACTGACTCCAGGAAAGAAGAGGTATTTGTTTCACTTTTATATATGATTGCTCCAGGTATACTACACTAAAAGTTTTGCCCAAAAGTTTTGAGAATGGCACAAATATAAATTTTCACAAAGTCTACTGCTTCAGGTTTTATGACAGCAATTTGCATATAATCCAGAATGTTATGATGAGTGATCTGATGAATTGCAAAGTCTTTCTTTGCCGTGAAAATTAATTTCTTCCCATAGAAAACATTTCCACTGCATTTTTGAAGCTGCAAACACACAAAAAGCACTGCTCTGACTCTGAGAACCATCAATGTAGTAGTTGATCACTGGTAACTCCATTTCAGGTGCTCAGGTTCAGATGACCTCCCACTTGTCACAACACTTGAATAAAGATACATTGGAAGCACTCTGAAATCCATCCATATTTTTTATTCAGATAAAATCAAGTTACAAGGTAACTGCTGACATGTTTCGACAAGTAGCCTTGTTCACAGCATAGTTACCAACATGAACAACAGATATATGTATAAAACGAAGTGACTGTGACCACTCTCATTCGTTATTTAGTATAATTAGTAGTAAATGAGAACCACCGCTGCAAAGGAATGGAAAGTTGTCACACAAATATATAAAAAGATATATATGGTGATACACAAAAATATACATGAAAGAAAAATGTTACCATTTAATATACACAAGTTCAATAATTTAAAAAAACATCAAATAAAATCATTCAACATGTATAGATCAAGACCAAGATCCCAGAACAAATACCTTATGTCAGAGAGATAGAGATAGGTGGAAGAATCACATACTGTGGTCTAATGCAGCCTTTCTCAACCACTGGTGTGCTGTCAGAGGTTCTCAGGTGTGCCGCGGGATCAGGGGAGAGAAGGGCTGTCAGATGAGCCCGATCTCCCGATCCCCTGCCGAACTGTACATAGCCACTGTGATAAGCTCCGTCAACCTCAGCAAAGTGAAAGTAAAGTGCAGGGGAGTGTGCTATGCTCTCTGCTTCCCCCTACAGTGCAGTACCTGGCTGAATGAGGAAACTGGAAAGGTACTGTGCTATAAGCTAGATTTGTTTTAAAAGGGCTTTATACATGTGTCTGTGTCTGTGTGTGTGTGTGCGTGCATGTGAGTGTCTGTCTGTGTGTGTGTACATGTGTCTGTATGTGTGTGTGTACATGTGCATGTGTCTGTATGTGTGTGTGTGCATGTGTCTGTATGTGTGTGTGCATGTGTCTGTATGTGTGTGTGCATGTGCATGTGTCTGTCTGTGTGTGTGTACATGTGTCTGTATGTGTGTGTGTGTACATGTGTCTGTATGTATGTGTGCATGTGTCTGTATGTGTGTTTGTACATGTGTGTGTGCATGTGAGTGTCTGCCTGTATGTGTGTGTGTGCATGTGTGTGTGCATGTGAGTGTCTGTCTGTATGTGTGTTTGTACATGTGTGTGCATGTGTCTGTATGTGTGTGTGTGCGCATGTGTCTGTGTGTGTGCGCATGTGTCTGTCTGTGTGTGTGTCTGTATGTGTGTTTGTACATGTGTGTGTGTGTGCATGTGTCTGTATGTGTGTGCATGTGTCTGTATGTGTGTGCATGTGTCTGTATGTGTGTGCATGTGTCTGTGTGCAAGTGTCTGCATGTGTGTGCACGTGTCTGCATGTGTGTGTGCACGTGTCTGCATGTGTGTGTGCACGTGTCTGCATATGTGCGTGCACGTGTCTGCATGTGTGTGTGCACGTGCCTGTATGTGTCTGTATGCCTGTGTGCACATGTATGTGTCTGTATATGTGTGTGTGTGTGTGTGTGTGTGTGTGTGTGTGTATATATATATATATATATATATATATATATATATATCTTACTTTTAATCCGGACACCCCCCCCCCCTTCCATTCCTGTACCATCAGAACTGCTTTTGTAGGTATTGTTTGTGATAGCAGCAAGGACTGCTTCTCCTCTGAAAAGTAACCCATGCACAGATCGCTTTTTAGAGGCATTTGACAGACGATAAAGAGGCATTATGTTGCCTCCTCACCACCTGTTTTAATGCAGCATCACTACACCGCAACCGTGCAATGAACACAGTTGCAGGGTTTTTGCAGTGCAGCCCCATTCACCCTGGGTATACCTCCAGCTGCAGCCACAGCATGTGTACACCCCCAGCTGCTGTCCCTGCAGCTAAAGGGGAAGAAGTTGGGGGTGGTAAAAACAGCTTAACCATGTGCTTTTACCACCCCTCCAACCTGACATGTGAACAAGCCCTTGGTTCACATCTGTGTGGCTGCGTGCTGCGTGTATGGCAGCCCATTCATTTCAATGGGCTTCCCTAACCACAAAAATTCAGGGAAGGAAGTCCCCAACCTTTTTTTTTTTTTTAAATTGCACGGCACCAAAAGCACATTTTCCAATGTGTGAGGTACCATTAAGAATTAATGGCACCCCTAAAGAGCAGAGCATTTGTCTGTGTGTGAGGAACGAGTGCGATTTTGCGCATGTTCCGCGACACACAGTAACGTGAACTAAGCCTTGGACTGGGGTGCCTCAACACTGAAAATACTTTTTAAGGGTGCCCCGACTGGAAAAAGGTTGAGAAACACTGGTCTAATGTATATAATAACTAGTATTACTACTGTAAAAACAAATCTACATCATATCTGAATACTCACCAGAAGCCTATGGTGGGTATTACACCCCACAGGTGGATTTTTCACTCTCTCCAAACCATAGAAAGTAAAAGAGGACATGTCTCCAAGATGTACATATTTAAAATGTTTAGACACATTTGACAGTCCTTTATCACTTTGATACGAAGCTCCATGGAAGTGCTCGCCTACTTGTGTCCTAAGAGGTCTAATTGTGCAACCCACATACTGAAGATTGCACAAAGTACACTCCACTGCATACACTACATTGGGAGAGCCACAGTTAATATAATCCTGCAGAAAAAACTCCTTCCCTGTTGAGCAAGATAGCACTGTCTTAGATTTTTTAGTATGCTTTTTACAAAAGCGACACGTGTTAACACCACAAGCATATGATCCATTGGTGTCCTCTCCAAACCTTTTGATAGAAACACACTGGGCGATTATATCCCTCCCAGGGTTTTCGTCCGACGGCTGGAAAATCTACCCCCATTTTAGACAAATGGAAAGAGATCCCCATCCGTGGACAGAATATATGTTTCAAAATTATATCTTCAGTTAAATGAAACTCCCCTGAGTAGATAGTTACAAATGTGAGGGTACCACCAGCATTAGATTTACATTTCTTCCGAAATGTATGTTTTAATAGCACAGATCTATCTCTATCTGCAGCTGTAGCTCTTGCTCTATTAACATCTTTAGAATTATATTTACGTGCTACTAATCTTGAGGCTACTAGATCGCACTCTTGAGCAAAGCTTACCTCAGTGGAGCAATTCCTCCTAGCTCTTATACATACCCCAAGTGGGACTGATCTAATTGTGTGTGGTGGGTGACAACTAGTTGCCAGCAGTACCGAATTTCCGGCACATTTCTTACGGTAAGTATGGGTGGATACAGTCCCACTTGTGGAATTACCCTCCAAATTGATATCCAAAAAGTTGATGTCATGTATGTTGAAGTCACATCTAAATTCTAAGTTCAGATTATTTTTGTTAAGCTACAAATGAAATAGAGAGAGGTCTTCCAGGGTACCCTCCCATATAAACAGAAGGTCATCTATAAAACAACCATACCATTTAATATATCTGATGAAAGGGTTTTTGGGAGAGAAAAGAAACTGTTCCTCCCACCACCCCACTAATAAATTAGCTAGGGAGGGGGAAAATGTTGCCCCCATGGAGGCACTACTTTGAAGATAAAAGATGTTATCAAAAAAAAAAGTTTTGTCTTAACAAGAAATCCACTGTCATCACAATAAACTGTTTGAGTTTCACACTGTAGGAGCTATAATGTTGGAGATGAAACCTGAGGGCATCAAGAGCTAATTCAAGGGGAATACAAGAATATAATGCCTTCACATCCATAGTAATCCAAATAAAAATATAATTCCAAGTCATATTCTTGCCAGAACAGCAGTAGTATCCTTTATATGACCCGGTAACCTTAATACCAGTGGTTGCAAATATTGGTCGATCCAGTGGCCCAGTCTCTCAAAAAGTGAACCTATCCCAGCAACAATGAGATGTCCCTGAATTGTAGAAGTATTTTTGTGTAGTTTAGGTAAATGATGAAAGACTGGGACCACTGGATCATGGACCAACAAGTACTCAGCTATCTTAAGGGACATAACTCCCATTTTCACACCTGTATCAAGAAATTGTGATAGATGCTGCTGAAATAAGGGGTCGGCTTGGCAGTCAGAGTGTGATAAGTTGTTACCTCCATTAATCGACGCAATGCTTCTTTCTTATATTCTTCCGCACTCATGACTACCACCGAACCACCCTCATCAGCTTGCCTAATCACTATTCCTTTGTGAATTTTAAGAGTTTTCAATGCCAGCCTTTCAGCTTTAGTTAGTTAGATTATCCGGTTGAAAAGTAGAGGTTTTCTCCACCTTTTCATTGAGGGCAATAAGATATTGTTCTACTAGTAATTGAAACATTTCTATAGCAGTGCTTTGTGTATGCACTGGATAGAAATATCTGTCACCTATGGCATAATCATCCTTCAACCCAAATTAACCACCCGTGGACTCAGATTGAAGGCTTTCCAGAGTGGACCTTACCATCAAATCTTGAAAACTGAACACATTACTATTCGATGTATCCAAGGTATCACTCTGGCTGTCATCAGCTGAGACCACAGGGGGATCTGATGCAGACGAAAAATGCTTTCTCAATACTATGTTTCTAACAAAATGATTGACATCTAATATAAAGTATTAAAGATGTTAAAGTGTATTGAAGGGGAAAAAGAAAGACCTTTTGCAAGTAAAGTTAATTCAGAATCTGAAAGGGAAACATGAGAAAGATTGACTACATTATGAACATTGTCCATCTTCTGTGTCACCTGTACTATGGTTTTCTGTTGCTTCTCGTTTGTCTTGGATGATTTGATCTTTGATGTGCTGCAACGCCCTCTTCTGGTTTTTCTTTTTCTTCCCTTGGTTGTCCTTTGGGGCTGAATAGTTTGATGACTGTTCTTTATCATGAACCATACTCTTAGAAAATACAGAAGAGGTCAAGCTTCTAGATGTAGCGGAAGCACCGTCATCTGCAGTGTCAGAAAATTCTGACTGTGAATCCGAGACTTCCGGAGAGCTGAAATTACATGCCTTTGTCCTCCTCGTTTGGATCTTCTTTTATTCCTCAAGATAGAATGTAGTTTTTCTGTTCTGTTTCGTACATAGACTGCACCATTCTGATAATCCTGTAGGTCTCTCAAAAACTTCTGTCTTTTAATCGCCATTATATCTTGTTCAGTTTTGTTAACAATATCATTAAGTTCTGAGTCCAATGATTTGTAGATTTCCAACATATTGTATACTTTCAGAGAGTCCCGAAGAGATTGGATCTCACAATTGATTGTAATCAAAAGCTTTTCCTCTTGTGCAACAATTAACCCTATGAGATCTAGGGAACACTTGGATAAAACATTGTTCCATTCTATCATGAACTTATCTGAATAAGTTGTTGAGGGAAACTTTTTGATTCTTAACTCTCTAGGGATCATGTGTATTCTGCATCCCACCACAGTTTGGTTTCTTTTATCAAAGCAGTCCTTACCTGACCAATGGGAGAAATACAGGCTGAGTCTTCTGGTATGGGTGAAAGATCTTTTGTGTAAACTTGAGACTTCTTGGTCCGACAAGAAGGCTTCAAGGCACCCAAGAAAGTCCAGCAAGTGCCAGGACTGTCCTCCACAGTTGATTCAGCTGTGGGATCGGGGCACCACCAGTGCAGAGCTTGCTCAGGAATGGCAGCAGGCAGGTGTGAGTGTATCTTCACACACAGTGAGGCAAAGACTTTTGGAGGCTGGCCTGGTGTCAAGAAGGGCAGCAAAGAAGCCACTTCTCTCCAGGAAAAATATCAGGGACAGACTCATATTCTGCAAAAGGTACAGGTATTGGACTGCTGAGGACTGGAGTAAAGTCATTTTCACTGATGAATCCCTTTTCCGATTGTTTGGGGCATCTGGAAAAAACCTTGTTCGTCCTGTGTCATGCCAACAGTAAATCATCCTGAGACCATTTTTGTGTGGGGTTGCTTCTCAACCAAGAGAGTGGGCTCAATTTTACCCAAGAACACAGCCAAGAATAAAGAATGGTACAAAAACATCCTCCAAGAGCAACTTATCCCAACCATCCAAGAACAATTTGGGGGCAAACAATGCCTTTCCCAGCATGATGGAGCACCTTGCCATAAGGCAAAAGTGATAACTAAGTGGTTTGGGGAACAAAACATCAAAATGTTGGGTCCATTCCCAGGAAATGGCCCAGACCTTAATCCAGTTGAGAACTTTTAGGCAATCCTCAAGAGGTGGGTGAACAAAAAAAACAAACAAATTCTGACAGCATGCCAGGGCGAATTGCAGAGGTCTTGAAAAAGAAGGATCAACACTGAAAATATTGACTCTGCAAAAACTTAATGTAATTGTCAAACGCCTTTGACACTTATGAAATGCTTGTAATTATACTTCAGTATTCCATAATATCAGTAACATCTGACAAAAAGATCTAAAAACACTGAAGCAGCAGACTTTGTGAAAATGAATATTTGTGCCATTCTCAAAACTTTTGGCCATGGCTGTATATCTGTTACACAACATAAGTGAAGTACCAGAGAACCTTGAACAGTATTTGGGTCAAGTAAGCAACAAATTTGACAAAATTCCGAGTGTATAGCGCACAGACAATGGAACTGAAAATAGTATACATCTGATAACAGGCAATTCTCAGAAAGCATGGGATAATATTTCAAAGTACTGTACCATACAACCCAAAACAAAACGCAGTTGCAGATAGAATGAACCATACTGTTTGTGAGAGTGGAAAAACCATGCTGTTTGATGCAGATATGCCAACCACATACTGGGGGGAGGTAATTATGACTGCATGCTTTCCCCAAAATCGACTACCAGGAAAACTCTATATGAATTGTGGAATGGAAAAGCCCCAAATTTGAACTAAAATTAAATCTAAAAAATTTTGTAAGCAAAGTCTATGTGCACATCCCAAAATAAAAACGTGCAAAATGGGATGCTTGCTCAAATTAAGGTGTACTTGTGAGGTACAGTAAATCTCAAAAGGGATCCAGAATTCTACATCAAGACACAAACAATGTAACCATCAGTAGAAGTATAATTGTTAATGAAACTTCAGTGTGTTCAAAAGTTCATGAACTAACACAAACTGAGGGAAATTCCACAGCAGTGTCACATGAAGATAAGCAACAAAGTGCTTGAGAAATATAAATTAATGCAGAAAATCCAAATACTGTAAAGGAAGAAACTGGGCCACAGGAGGCCTCAATCGGAAAATCCACCAAAAGCAAAAAAGGCATCCCAGCCAAATGTCTGTGCTATGTTGCTCGAGTAGAATTAAAACCAGAGCCAGATTCATGGGATGAGATGCAAGACTTCCAACTCATGAGAAATAAAAATGGAGGAGAGCATTTGACAAAACCGCTTACAAGAAACAGATTTTTAGAACAGAGATCCAAAATGGGACTAATATAAAGAGTAGTTGTTGAGTGGGGGTGTTGGAATACATTGTTCATGTATTTTGTGTAGTAGATGACAGTGTTTATAAGTTTGTAGCTGCTCTATTGTAAATCCTGCATCTTTTCTGTATAATAATAAAGCTTCTTGTTTCTGGTCTGCAGTTATTTACAGATACTCCAACATAACCTTCTCTCTGTATGCTCCCGAATCACCAATCACTTTAAGGCCCCTTTCACATTTGTGCGACCTGAAAGTTACATGATTTTCGCCGCAACTTGAAGCAATGCCTGTGTAATCTTGAGGTCTATAGACCTCAAGGCGGACCAAAGTAGTGCAGGGACTACTTTGAAATTGCAGATATGAATGGTACTCATTGGAAATCATGCAGTATGACTTGTCATGCGACTTTGTAGTCCCAAGTCACTCAAGTGTGAAAGGGGCCTAAGTGTTTCATCGCACAAGTGTGAAAGGGGCCTAAGTGTTTCATGGCAAGTTAAAACTGGTACACACAAGCCGAATATCAACCGGTATTGGCCGGTTCAAAAGAAACCAGCTTTTATCAAATGGGCATGCTGGAAAACCAGCATTTGATCTGTGTTTGCAGCCAATGGCTATGAGCGCTGATCAGTGTGCTCTGATGAGGGGGAGGTTTTTCAGCGGGGTTGAAAAAAAAAAATACTCACCATGTGTACCTACCATTAGTATATGACTGGTTACTGCGAGAAACCCTTTAGTGCTACTTGTTTTTTTACTGCAGGCTTTCACATAAAAACATTAGACAGTAAGAAGAAATACAAGAAGAAAAAGAATATTCTGAGAATACCTCTCCTGTATCATAAAAGTGTGTGGGGAGTGGGGGAGCGAGGGTTCTCAGATCACAGACAGAATTCATCTGTGTAGGCCAGCCTTTTTCAACCGGTGCCGCCAGGGGTCCTCAGGCGCGGGATCAGGGCTGTTAGATGAGCCCGATCTCCTGATCTGTACATTGGCACTGTGAGGGAGCTCCATCAGTTTTAGCAAAGTGAAAGTAAAGGGAGGGGGAGTGTGCTGTGCTTCCCCCTGCAGTGCAGTACCCGGCTATGTGAAGGAAGGGTATTGTACTAGAACTTTTAAAAGGGATGTATAAGTGTGTGTGTCCATGTGTCTGTTTTTTTATTTATTTTTTTATTTCAGGTACTTATATAGCACCGTCAATTTACGCATCGCTTTACATATACATTGTACATTCACATCAGTCCCTACCCTCAAGGAGCTTACAATCTAAGGTCCCTAACTCACATTCATACTAGGGCCAATTTAGGCAGGATCTAATTAACCTACCAACATGTCTTTGGAGTGTGGGAGGAAACCGGAATACCCGGAGGAAACCCACGCAAGCACAGGGAGAACATGCAAACTCCAGACAGGTGGTGTCGTGGTTGGAATTTGAAACAGCGACCCTTTTGCTGCTAGGCGAAAGTGCTATCCAATACACCACTGTGCTGCCCCATGTATGTGTGTGTGTGCATATATGTGTTTGTCTGTATACACAGGTGTATGTGTGCATGCATGTGTCTGTATGTGTGCATGTATATATGTGTATATGTGTTTGTACATGTGTTTGTATACCTGTATTTGTATGTTAAAATTCTGCCCCCCCACCCCCCATTCCTGTACTGTCAGAACTTTTTTGCTTTTTAGGACTTGTTTGTGATAGCAGCAAGGACTGCTGCTTCTCTGAGAAGCAATCCATGCTCAGATCACTTTTCAGAGGCATTTAGCAGGTGGTATATAAGCCCGTAAATGCAGCATCACCACACCGCAACCGTGCAATGCACACAGTTTTGGGGTGGTTGCCGTGAAGCCCCATTCACCCTGGGTATACCTCCAGCTGCAGCCACAGCATGTGTACACCCCCAGCTGCTGCCTCTGCAGCTAAAGGGGAAGTGGTTGGGGGTGGTAAAACAGCTCAACTATGTAGTTTTACCACCCCTCCAACCTGACATGTGAATAAGCCCTTGGTTCACATCTGTGTGGATGTGTGCTGCATGTAGGGCAGCCCATTAATTTCAATGGGCTTCCCTACCTGCGGAAATGCAGGGAAAGAAGTCCCTGACCATACCAAAAGTACTCCATGTTTGCCAATGTGTGGGGAAATCAGCAGAAAAGGGGGAAATTTGGGCATAATAGGCCATGCCAAAAAGGTTACTCACATGATAGCCAAAACTGGGACCGTGTGACAAAACAAAGCCAGGGGTAAGCCATGGAGCCTGGCCCAGGAGCTGAGAGGGGGACCTCAACGAGGAACACTGGACCACACACACCAACACCCCGCAATGGAGGGGACTTCTATAATGTAGGAAATATATAAAATGTATCTATGATGATACAAGTAACAAAAAACGAGATGATCACCAAGGTGATTGGAAAAAGCACCCGGAAGATATCCTTGAAGAATGCATGTGATGGTTGAAGCCACATAGATAGGAGAGGATCAGGGTGTGCATAGGTTGTATCAGCACCATCTCTGAGTGCCATGAAGCAGGGAGTGAGATGCAGCCCCAGCATGGAACGCCAGCTCCCCCTCAGCGTCACGCAGGCACGACACAGTGGAGCAAAACCTCGGCGAACGCCAGAGAAGGGCATGGCCCATTATGCCCAAATTTCTCCCTTTTCTGCTGATTTTGTTAGACCCATGAAACTATATTGCTTTTCATACATTTTTTATAGAATTTAGATGCATCTGGCTCCTGAAGAGTGGATTGAAGTCCATGAAACGCAGCGTCGGGCCTACCTTTGATGCATCAAACACACATTGACCAATTTTCAGATGTTTTTTACTTCACATGACTTATCTTGCTTGGGGGATTAAGATGCATAATTGTACCTACCCATGTCCCATGGTTGTATATACATAGATTTATTGTCTATATACGATTATTTTATGTCTAATGTATGCAATGCGTTTTTATGCCATGTTGATCATTGGTCCTTAATAAACATACATGTGTTTGCACCTCTGTGAGTGTGATTGGGCTGCATCATGCGCACCTCATTTAAAGTTTCAACCTCCCCCCTCTTTTTCTTGGTACATCTATTGGGTCATCCACGTAGAGGGAGGAGTAGTAGTGTAGCATGGCGTCATTTATGCCTTTTTGAGTGGATTTAATGTTACCCGATGCATCTCAAAGGGAAGTGATGTAGGTCGGGCTGTAGGGGCCCTTACAGAGTCTCGAAAGTAACTTGCCTGCTTTATTGCCAAACTTATGAAGTGTGGCCTCCATGTGTGTTTTTTTGATTAGTTCAAGAGACTCAGCCCAAGCGTCAAAAGATTGCTTAGCTAATAGCCATGTCTTCCTATTGTCAGGGGAGTCGTTGGTGTATAGGGATCGTTGGGCTTGGTGAAGTCGGGAGCTGGCCAGTTTATAATTTTTGAGGGTATTCCTTTTGAAAGAGGCTGCGTAAGAGATTATACGACCCCTGAGGAAGGCTTTGCCTGCTTCCCAGAATAGATTGGGGTTGTCAGAGTGTAATGCATTGGTCGAAGTGCATTCAGACCATGCACGCTCCATGTATTGTCGGAAGTCTGAGTTGTTTTGGAGGTAGGATGGGAAGCGCCATAGTTTGGGACTCAGATGTATATCAGGGTTGTCGTGCATTATCGAGATGGGTGCGTGGTCAGAGATAACAATGTCATAAATGTCGGCATCAGATATCAGTGGGACAAGGTCGTCCGAGCAGAAGAGGTAGTCTATTCTGGTGAAAACATTATGGGGGTTAGAGTAGAATGTGAATTCTCTGTCAGCTGGGTGCCGGAGGCCCCAGATGTCATGAAGATGTAAGGAGTCCATTGTGGAGGCCAAAAGGGTCTGAGCGTTTGAGTCTGGTGGTGTGCGTGAGCGTTTGGGAGAGGATCTGTCATCAATTGGGTGTATGATGGAGTCCCCGCCGATTATGTGAGGGAGGTGTGGGTCATGAAGAAGCCAGGTCGAAAGTTCACTGAAAAACTGTTTAGTGGGGTTATTGAGTGCATAGATGTTCAAGATTATCAAATCCCTGGTCCCTATTTGGATATGGGCTGGTGTTGTATTGGTTGAGTGCAATAGCGATATTGGCGGAAAGGTGAAAATGTATTCAGGGATTTGAAAGAGCCTAGGCTGTCTGAGTGTGAGAACTGAAGGTCATTTGGTGCACGCGTATCACAGGATGAGAGCATTTGGGATAGGAAAGGGTTCAGGAGGAATGGGGTGAAAAGAAGAAACCATGGAACATATTTGAGAAACTTCACTTTTTTCCGCATGGAGTCACTGGGTAGGTCAGCTCCCATTACAAGACCCATTGGATTGCAGCATCTAAACCCACAGTAGAGGGGGTGGTATATGCTGACAGCCTGGGTTGTGCATGGGGAGAGTGGACCAAGGTACACAGGGACGCCAGGAGAGAAAACTTGTGGCATCAAAATAAACGATAGACAAATGTTAACACTTTAGTATTATGTGAAACATGTGAAAACATTAGAAAAAGAACAAAGAACACATTTTTGTCTACCGGAACATGGAGTACCTGTTGAGGAGGAAAGAGCATAACTGTTAGGGGAGATACGGAAAAGCTTTTGAGAGTCATCTCGGCTAGGGTTGAACCGGCCTGGCCGGTGAAAGAGCAGTCGCAATCAAGACCAAAATGGTGATGTAAAAGCACTCTCAATGGGGTGCGGATCGGCGTTGGTCAGGGCCAGAGGCTCTGAATCGCTTTGTAGAGTCTTTGCGAGGGCTCCTTTGGTCTAGAGCACGGTTGGTAGGAGGCGTTCTGGAAGAGGGGCTGAGGTGCGGACCTGAGCGTAACGATCTTAGGAAGGCCTCCGCCTCAGGTGGATCATGGAAAGATAACTGGTCGCCATTAGGGGCTTTGAGCCGTAGAGTGGCTGGGAAGGCTAAGGTAAATTTGATTGGTTGCTGGTGTAGCTTCGAACAGATTTGTTGGAATGCTTTCCTTTTCTTGGAAACTTCTATGGAATAGTCTGCGAAGATCAGGATTATCAGCCCGTCAATCTGGAGGGATCTGGATTGCCTGAATTTCTGCAGGATGAGAGCTTTGTCCGAGTAGTTGAGGTATTTGGCAATTATAGGTTGGAGCGATTTGTGGTCGGAGTTGAAAGCTCCCATGCGGTGGGCATGCTCTACGGTGCATAGGCCAGGGAGGCCTAGCGCTTCAGGAATGCGCCTCGCACAGAGATCCGTGAGAGCTGAAGGTTGTAATAATTCTGGGATGCCCAGATTACTCCTTCTGGACCTATTTTCCAAATCGTCCAATTTCTGTGGCTTTTGCCTGGTACAGTTCTTCCTCTATATTGGCTATGTGGTGTTCAGCTTCATTGAGTCTGGAGGCATGCTCCCCTAGCTGGGCCTGGAGCTGCTGCATGCCTGCGGTGACAGCTTTCTCCACAGAGGCCGTTATCATTGGGGAAAGCAGAGCTGCCACAGCCTGAACAATTAGGTCAGTGTTATGGTCACCTGTGAGCTGAGTTGCAGTGCCAGCTTGTAGGAGGGAGGGGGCCGGGCCGCTGCTCACCTCCATATCAGGCGCCAGCTCCGTGGAAGAAGCCGTGTAGGCCGAAGCCGGGGCCTCAATTTGCGGCTGGGCCGTGTGGGGCGCCGCAAACGCGTGCAATCGCGGGCCGGTTTTCTCCACGAACCTGTCCATATCGAGGCTGGGAGATAGGTGGAGGTGACGCCGGTGAGTGTGGCGGGTTTATAGGCCGATTTGATGAGTCTGGCTGCGGGAGCTGATGTGAGGCTGATGTGAGTCAGCTAGTCCATGCGGCACCGGAACCGGAAGTTACCTTCTTTTTTAAAGGGAAGGCCTTTTTCTTATTAGCTGTTCTATCAAGTACGGCTTCCAGATCAGGACCAAAAACTAAGTTCCCCTCAAAAGGCAACCCCCATAATTTTGCCTTTGAGGCCATATCCCCTGACCATGTCTTAACCCATAAAGCTCTGCAAGCTGAGTTTACCAGGGCCGCGGATCTTGCCGACATTTTAATAGATTCGGCAGAGGCATTTGCCATGTACCCTATGGCTTTCTGTAGTATAGGCAGAGTATCTAAGAGGTCCTTGCGAGAAGTTCCTGCTTCAATGTGTGTTTTTAATTGCTCGAGCCAATGTTCCAGGCTCCTAGCCACCACAGTTGATGCCATAGCTGGCTTTAAATTGGCTAGAGTTGAATCCCATGCCTTTTTTAATAGGGAGTTTGCTCTCTTGTCCATGGGGTCTTTCATTACACCCATGTCCTCGAAGGCCAAGTCTGTTTCTTGACACCTGTGAAAAAGCCACATCCAGCTTTGGCTTTTTATTCCAGACTTGCTCACTATCTTCCTCAAAAAGGAATCTTCGTTTGAGAGATTTAGAGAAAAAAGGGGGCCCTCTCTGGGTCCTTCCATTCCATTTTCACAGTTTTGGATATAAACTTATGCACTGGGAATACTCAATGCTTCACTTCCCCCATGCCCTGGAACATTTTATCGTGCAAGGACAGCTGAGCCTCGTCCTCTTTGATGTTTAGAGTAGTATGTATAGTTTTTAACAGATCATCCACTTAATCTAAAGACAATCTATAGCGAGAAGAAGAAAAACTTCTCTTTCTTCATCCTCCTCTTCCTCAGAACCTGGGGAAACACTTCTCTCTTCGTCCTCTGATTCACTGTCCCCTCTGGGTGCAGGAATACGTAAACGAAAACAGGATGGCGAATTGCCCCTACTGTTTGGCTGTGCTCCCGGATGTTTATCCAAAAAAGAACGGAACGACTCAAACGTGTCCGTTAGTTCTTTTCGAAAGGAGTTTAATAGTTCTCCTGGCTGGGTAGCAGGTGTAGCTGGGGAAGCTTCCTCCCTAACTAGATCTGCTATACAGGTCTTGCATAACGCTTTAGGCCATGATTCCCTAAGCGTATTTTTGCAAGACGGGCATTTCCTCTTAGGAGGAAGGGAGGAATGTTTGACTTTCTCTTTGTCTTTAGCCTGAAATACACCAACACAAACCCTTATATTAAAGCATATCCATATATACATAAACATGATAAATGATTAGCAGCTTTAACCCCTAGATAACACAATAACCAGCTGCCAAAGAGAGGAGCTACCCCTTTAGTTCCTATATTTGTTGCCACAGCTTATACCACAGCGACTCTCCCCACTGAGTCACTATATACAGATACAAACAACACACTTTCCTTGTACTTATATAAGCAAGGAGAGTGGCGCAGGCTCCCTTGCATCCCCCCCAGGGAAGCAAGTGAGGGAAAAAACAAGCCCTTAGATAAAGTACAGGGACCTCTGCCCCTGCTTACCTGAGTCTGGCTGGTGTTAGTGGCTCCTGCTCCTGCCACCGCCATCTGCTCCTCTTCCATCTTGGCAAAGCTGTAGCAGCGTCTGACTGCTTTTATTTTAAATATTCCCGGTCCTTACGCCGCTGCGCGGACCGGAAATGATACCAGCTTGAGGCCGCCTCCTCCCCCTGCGTTCCATCGGCCGGAACTGGAAGCCACATTGCACCGCCGGAAGTTCCGCCCCCGGCCGGAGTGACGCGGTCGCCACCCGGGACCCAGAAAAGCATGGAGGCTAAAAGCAAACAGAGGAGACGCCGCTCTCACCTCTGTGAAGCACGCCTCCTCCTGTTAGCCTACAGCCGCCGGTCTGATGAGAATGGAACCCCCTGCAGCCTGAACCCTCGCCGGGTATAAAGGGAAGCAGACACCAAAGAATCCCCCTCACATAAGGGGAGATGCTGGGCTGGCCTGAAGAAAAAAAAGACACAGTACACAGGTATGCCCCATACTGTCTCCACCTGGAGAGAGCGTAGCACACCCTTGGTTCCCTGCAGCTCTTCCACCATGGACGGAGGAAACACTACATCTGAGGCCATGGTGGAAGTGTCCGGTCTATAACGAAAACTGACTGCGGTGTTTCCTGGGAAAGTGGGTGGAGCTGCACTCTCTCCAGGTGCTGTCCTGAAATACGAGGTGAGAAAGTTACATTTCAGTCTCTTCTGACAAGAGTACCTTCTTCCATGTGTTTGCTATGTCCCCCACATGGCTTCTTGCAAACGGGACTTCTTATGGCTTTCTTTCAACAATGGCTTTTTATTTATTTATTTATTTATTTCAGGTACTTATATAGCGCCGTCAATTTACGCAGCGCTTTACATATATATATATTATACATTTACATCAGTCCCTATACCCTCAAGGAGCTTCAATCTAAGGTCCCTAACTCACATTCATAGGCTTTCTTCTTGCCACTCTTCCATAAAGGCCAGATTTGTGGAGTGCACGCACCAATGGTTGTCCTGTGGACAGATTCTCCGACCTGAGCTGTGGATCTCTGCATCTCCTTCAGAATTACCATGGACCTCTTGGCTGCTTCTTTGATGAATGCTCTCCTTGCCTTGGTCTGTCAGTTTAGGTGTATAGCCATGTCTTGGTAGGTTTGCAATTATGCCATACTCTTTCCATTTGCATCAGATGATGGATTGAACAGTGTCCCATGTTCAAAGCCTGTGATATTTTTTTATAACTTAACCCTGCTTTAAACTTCTCCACAACTTTATCCCTGACCTGTCTGGTGTGTTCCTTGGCCTTCATGATGCTGTTTGTACACTAATGTTCTCCAACAAACCCGAGGGCTTCACAGAAAAACTGTATTTGTGCTGAGATTAAATTACACACAGGTGTAATGTACTATTTTACTATTTACTAATTAGGTGACTTCTGAAGGCAATTGGTTCCACTAGATTAAAAAGTTTTTAGTCAGACACCAATTGTGCAAGTTCTCCCTCTTAAAAAGATGAGAGAGGCCTGTAATTGTCATCATAGGTATACCTCAACTATGAGAGACAAAATGTGGAACCAAATCCAGACAATCACATTGTCTGATTTTTGAAAGAATTTATTTGCAAATTATGGTGGAAAATAAGTATTTGGTCACCTACAAACAAGCAAGATTTCTGGCTCTCACAGACCTGTATCTTCTTCTTTAAGAGGCTCCTATGTCCTCCACTCATTACCTGTATTAATGGCACCTGTTTGAACTTGAACTTGAACAGTATAAAAGACACCTGTTCACAACCTCAAACAGTCACACTCCAAACTCCACTATGGTGAAGACCAAAGAGCTGGACACCAGAAACAAAATTGTAGACCTGCACCAGGCTGGGAAGACTGAATCTGCATCAGGCAAGCAGCTTGGTGTGAAGAAATCAACTGTGGGAGCAATAATTAGAAAATGGAAGACATACAAGACCACTGATAATCTCCCTCGATCTGGAGCACCACGCAGGATCTCACACCGTGGGGTCAAAATGATCACAAGAACGGTGAGCAAAAATCCCAGAACCACAGGGGGGACCTAGTGAATGACCTGCAGAGAGCTGGGACCAATGTAACAAAGGCTACCATCAGTAACACACTACGCCGCCAGGGACTCAGATCCTGCAGTGCCAGACGTGTCCTCCTGCTTAAGCCAGTACATGTCCGGGCCCGTCTGAGGTTTGCTACAGAGCATTTGGATGATCCAGAAGAGGATTGGGAGAATGTCATAGTAGTCAAAGTAGAACTGTTTGGTAGAAACACAACTCGTCGTGTTTGGAGGAGAGAGAATGCTGAGTTGCAACCAAAGAACACTATACCTACTGTGAAGAATAGGGGTGGCAACATCATGCTTTGGGGCTGTTTCTCTGCAAAGGGAACAGGACGACTGATCCGTGTACATGAAAGAATGAATGGGGCCATGTATCGTGAGATTTTGAGTGCAAACCTCCCCCCATTAGCAAGGGCATTGAAGATGAAATGTGGCTGGGTCTTTCAGCATGACAATGATCCCAAACACACCACCGGGGCAACGAAGGAGTGGCTTCATAAGAAGCATTTCAAGGTCCTGGAGTGGCCTAGCCAGTCTCCAGCTCTCAACCCCATAGAAAACCTTTGGAAGGAGTCCTGTGCTGACGTGAGGATGGGCCAGGAAAGGAAAATTACAGTAAGTATTTGATAACAATTTTCCCTTTTCCTGGCCCACCTCACGTCAGCACACAATGGGATATACCCAAGCTAATATAGGGCGCGAGAGAACAAATGAAAAGAGACACTGACAATCAATGAAAACCTGCTAAAGCCAGAAAGAATTGACCTCTCGTCCCAAACTTGCTGTTCACATATTTAGCTTGTAAGGTTGAATGAAGGTAGCAGCAGACCTTCAAGCTAGCCCTTACCTATATCTTCCAAGCAATCCTGGCATAACTGCCCCAAAGGCTGCTATGCCTCTAGTCAAATAGGCTTGCAATTGTTTCAGAGCAGAAAAGCATACTTCCTGCATGCCAATCTAATCACCCTGGTAACCATACCTCACAATTTTTTGAGATGGGAATGAGGGACACCTATCAGCAAAAGTATGCAGGCATAGGAGACACCCATGATGACATAGCAGAGCTCTTATAATACCATACCTGTACAATATCAATGCTGTTTAAGCATCATTTTGCCTGCAGCCTTGGCACAAGGCACCCAGTTTTTAGAAAGATTTACCTTCAGCATTCAGGGTCTTCCAACTCCACGAGAGGCTGAACATGGAGGGGTAGGTTCGGCAGGGGGGGATGCAGCAAACAAATGACTTACCAACTGCAATCAACAGGTGACCTGGAGCAAACCAAAAAAGAAGAACATCCTAGTTGGGGGAGGTCTTTTATTGAGCTAGATACAGGTGGTCATGTGGGGCTCCGGAGGAGGTGTTAACCCGTTGTGTGCTGACGTGAGGTGGGCCAGGAAATACACACATACATACACACTTATTTTGAGGATGTTTATTATTACATATCTGTTTGTTTATAGAACAATCATCCCGCTCTTTTCTATCAAATCCCTGAAGGAGGGGTTCCACGCTCTGTAGCGGCTTTCGTCTAGCTGTAATATACCAATACCAACATGCTAATATATGCATTTTTGTTGTGTACCTATGGTTCTTTTTAAATTGCACACCAGTCCTTCCTTGTATGTCAGTTTTTAAATTGTATTAATAACATTTGTAATATTTTTTTCATAGATTTTTTTCTACTTTGGGCCGCTATAATGCCATTATATTGGGGGACTCTTCTTGCATATCTCTATCAGGGATAATGGCCCATGCCCTTACAACCATACCCACTCACCCCTATGAAAATTTCCTCAACCCCAAATTCCCTCATCCATGTCTTTATGGACCTTGCTTTGTGCATTGATCCAAATCACTTGGTGGAGGGGGGATTATGGTGTCGGGTTGTTTTTCAGGGGCTGGGATTGGCCCCTTAGTTCCAGTGAAAGGAACTCTTAAGGTGTCAGCATACCAAGACAATTTGGACAATTTTATGCTCCCAACTTTGTGGGAAAAGTTTGGAGATGGCCCCTTTCTGCTCCAACATGACTGCACACTAGTGCACAAAAAAAGGTTCATAATGACATGGATGAACAAGTTTGGGGTAGAGGAACTTGACTGGCCTGCACAAAGTTCTGTCCTCAACCTGATAGAACACCTTTGGGATGAATTTGTGTGGAGACTGCAAGCCAGGCCTTTTCGTCCACATCAGTGCCTGATCTCACAAATGCACTTCTGAAAGAATGGTCAAACTATTCTATAGACACACTCCTTAACCATGTTGACAGCCTTCCAAGAAGAGTTGAAGCTGTTATAGCTGCAAAGGGTGGGCCAACTCAATATTGAACCCTACAGACTAAGACTGGTCAGGGGCGGCCCATCCATTAAGGGCGCACGTGTGCCGCCCCCCCCATCCATGCGTCCGGCTCCTTTCAGGATGCCAGATGCATGGATTCCAATGCAGGGTGTTCCCCCCCCCCCAAGTACCTGATTAGAGCTCAAGGCTCTAATAGGCTTTAAAATAGGGTGGGCTTGGGGCGCAGAGCATGCGAAAGGAGCCCACCCAGGTGTGTTTTGATAGCAAATGAACATTCGCTATTGTAACACTAATCCTCCTCCCGACCAATCAGGAAGCGGGTCTTGAGACCTGTCACCCAATTGGCTGAAAGGACAGGCGATCCTATTGGACATCTAGGAGGAGGGGAGGAGATGCATGGCCTTCGTGATGGAGGGAATGACACACGAGCTGATGCCCGCTGTCGATGGCCTATGCCCAATACCGATACCCAATTCCTGCTGCCGATGCCCGCTGTCCAATGCTGATTTCCTTAAGTCCTTTGCCTGTTATCAATCTGTAATTCTTCTGCCTGAAGGGCCTCAGACCTCACTCACACTTGCGAGGGGGTCCACTTGCTGCTGGTCGTCTGGGACTCCTTGGGCGCTGCGACCGGCTACGGCTAGCTGGGTGGCAGGCCCTTGGGTCTCGGTGGCTGGCTGCAGATAGCGGCTGTCACAGTTGTGAATGGCGATCTGACCCTGTAATGGGTGTAATGGGTGTGTACTACTTGCAGTAGACTGCATAGATGTGTGGTTTGCTGCTTGTAGTGGATTACTGTTGACATCTTTTTTTTTAGCAAATACTCCCAGGTATTATGTCTCCAGTCGTTCAGATCATCTGTGAGCCAGTAGCAATCAGCTTTCCTAGAGACCAGCCATGTTCGCTAAGGTGAGGGCAGGTAAATACATTTTTAAAATGATGCCGCGTACACACGACCGGACTTTCCAGCAGAAAAGGTCCGACGGTCTTCCCGACGGACTTCCGACGGACTTCCGACCGAACGGACTTGCACACACACAAACGGACCATAGTCCGTTCGTTTTGAACGTGATGACATACGACAGGACTAGAAAAGGAAGTTCAATAGCCAGTAGCCAATAGCTGCCCTTGCGTCGTATTTGGTCCATTTGACCAGCATACAGACGAACAGTTTTCCCGATAGAAATTGACTCTGTTGGACATATTTGAAGCATGTTCTATTTCTAGGTCCGTCGGAATTTTTGATTTTTTGAAGAAAAAAGCCCACACACGATCATAATATCTGGCGGAATGATTACGTTGGACCTTTGCTGCCGGAAAGTCCGGACGTGTATACGCGGCATAAGAGTGCACATTATAGGCATAATGGATTGCAAATCTTTCCAGCCCTCAACACCAGCATCACTTCTCCAGAAGAGGAGAGGCAACCTGTTCCTTCAACAAAGACAGGCCCTCTTTAGCCCTGAGGGAACCACTCTGCAATCAACTTCTTGGAGAAGCAGACTAAAAAAGATCCCACTACAATAATTGTCCTGGGCTTTTGGTAGCAGGCTTACCTGCCAAGTTACCTGCCAAAGGCAGCAGAAAAAGGTGAGGCAGAGACTGCAAAATGCTAATCGCTAGTCAGCAGAAATTGTGTATGACTTCTATATCTGAGCCTTGGTGCATCAATGCATCAGCCAAATCTGCAAAAAGTGGCTTTTGTTATTCTGAAGAAATCCACATGTGTTTGTCTGTGCCTCTGTCACACGCACACCTGGATTTCTTCAGAATAACAAAAGCCACTTTTTGCAGATTTGGCTGATGCATTGATGCACCGAGGCTCAGATATAGAAGTCATACACAATTTCTCCTGACTGGTGATTGGAGTCTTTCTGCCAGGTTCTGGGAAAGATACCTTTTGAAGATACATGGTTTTTCATGCCTGAGGGTCACTTTGTGGCCACTACTATCTGGTGAGCGCTTTGATATACCACTTCGGGTGAAGCACGAATAAGAATGCATGTGCACTTTATTAAGTGGTGATTGGATCTACTAAGAAGAATTTTGTGTGTTTTCTTCAAATTATTTGAGGACATTTGATTTGATGCACTGGATTCACTTCATTGCAAACGTAGCACATTTATTGTTTATGCACTATAGCACTTTTCTTGTAAATCTATAGGTTCACATCATAATATATTGCATAATATATTGGATTCACTTTATTGCAAATGTGGCACATTTATTGTTCATGCACTATAGCACTTTTCTTGCATAATCTATAGGTTTACATCATAATATATTGCACATATGATGCGCCCTATATTGTTTTGTCATATTGTTTATTAGTATTTTTACTAATTTAGGAGCAGCATCAGGTTGGTAGAGCACACATTGCACATAATTTTGGCGTCGTGCCCATTAATTATTTATTCTATAAAGCTGAATTTACTCCTTTCTAGGAGCAACAAAGTTTTCTCCACCCAAATTGCCCAGTAGGTGTCGGTCGGCAGAATTATATGAAAGATCGGACATTGGGTTCAGGATCCGTGGGTCCTGTGCATTAAGGAAGTCACTGGAATTTCCATTCCTCTCCTCAACTCATTTCATTCCCTCCATAACTCCTTAGAGCAATTAACGCTTGAAACAAGTGTTGCCACATCTTGTTCAACAACGAACCACCTATCCAAGAAAGTGTCAAGGATTATGCTATGCATGGCTCCTAGTCGAAAAGCAGACTGGGGCATGAGGCAGAAAGGATGAAGATCCAAGAACTTTATATGGAGTGCTTGCAATCAATTGCTCAAGCCATCAGGTAAGATTGTAGGTTGTCTTAGACCTAGCAGGTGTGTGTGTGTGTGTGTGTGTGTATGTATGTATGTATATGTACTGTATATACACACACACACCAATACACCCATGCTGCTGCGAGTATACTCACTTGGACGTTCGAGGGTTTCACTACGAGCTCATCTGACAGACTTCGGCCTTTCCACAAACTCTGGGCATGTTCCAGGGCATTACGCTCAGTAGTGGCTGTCTTGCATGAGCAAGGGCTACAGGTATTCCTTGTTTGGGCAACAGCCGGATGGCTCAACATCCTCCAGGTACGGGCAAAATTCAAATTAAACTTGAATCAAATTTGGATGAGTCATCATCGGGAAAAGGCCAACTAATCTCATTACAGTAATGACATGAAAGCAGTTCTGATAACTCAGAGGAATACGGTAGAGTTACCTCAAAGGAAGCGACCGTATGAGTATCTCACTTGAACACGTCCTAACTCTTTTCCATCTGTTGCATCCCAGGGCCTCATTGGTATAGAAGTAGTCTGTAGTAATCCATGGGGTCCAATGGTTGAGCACTAGGGATGAGCTTCGAGTTCGAGTCCAACTCATGTTCGACTCGAACATCGGCTGTTCGCCAGTTCACCGAACAGCAAACAATTTAGGATGTTCGGGGCAAATTCGAAAGCCGCAGAACACCCTTTAAAAGTCTATGGGAGAAATCAAAAGTGATAATTTTAAAGGCTTATATGCATAGTATTGTCATAAAAAGTGTTTGGGGACCTGGGTCCTGCCCCAGGGTACATGTACAAATGCAAAAAAAAGTTTTAAAAACGTCAGTTTTTTCGGGAGCAGTGATTTTAATAATGCTTAAAGTGAAACAATAAAAGTGTAATATTACTTTAAATTTCGTACCTGGGGGGTGTCTATAGTGTGCCTGTAAGGGGGCGCATTTTTCCCGTGTTTAGAACTGTCTGACAGCAAAATGACATTTCAAAGGAAAAAAAGTCATTTAAAACAAGTCACGGCTATTAACCGCTTCAGCCCCGGAAGAATTTACCCCCTTCCTGACCAGAGCACTTTTTGCGATTCGGCACTGCGTCGCTTTAATGGACAATTGCGCGGTCATGCGACGTGGCTCTCAAACAAAATTGACATTCTTTTTTTCCCACAAATAGAGCTTTCTTTTGGTGGTATTTGATCACCTCTGCGATTTTTATTTTTTGCGCTATAAACAAAATAAGAGCGACAATTTTGAAAAAAACGCATTATTTTTTACTTTTTGCTATAATAAATATCCCCCAAAAATATATAAAAAAAACATTTTTTTTCCTCAGTTTAGGCCGATACGTATTCTTCTACATATTTTTGGTAAAAAAAAAAAATAAGCGTTTATTGATTGGTTTGCGCAAAAGTTATAGCATTTACAAAATAGGGGATAGTATTATGGCATTTTTATTAATAATTTTTATTTTACTAGTTTTGGTGGCGATCAGCGATTTTTATTGTGACTGCGACATTATGGCGGACACATCGGACATTTTTGACACATTTTTGGGACCACTGTCATTTATACAGCAATCAGTGCTATAAAAATGCATTGATTCCTGTGTAAATGACACTGGCAGTGAAGGGGTTAACCACTAGGGGGCGGGGAGGGGTTAAATCAGTACTAGGGAGGTGTTTCTAACTGTAGGGGGGTTGGGCTGTGTGTGTCAGTACACTGATCTCTGCTCCGATGACAGGGAGCAGAGATTGAGTGACACTGTCACTAGGCAGAACGGGGAGATGCTGTTTACATCAGCATCTCCCCGTTCCTGCTCTCCGTGAGACGATCGCGGGTATCCCCACAGCGATCGAGTCCGTGGGACCCACGACCCGACTCACGGAGCTCCCGGCTGCGCGCACGCAATGACACGGCGGGAAATTCAAATGGACGTACCAGACCTGAAGGGCCTTGTATGGAATTTAGGGGGACCCCACGCCATTTTTTTTTACATTTTGGTTCGGAGTTCCTCTGTGGGGAAATCCCATGCCGTTTTTATCAATGAACTTTTATGTGTATTGTCGGACTGACAATTCATTAATAGCCGCAAGTAGTTTTAAATGACTTTTTTTCCTTTGAAATGTCATTTTGCTGTCAGACTGTTCTAAACACGGGAAACATGCGCCCCTTTACAGGCATACTATAGACACCCCCCAGGTACGAAATTTAAAGGAATATTACACTTTTATTGTTTCACTTTAAGCATTATTAAAATCACTGCTCCCGAAAAAACTGACGTTTTTTAAAACTTTTTTTTGCATTGATACATGTCCCCTGGGGCAGGACCCAGGTCCCCAAACACTTTTTAGGACAATAACTTGCATATAAGCCTTTAAAATTAGCACTTTTGATTATTCATGTTCGAGTCCCATAGACTTTAACGGTGTTCGCGTGTTCGAATATTTTGCCTGTTCGCATGTTCTGGTGGGAACCGAACAGGGGGGTGTTCGGCTCATCCCTATTGAGCACTTATTAACAAGTGTCTGTAGTAATGGAAGGCTTGCTTACTGTACCATGCACAGTGACCCCACATAGGAGACATGTCCCCTTCATTGGTGGCTAAACCAGTTAGTCCTTTTGCTTTATCAGCCTACTAATTAAGGGGAGTGGTTAATTGCTCACAGGTGCTTGAGGCCTATATAACCTTGTGTAGAACTCATAATGAGCTCATTTTTTGAGTCTGCTGGAACTCTGTCCAAGTGGAACTAAGCGGTGAGTTAAAACCAGAGTTGAAAACAGGAGGTTATAACAGGGGTCATGTTACCTGTGTAGTGTGAGTACCTGAGTGTTGTCTGAGTAGTGTGTGTGGATTGTTAGTATTTGTGTATTGTGTACTGTATACTTGTGTATTGAGAGTGCGCGGTGAGTGGTCTGCGAGTGCGCGTAGGTCTGCGAGTGCGCGTAGGTCTGCGAGTGGTCTGCGAGTGCTCGTAGGTCTGCGAGTGGTCTGCGAGTGCGCGTAGCTCTGCGAGTGGTCTGTGAGGGCACGTAGGTTTGTGAGTGGTCTGCAAGTACGCGTAAGTCTGTGAGTGGTCTGCGAGTGCGCCTAGGTCTGCGAGTGGTCTGCGAGTACCTGTGTATTGTCTTGAGTGTTAGAGTCAGGAAGCTAGTTGTTAGGTAATTTGGACAAGATATAATCCCCAATCCTCATAAAATTTAAAAGGTACGATGCCCGGCGGGTGTGGAGAGGTGATTCTTTGTACATCTTGCAGCATGTATGCGTTCCTTGATCATCCGATCGAGGGTGAATACTGCTGTGCAAAATGTAAGCGCATTTATTCCCTGGAAGCCCAGGTTCTGAATCTGGGGAAGCAACTGTCAGCACTGAGAAGTCCCTCCATACTAAAGGAGAGCCAAGAACGTACACAGCAGGTGCCGGCAGGGGCCAGCACAGAGGCGGGTGGAGACAAAGAGGTGCAGGCACTAGCAAAGAGTAGATGGGTGACAGTCAGGAAGAGTAGAGGGGGAAGTGCCAAGGAGGCCGATCCAGGGCTGGAGCATCCCAATAAGTACGCTCCATTGAGTGACATTGGTGAAACCAGTCAGGGACCAGCACTGCTGGAGCTGAGGGACTCTCCTAGCTGCCAGGGGAAGAACTCCTCCAGTGAGAGTGGGGGAGAAGCAAAGGGAAAGGAAAGACAGATTCCGGTGGTATGGGACTCAATTATTAGAAGGACAGAGAGGGCAATCACAGATCTGGTGGACAGATTACTGGGAGGGGCTGGGAAAGACCCAGCTGTCATGGTGCATGTTGGCACCAATGACAAAGTCAGAGGCAGATGGAGTGTCCTAAAGAACGATTTTAGGGACTTAGGAGCTAAATTGAGGAAAAGGACCTCCAAGGTAGTATTCTCAGGAATACTACCAGTACATCAAGCCACACCAGAAAGGCAGAGGGAGATTAAGGAAGTAAACAAGTGGCTGAAGAGATGGTGTAGTAAGGAGGGGTTTGGGTTCCTGGAGGACTGGGCCGACTTCTCAGTTGATAACCGGTACTATAGAAGGGACGGACTGCACCTAAATGAGAAGGGTACAGATCAGCTGGGAATGAAGATGGCCAAAAAGTTAGAGGGGTTTTTAAACTACGTGATGGGGGGGAGGGTCCAGAGGTGGAGATAGTCAGCGTGGAACATATTCCAGAGGGCAGTATACGGGCATTAGTGGTAGGTTGACCAAAGCACAAAAACCCAAGTTAAGTATAGTAGCAAGTTCTAGTTGCAATCTCGGAACACCCAATATAAACTATGTGGCATGTTCACCAATGCCAGGAGCCTGGCGGACAAGATGGGTGAACTAGAGATACTGTTGTACGAGAAGGATTTGGATTTTGTGGGAATTTCAGAGACCTGGTTCAACAGCTCTCATGATTGGCTGGCAAACATTCAAGGGTATACCCTTTATCACAATGATAGAGAGGGTAAAAAAGGGGGAGGGGTTTGCCTATATATCAAGAATAATGTACAAGTGAATGTGAGAGATGACATCACTAAGGGAGCTAGGGAGGAGGTGGAATCCCTTTGGGTAGAGCTCCAAAGGGATGAAGCAAACGGGAAAAATAATACTGGGAGTATGCTATAGGCCCCCTAACCTGAGGGAGGAAGTGGAGACAGATCTCCTATGACAATTTGGATTAGCAGCAAGGATGGGAAGTGTTATCATAATGGGGGATTTTAATTATCCAGACATAGACTGGGCGGAGGGAACCGCGCATTCATCTAAGGCTCGCCAGTTCCTTAATGTCTTGCAGGACAATTTTATGGGTCAGATGGTAGACGCACCAACTAGAAATAAAGCATTACTGGATCTATTGATTACCAACAATACAGACCTGATCACGGATGTGGAATTACGGGGCAATATAGGTAACAGCAATCACAGGTCAATTCGTTTCAGTATAAATCACACAAACAGGAAACATAAAGGGAATACAAAGACACTGAATTTCAAAACAGCCAACTTCCCTAAACTACGAACCTTGCTAGAAGGCATAAATTGGGATAAAATCTTAGGAACAAAGAACACGGAGGGTTTGCTTTAAGAGCATATTAAATAAGGGCATTAGCCAATGCATCCCATTGGGTAATAAATTTAAAAGAGCAAACAAAAAATGCATATAAAGGCAAAGGAGAAGGCCTTCAAAGGCCTTCAAAAAATACAAGGTTGAGGGATCATCATGAGCATTCAGACTTTATAAAGAATGCAACAAGAAATGTAAGGGTGCAATAAGGATGGCTAAGATAGAACATGAAAGACACATAGCGGAGGAGGGCAAAAAAAAATCCCAAATAATTCTTTAAGTATGTAAACAGTAAAAAAGGTAGGACAGACCATATTGGCCCCATAAAGAATGAGGAAGGCCATCTGGTTACAAAGGATGGGGAGATGGCGAAGGTATTGAATTTATTCTTCTCCTCAGTCTTCACGAGGGAATCGGGGGGCTTCAGTAACCAAAACTGCAGTGTTTATCCTCATGACACATCACAGGAAGCACCTCCATGGTTAACAGAGGACAGAATTAAAATTAGACTTGAGAAACTTAACATTAATAAATCGCTGGGACCAGATGGCTTGCACCCGAGGGTACTTAGGGAACTCAGTCAAGTGATTGCCAGACCGTTGTTCTTAATTTTTACAGACAGTCTACTGACTGGAATGGTACCAGCTGATTGGAGAAAAGCCAATGTAGCACCAATATTTAAAAAGGGCCCAAAATACATCCCTGGGAATTACAGACCAGTTAGCCTAACATGAATAGTATGTAAACTCTTGGAGGGGATGATAAGTGACTATATACAAGATTTTAGTAATGAGAACGGTATCATTAGCAGTAATCAGCATGGATTCATGAAGAATCGTTCTTGCCAAACCAATCTACTAACCTTCTATGAGGAGGTGAGTTGCCAGCTAGATAAAGGAAGGCTCATAGACGTGATGTATCTGGATTTTGCAAAAGCATTTGACACAGTTCCCCATAAAAGTTTACTATACAAAATAAGGTCCGTTGGCATGGACCATAGGGTGAGCACATAGATTGAAAACTGGCTACAAGGGTGAGTTCAGAGGGTGGTGATAAATGGGGAGTATTCGGAATGGTCAGGGGTGGGTAGTGGGGTCCCCCAGGGTTCTGTTCTGGGACCAATCCTGTTTAATTAGTTCATAAACGACCTGGAGGATGGGGTAAACAGTTCAATCTCTGTATTTGCAGACGATACTAAGCTAAGCAGGGCAATAACTTCTCCGCAGGATGTGGAAAACGTGCAAAAAGATCTATACAAATTATTGGGGTGGGCAACTACATGGCAAATGAGGTTCAATGTAGAAAAATGTAAAATAATGCATTTGGGTGGCAAAAATATGAATGCAATCTATACACTGGGGGAAGAACCTCTGGGGGAATCTAGGATGGAAAAGGACCTGGGAGTCCTAGTAGATGATAGGCTCAGCAATGGCATGCAATGCCAAGCTGCTGCTAACAAAACAAACAGAATATTGGCAAGCATTAAAAAGGGTATCAACTCCAGAGATAAAACAATAATTCTCCCGCTCTACAAGACTCTGGTCCAGCCGCACCTAGAGTATGCTGTCCTGTTCTGGGCACCAGTCCTCAGGAAGGATGTACTGGAATTGGAGCGAGTACAAAGAAGGGCAACAAAGCTAATAAAGGGTCTGGAGGATATTAGTTATGAGGAAAGGTTGCGAGCACTAAACTTATTCTCTCTGGAGAAGAGACGCTTGAGAGGGGATATGATTTCAATATACAAATACCGTACCGGTGACCCCACAATAGGAGTAAAACATTTTCGCAGAAGAGAGTTTAACAAGACTCGTGGCCACTCATTAAAATTAGAAGAAAAGAGGTTTAACCTTAAACTACGTAGAGGGTTCTTTACTGTAAGAGCAGCAAGGATGTGGAATTCCCTTCCACAGGCTGTGGTCTCAGCGGGGGGGGCATCGATAGTTTCAAGAAACTATTAGATAAGCACCTGAATGACCACAACATACAGGGATATACAATGTAATACTGACATATAATCACACACATAGGTTGGACTTGATGGACTTGTGTCTTTTTTCAACCTCACCTACTATGTAACTATGTAGCTACCTGAAATACCAGTCAGTCATCGCAATCTGTTTACTTTATTGGGTACTCATACCAATGGAGCAGAAAAATGTCCAACATCAGATGTTAGTGGTCCTCAGGCTAAAGTCGCTCTAAAAGTGGCAAAAAAAAGCCTCAGCTATGCTCCAAAGAGTCATCAAAATTGTAAGGTCCTATCTTCGCTGTCAAGAAGCAATGCAAGACTAGTCAACTTCTGTAAGAGGTATCTCCCATTCAGATTGCCAACCCTTTGGGCTCTGGTTTCCTAGAATTTCCTGGCAGACACCGTAAGGTACAAAGCCGTTGGAGGTCAAGGGATGGCCTCCAAACCAACAAAATAAGGCTATCAGGATATCAACCTGATAGTAAACTCAGTGGCTTCCCAGAGGTGGAAGCAGTGTAACTACTGACATACAGCTGGGTCTGCAGATTAGCCAATATGTATATCGAACAAACCTAGTGGTCTCCAGGCTCCTTATCAGGATCCACAGTCGTCCAATGGTGAGGAGGACAATAATTGCCCATTGGCTGCAGGCCATGATATGCTGGAGTACAAACTCTGATCCGGGAACCTCCAATTCTCCTTGTTATATCTAGATGCTGGAGACCAAAAGTGAAGGCTCACCTTTAGTGTTTGAAACCCTGTTAAAGTCGGGACACCTACTCCAAACTTCAGGTATACTAGATCATGGGGAAACCTTGCAGAATTTAAAGGATTGAATCCTCCGTTCCCTGCTGTAAGGATTGAATTGAATTGTATGCAAGTAAGCCTACATATGGGAAGAAATGATGCTCAGTTGGGTCGTCACACTCTGGGACTCAGTAACTGTCGCAAACCAATTCTGTAAAACCTGTGCAGACTGTTCTTTCCCCTTGGAACATCCAAATACTGAGGGACATGTCTCCACTCATCTGGATAGGACTTCCTCAATAAGGCCAGTAACACTAAAGCAGTATTTCATATGCCTAATATGTTCAGAACAAGGATCTCAGAAATTCAAGCGTCAAGTTATAAACGACCTCATTGCTATTATCAGGCAAACGAGCTCTAGTCTCTTCTTCAGCACTATACAAAGGTCTGCATCTTGTCATCTGGGCTAGGACATCATCCTACAAGCATGTCCAAACTGGAATGTCTACATTATCACAAGCATTATAATTAGACAACATGTTGAAGAAATACATGACAGTGGCTCTTTCTTCAAAGGTCAAAGGGTGGGCCTCTTAGGCCTAGTGGCATCAGAGGGGGAAGCTCACCGCCATTAAGACAATTGCACTTGCTGGTCAAGGTAGTTTAAAGGGCTTAGACGGATAGGACAAATCTATCAATTGAGTGCAGAGACAGCTTACCAGACGGATCATGCATCCTTGGACAGAACTCCAGAGTTAAGATGTAAACTGCGACCTGGTCTACATTCAACACAAGTTGGGCCCATTTTAAAGTGGACCCAGCGGCATTTGCTACAATACACTTTGGTCGTTCAGTGTTGGATAGACCTAATCCTTGATTTTAACACTTGAGCATTACCCACCCTTGTTTCTTTGGTGCTTGCTACATCCCACACGTATATGCTGTCATGCTTGTGTCAGGAAAATGGAAAATTGTATACCTACCTGACAATTTTCCTTTCCTGACGCTAAAGCATGACAGCATATAGGTCCCTCCCTAAGGGCTTTGCATTGATATGTGGCAAGAATGCTGGCTGGTGGGAGGCGACTGCTTTTATAATATACATGGTCCTGGAATTGGGCATGGGGGTGGAGCTAGCCCACATGTATATGCTGTCATGCTTTAGCATCAGGAAAGGAAAATTACCATTGGGTATGTATACAATTTTCCATTTTAACTCTACCACAGGTGGAAGGAAAGAAAATCACTTGTTTCCCTCACCAACATATACATCCATACATGGATCGCATTTCGATCCATGTATGGCTGGCTAAGGTCTGCGATAACATAGGAAGTGTGCAGAGGACACAGGACAGCTCTGGATTTTTGACGAGATCAAGAGGTGTTTTTTTTCACTTATTAAGCAGATATGACAAAATTATTTGAAGTGTATATTTAACTGACAAAAAGGGAGCAAATAGGAGTTCATTCTTAAAGCCCAACTCTGGGGGAACAAAAAATAAATAAATCAACCCTTGCAATGAAGCCCCCTGCAAGGGTTACTTGCTTGTCATGTCCAGGGGAGAGATGAAGAGGCTCTATCACTTACCTGATTTCTTGCTCCAGCACTCTCCCCTTCGGCTCGACACTCCTGTCTGTGGGTGGATCACTTACTATACAGGGACATCAACCCTGTATGGTAGGCAGAGGAGGTTGTAGTGCGACCTGAACTGGTCACAGCTTACAGACCAGCTGTGGGGGACTGTTTGCAGTGCTGGAGGGACCCTGCTGGAGCGAGAAGTAATGTAAGTAAGTATTTATTCCTTGAAGTATAATTAAAGGGAATTTTTAAAAATTTTTTAATTTTTTTTTAGTTTTGGATATAATGGAGAGGGATTAGAACACCTGTCAAGTTTTTATTGCTGTCTGTGCCCCTGTTAGGAAGATTCACCCTCTCTATTTGTCATGTTTATCGTTATCACCAAAAGTAAAAGTAAAAGAAAATCCCTAATTTTAGGTTGGTCACCAAAGCAGTAATATAGGGGAAATTTTCCAATAGGGAAGCTAGTTCTGGTGAGCCTGGTAACAGAGATTCCCTTACTTTGGAGGGATTTCTCCTCACTTCCTGTTTTGGCTATGGAACAGGAAGTGAAAGGAAATCTCCCCAACGTGAAAAAAAAAAGTTTTGCCTTCAGTTCTACTTTAATGCTAGACCAAATCCAAAATTAACCCTCGCTGTGTGTATATTGCAGCTTGCCAATTCTTAGATGTGATGATGGCATTGCTTTTATTTTTTAGGCTCTCTTTCCTTTATTCTCACCTTGTGTTCTGGCCAGTAAGTCTGTTGTTTTTTCAACAAAACAAGCTTTCCAGCAAATGTAGCAGCTAGAGTGTTGAGACAAAACATTTGCCACTGACAGGGGTGCCTACAATAATCAGCTTTTATTTATTCATGTAAAACCTTTATCCCAAAAGAAAAAAAACTGTTGCTGCACCTGCTTGTGTAACTGCAATGTGAGCTAGAGTTTGGCTTCAATTTGTTAGAATAACTAAATCCTGCTAATCCATCTAACACTCCCCCAGACTGACAATGCTGCAACTCCCTTGTGCTCCTTCATCCAGAGAGAACGCAAAAAAAAAGCTGCATTTTTTAAACATTTGCTGTTAATTCATTCCATTGGCCAGAACATTAGTTTATTCAGGCCATTGAAATAAGTGAACACACAAGCACTAAACGCACCTAGCATTTAGGCACGTTGGGTGTCTTTTCTGCCTAAATGCCCGTCTCCTTAACACGCAAGTGATTTTTTTTTTCTCTGCCACTAAATGCTGCTGTGCATGGACACACAGGTAGAAAAAAATGGAAAATTGTATCAAATACTTACCGTAATTTTCCTTTCCTGACGCCAATACATGGCAGCATACACATGATATAGCGTCGCCCTAATATCCACCCACAGGACCTGTTTAGCTCTATAAGTCAGTCTGACTGAGAGCTACCTCCCCCATTCTCCATATAACGCACAAAGATCAGAGGGAGGATTCATATGCTGCCATGTATTGGCGTCAGGAAAGGAAAATTACAGTAAGTATTTGATACAATGTTAAATTTTCCTGACGCCAAAGATGGCAGCATACATATGATACATAATGAGCTTTTGAGAGGGAGGGTTTAATGCTACAAACTTAGTCTTTGACAATAGACATAAAAGCTTGGATAGCTTTCCTCCCAAACTCTACTGTAGTAAGAGCTGCTGGATCCACCCTGTAGTGTTTTAAGAACGTATGATGTGATGATCAGCTAGCCTCTTTGCAGACTGTCTCCATAGACAATCCTGCCCGTGTCGCCCAAGAAAAAGACATCGCTCTGGTTGAGTGAGCTCTAACCACCTCTGGAAGATCCTTATTGGCCGCTCCATATGCCCGGTGAATAATTTTTACTATCCAGGCTGAGATGGTTCTGGCCGAGGCCTCTTTCCTTTTAATTTTTCATGATGATGAAAAAGTCTGTCAGAACGTCGGAATGTAGAAGTAGCCTGGAGATGGACTTTTGGAATGTCCAACTCGTGCAGATCAGCATCTGATTCCGCTGGGAAGGCCGGAAGCACCCATTCACTGGAGAGATGAAATATCGATGCCACTTTTGGGACAAAATGATCCAATGGTCTCAGCACAACCCTGTCTGGGAAGAACATGGAACAAGGTTCTGCTGCCTGCCAGTGCTTGAGTTCCGACACCCTTCCCCCTGAAGTTATGGATAATAGGAAAGCCGTTTTTAAGGTAATATCCCATAATGAACAGTCTTCTGTCGGAGTACAAGGAGCGTTTGCTAGAAAATTGAGGACTACTGCCAGTCCCAGTCTAAGTACCGCTCTCACGAAGTGCTCCACCAGCAGGTTTGCTGCCCATTTCTTTTGGGTAAAAGCCGAGATGGCTGAAATTTGCACCTTAGCGAACTGAGCCCCAAATCCAATCCGAATTGCAGGAAAGACAGGATTTGAGATACATTTGGGTCACTAGGGTCAAACTGACGTCCAGCTGCAAAGCTTGTGAACCTATTCCATATTCTGGAGTAGATGGCATTAGTTGACCCTTTTCTGGAACTCTGTAAAGTTCTAATACCCTCTGGAGAACATCCTAACTCTAGGGTATCTCCTTCAGGCAGGAGATGGAGTCACCGGCAGAGTGATCGTGCACGCGCTGAGATCCATTGCCAGAGAAACCCATGGTCTGTGAGGCCAGTAAGGAAATACTGTGATGACTGTCAAATTCTATCAACAATCTCCTCAGGAATTTCAGGATTAAAAAAAATTGGAGGGAAGGCATAGGCCAGTTGCCCAACCCAAGGTTGGGTTAAGGCATCCGCCCCCTCCACTAATGGATGAGGGTAGAGCGAGAGGAACCGGCTCACCTTGCATATGGTTTATGAGGCAAAAATATCCATCTTGCGGACAACCCCACTTGTGGATGGTCTGTTTGGGGTCCATGAATTGTCTGGATAGGCGATCTGCTTCCAAGTTCTGACAGCCTGGAAGATATATGGCCCTCAAATCTGGGAGATATTGTTGTGCCAATGTCATGATTAGTTCCACCTCTCTCAAGAGGGATTGGCTGTCTGTCCCGTCTTGTCGCTGCATGTAGGACACTGCTGCCATGTTGTCCAGATGGAGCAGGACTGGGCGACCCTGTATGTGAGGCAGCAAGGTGGCCAACGGCATGAATGCTGCATGAAGTTCCAGAATATTGGAAACTAGGCCCTGAGTGGTAAATTCCCCTCTGCCCTGGATCTTGAGTTGTTCGCAGGTGGCGCCCCACCCTGCTGCGCTGGCATCTGTGGTAACAATGATCCATTTCTGCGGCCCTAATGGACGATGCAGTGTAGCGTTTGTTTCCTCTACCACCAGAGACTCTGGCACCTCCAGCTGGTGATCCTGATTGGCTGGGCTAGACAAACTCTTCCACTGCATCAGGAAGCCTTGTTGGAAAACTCTGAGTTTCCAGTGATTCCAGGGGGATCATCGGAATACATGAAGCCATCGTCCTGAGAGGACTCATGCACTGGGATGCTGACATCACTGGTGCAGCCAATACCTGTTGGAACTTCTTCCTGATTTTGGGGAGTTTCTTAGGTGGCAAAGAAACTGTGGCAGTATGATTGTTGAATTGGGCCCCTAGATAGACCATATTCTGTGTAGGCTCCAGCTGGCTCTGGTAATGCTTGTCCCTCAACGCAAATCTGAGGAACTGCTGGTATGACTGAAGGATCGGGACATGCTGGTAGGCATATCGCAAGTCCACTGAAATACTCCAGTCTCCTGGATTATGGTATGGAGAGACTCCATCTTGAGTCTATACAGATAAATTGATTCAGTCTCTTGAGGTAGTTCTGGAGGCTGCTGTTTGAACAACCAATAATGGCCTTGTGCCACTATGGACTGAATCCGCCGTTTTTTGGCAGTGGTCTTGCCGGAACTGGGTCACTTTGAGCCACCTGGCTACAACTGCCTCCTGGGCAGGCCTGGTGTTAAAAGGGCTTCTGGGTATCCGAGGGAGCCGCAGGGAGCTCTGCAATCTTACGAAGATTGACTATGTACCTCTCCAACACCTTCTGAATTCCTTGGATGGGTTAAAGCCTCCGAAATCCCAGTACCTGTTTGGTGCTCCTCTGGATGGTTGTCCCCTCTGGTGTCTGGTGTCTGGCAGTCTCCAGTTTTTTTGGCCAAACAGCGCCTTCCCATCAAAAGGTAGTTTACAGCACTTCTGCTTAGAGGTAGGGTCAGCCGCCCGGGGTTTTAGCCACAGCGCTCTTTTGGCTATGACTGATCTGAGCATGGCTCTGGAGGACCATCGAATGATGTCTATAGCTGCCTCACCTGAGAAGTCCGCTGAGAGTTTTATCTCATCAAGAACTTTGATGATTTTCTTCTTTTGGCCGCTAGTTTTTGACTGCATACTCCAAGAAGCTCTTGCTACGGATGTTAAAGCAACGGCGGGTTTACAAGAACCACCTCCCGCGAGGTAAAACTTGAAGTCCATGTCAATGCATCAGTCAAGGATATCGTGAAAGGAGGAAGAGTCCTTCATCAGAAGTGTCACATTCTTGGACAGTCTGGTGACTGCCGCATGGTGGGTTAGATAAAGGAGTTGCATCCTCCTCCATTAGTGGATACAACTTCTGCAACCTATTGGTTGAGCAGGATTTTCTCTCCCCCTTTTCCCATTCCTCCTGAAGGAGTCACTTTCTGCCCTGGAAAAATCCTGATGATCCAGAAGGCCTCTGGACCTCCTAGAGTGGGTGTGTGAGTGGCTGGAACTGCAATAGACAGGAAGACTCATCAGGGCAGAATGCACTCTTTTTCCTGCATCTTCTTATTTACCCAAAGTTGGCCCTTACCTGGTATTGCGGTGGTCTTGGTTATGTGGTGTTAGGCTCATGCTGGTGGAAGAACTGAAAGGTGCGAGAGAGAGTGAGAGAGATTGTCATCTCTGATTAGAGAACACCGCGACCCCAAAAGACCACCAGAAGGGGTTTCCCACCTTGTTGGTGCGTTGAGCAGCCAAAGATGTGGGACTGCGTGCTGGGAGAGGCTTGAACCCAGACGGACTCTGACGTAGTCGGCAGGAAAATGCTTATTCTGAGTGTAACGGTCTGTAGGTGTTGCTCTTTTGAGGACAAAAAGGAGAATGGGGGAGGTAGCTCTCAGTCAGACTTTTATAGAGCTAAACAGATCCTGTGGGTGGATATAGGGACGGAGCTATATCATATGTATGCTGCCATGTTTGGCTTCAGGAAAAGCCAAATGCCCTTAAAAGCTGAGTTTTCGACACCCTGTGTGCTGCAATTTATAAAATTTTTGGTTTGGGGTTTAACGTGGTTCTAAAGGCAGAAGGTTTTTAACTTTAAAGGCCACTTGCAGACTGCCCACTGTATGTTTATATATTTGGCCAGATCATGTACCTAGTACGTGATCTGACACTTTTCGGCGCACGCGCTCCCGGCGGCCCGCCCCCTCTCCAATTCCACACAGTGGGAGCTGATCGGCGGGTACAGCGGACTATGTCTGCCGGCACCCACTGATGCTTTGGTACACAGGCAGAATGGCAGTCTTGTCTATATAAACAAGGCAGATTGCCATTCTGTGAGTACAGAAGTCATGGAAGCAGGAACACTGATCCATGCCTTCCACTAGTAATCCATGCCTTCCTCCCCACTACACTGAATCAAAGGCTAGGCACAGAATTAACCCTTTGATCACCCCTGATGTTAACACTTTCCCAGTCAGTGTCATTAGTACAGTGACAGTGCATATTTTTTAGCACTGATCACTGTATTAGTGTCACTGGTCCCCAAAAAGTGCCAAAAGTGTCAGTAATTGTCCGATTTGTCCGCCACAATATTGCAGTTCGCTATAAGATATGTTTTATAGCAGAAAGTTAAAAAAAATATATATTTTTTTTAATTGTTTATAGCGCAAAAAATTAAAACTGCAGAGGTGATAAAATACCACCAGCAGAAAGCACTATTTGTGAGAAAAAAAGGACATAAATTTTATTTGGATACAGCGTCACACGACCGCGCAATTGTCAGATAAAATAATGCAGTGCCATATCGCAGAAAATTGCCTGGTCATAAAGGTGGGTAAGCCTAGGTTCACATCTATGCGGCTGCTCTTGATATGTTTTTTAGGCATGTTTTGCAGTGCGTTTTGTGTTTTTAAACCCTTGTTTTTTTATGCGTTTTTGCATGAAGTTTTCATACATTTTGCATTATATGTTTGTTTTTTTTTCTCTTTAAACACACTGCATTCACATAGGGGGGTCGGGATCTGGGAGCCCCCTTATTAAAGAGGGCTTCCAGATTCCAACAAGCCCCCCGCCCACAGACCCCGACAACCACAGCCCAGGGTTGTCGGGAAGAGGCCCTTGTCCCCACCAACATGGAAGCAAGGTACTTTGGGGGGGCAGAGCCTCCCCCTCAAAGCACCCATCCCCCCATGTTGAGGGCATGTTGCCTGGTATGGTTTAGGAGGGGGGGCGTTCGCTCATCCCATCCTTTTCCTGACCTGCCGGGCCGCATGCTTGGATAAGGGTATGGTTTTTTAATTCTGGCATGGAGGGCTTCCATCCGCATCCATACTAGACCCGAAGGGCCTGGTATGGACCTGGGTAAGGATGAGCTCCGGCGTGCTTGCACAGCCCACGTGCAGAACCCGCCAGGAAGTTGGCACTGCACTGCGCTAATCACAGGCAGTGAGACATTGTTCCGATGCGCGGCTGCATAGATCGGGAAATGTCTCACTGCCTGTGATTAGCACAGCGCAGTGCCGACTTCCTGGCAGGCTCTGCAAATGGGCTGTGCGAACACGCCTGAGCTCATCCTTAGACCTCGGGGGGGGCCCCATGCCTTTTTTTTTTGCGATCTATTTTTTTTTTTTACATTCAACTGATGACTCGTCGGTTGTTCTTTCAATAAATTTTTTATTATTAACAATAAAAATATATCAGACACAAAATTTGCATCAAACATTACATGGAATAAAGGTAGAAGGGAAATTAGAAGTACAAGTAAATCTGAGGCTTAGCCTCCTAATGCAGGGCTTATAACTGAGAGAACTAGAATAAAGCCACGTTAATGAAAACCCTTAAGACAAGTCTAGCGAAGCAGCTTGGGATATCAGGTCACATTTGCTCGAACGAAATAAGAAGAAACTACCGCAGGGTCATAAGACAAGAGGAGGCAGGGTTATAGCGGAGCCGGGAGGAGAGGAACACTGGTATGTAATAGAAGGCTCTATCTTATATACTCAAGGGCTCAGGGAGCAGGCAAGGCTATCCGTCACCCACCCCAAATGGGAACTCACTGTGGGCGAGGGACCGCCCCACCCTCCTGAACCCTCAATCTCAGTCCCAGCCTCCCCCACCAGAGGCGTCAAATAATTTTGTTCCATTGTAGGAACAATGTATTCCCTACTTCATTGGTCTCTATTGTCAAGTGGTCAAACCACCTTAGCTACGTATCTTCAAACTGAAGGAGAGCTACATATTACGGAAATGCCCTAGCCTCATGAAGCCCGGGGTTTCTTAAGGTATTATTTAAACTCTCCCGGTAAGTATTAATAGGTAAGAGACAAGGTCCAACTTCTTACAGCTACTTTAAAACCGTGAAACTGAGGGAGTGTAGGAAAGGGGGAAGGAGAACCAGGATAAGGGGGGGGAGGGAGATGAGGGGAAAATCACAAGGGAGGAGGAGTATCCGTGGAGTCACTCAGGGAGCCTGTTGCCCTGGTAAACTAACACCAGGGCATAAGGAGATATGGCAAAAATTAGCCCAAGGTTCCCAGGTTAATTCGAAAATACGGGTTTTGTCCTGTATAATGCTAACAATCTTCTCTTGCGCCATAATCCAGGATATTTTATGCTTCACCGCTGCAAAAGAAACCCTGCGTTTTTTCCAACAAGATGCAATTGTGATTTTGGCGCCCAGAAGGATGAAGAATATCAATTTCTGTGTATATTTATCTACTTTTTCCACTTTCATATTCGACTCGTCGGTTGTTAAGGATGCAGCAGCTGGCTTCCTGGCCCCCTTCTTAGCAACCAGCTATATACAGTGTTTAAACAGAAAAATTAAAAGCGCAAAACACATCAAAAATCGCATCACAGACACAAAAAAGTCCCCAACCCTTTCCAAAAATGTACCGGCTGAAAAACGCATAGATGTGAACGTGTACCATAGGAAACCATGTTAACTGCAAAACACACTAAAAAAAGCATAGGTGTGAACCTAGGGTAAATCTTCCGGAGGTCAAGGTCAAGTGGTAAGGCATTTTTACCTTAATGCCCCCCTTTATGCTTACATAAGCCCCATGTAGATCAAGTGCTGTTCATGAAAGCAGCATAGCTGCTTTCTGTCTCTCAAACTGGTTCAATGACACCAGCTGGAGCCATTGGCCAGTGAGGCGGGAGTGTGGGAGGATCTTAGCTGCACAGTGTGTCAATGAACACAGAGTTTGGCTTGGGAACAAGCCTGCATGAGTGCCCCTCTATCAAGCGGCTTGCTATGGGGGCACGTAGCAGGTGGGAGAAGCCAGGTGCACCAGCAAGGAATCCAAGAAGAGGAGTATCGGGGCTGTTCTGTGCAAAACGACTGCACAGAAGAGGTAAGTATAACATGTTTGTTATTTTAAAAAAAAATACCTTTACAATCACTGACTGATTTCCCCATCCATTCACTGTTTTTCTTCCCAATGACACCTGTTTGTAAGAACGGTCATTTGGCAGCTGGTTAGTTTAGGGGTTAAATTCTACCATTGGTCTCCCTCTTACCTTTTAGCTATTGCAGCAGGATTCAATAAAACAAACACTTTCAGTTCCTGTTATCCTCTGGACCCAAGGGTCTCAGAACAGAACATTTTACCCAAGTACATATTCTAAATCAGAAGTTAAGTTTCCTAACTTTGTAAATGTATCTGACTGACTATCAGCAACATTACATTCTTAGCACTTTACAGCTGAAATTCTGGGAGTTCAAAAAGTAATATATGCAAAAAATAGCCACTGTTATTCAAACAAACTTTCCCACCAAACTTTAGCATTTCACGGATTCCATATATGCAACATTTTATTTTGGTCCTGGTTGCTTAATTTCTCAAACTCCTAAAGTATTTATAATTTCACCCTTTTTGTACCAAAATCCAATATCAGGCTTAATATCCAACTTTTTCTCCATGAATACCATAGTTAGACCATTTTTTTCCCCCTCCTACTCTTAGGGAGGAATACAAACACAATGCATTTCCTCTTAACCCTGTACACATTTTAAGACATACACAAAATAACCTTGTCTTAGGTATTTTAACCATTAAATGTGAATCCACAAACCATAATTATTTTTTTCTTGATACAAGAAAAAACACCTTCCCATTCCTTCATTCTCATTCACCGGCCCTTCCATTCATTCATTTAGAATGCACTCTTCCATATTTATATGACAAATTCCCCCTTTTTTATCACCAATATTGTAACTCTATCAACTTTACAATAGTATAGGTTCCTTTAAATAAGAAATTCTATTTAAAGTTTCTTTTTTTTTCCTTTGCAGGGACCCTTGCAAACTTTTAGCAGACCTCAGCTATTCACAACTTTTTTATATACAGTATATATCTCAAAATTTTCTCACTGTCTCCCTTGAGGTTTGAGACTGGCTGCAGCAAATTAGCTTCATCTTATTAAAACATAAGTTATTCTTTTTTTTTTTTTTAATGTATAACTGCAATTTTCTTAACCCTTTCAATCTACCTGACTATCTGATCAGATACTATTTGGTACCATTACATACATGTAATTTAGTAGTGCGTCACGATTTCCACATATACCGTATTTATCGGCGTATAACACGCACCTTAATTTTAAGAGGGAAGTTTCAGGAAAAAAATGACATTTTAAATAAAGAATTTTGAAGCAAAATAAGGGTCAGTGCCCATCAATGCAGCCTTATCAGTGCCCATCTGCAGCCTCGCCATTGCCCATCATTGCAGCCTGAACAGTGCCCATCTGCAGCCTCACCATTCATTGCAGCATGATCAGTGCCCATCTGCAGCCTTGCCAATTATTGCAGTCTGATCAGTGCCCATCTGCAGCCTTGCCAATCATTGAAGTCTAATCAGTGCCCATCTGCAGCCTTGCCCATCATTGCAGCATGATCAGTGCCCATCTGCAGCCTTGCCCAGCATTGCAGTCTGATCTGGGCCCATCTGCAGCCTTGCCAATCATTGCAGTCTGATTAGTGCCCATCTGCAGCCTTGCCAATCATTGCAGTCTGATCAGTGCCCATCTGCAGCCTTGCCCATCATTGCAGCATGATTAGTGCCCATCTGCAGCCTTGCCCATCATTACAGCATGATCAGTGCCCATCTGCAGCCTTGCCTCTCTTTGCAGCATGATCAGTGCGCATCTGCAGCCTTGTTATTGCCAAAATAAACAGAGCCGGATCTCCTGTGTACTCGGCTCGGCTCGCAGTCCTGCCCCTTGGCCCGGCTCTTATGATGGACATAACACCGGTCCAATGGCGAGACATCAATGCTAGGAGGTGGGACTGAGCATGACTGCGAGCACAGATGAGTACAGCTCTGTCTATTTCGGCGGCACTCATTCCAGCCTCCCCCTCCGAGGCAGCCATTTGGCGTATAACACGCACACACAATTTTCCACTGATTTTAAATGGGAAAAGGTGCATGTTATACGCCGATAAATATGGTTATCCCAATTTAAACAGTGCATTGGGCATGGGCTTAATAATATGTGCCACACATATTCCATAAACTTACTAATAGTTGATGGAAACCTCTCAAAAACGAACATGCAATAAAAACATACTGTAAATCTATAAACACATTAAAGAAGTTTTTTCTCTAATATATGTATATAACATTCCCCTATTATGCAAACCTGTTTTAAAACCTCAAGCTCTATTATTTAAACCAAACCATTAATTTCCACGCAACTTGCTTAACATGGGTGTCCCTCCTTAAAGCGGGACTTCAGTAGTTTTTTAATTTTTCCATCCATAAAATCTTCTGCCCTTGTTGTTTTAACTTTTGGACAGTAAAACATTTTTTTTTCCTGCCAGTAAATACCTTATACAGCTCACTTCCTGTTTCTTGTCTGGAAAAAAGCCTAGGCTTATGACATCATGCACAGCTCTCACTCTCATGAGAGTTTGCCAGGAAGGGAGGGGGGGGGTGAGTCATAAGAGGGCCAATGAGAGCTGCAAAGCTGGATGTGTGCCTCTGTGTGTGTGTGTGTGTGTGTGTGTGTGTGTGTGTGTGTATGTAAATCCAGGAACTGAACAAGCAGAAGCTTCAGCTGCCTGTAGTTAAAATTGATGCAGCCAGACTCAGTGGAGGGAGATTTCTGCAGCATATTTGGCAAGTACAGAATCACAGTATATATAAAATAATATGCAAAGTGGTTGAAGGGAAGCTTTGGCAAATATGTTTTTATTACAAATTATGTGAGAAGACTGCAGTTCCTCTTTAAGGCAATAACAGGACATCTCTACTGAAAAAAATAGCTTAATTCCCTTTTTTTTCTTATTAAGATTAAGAGACGCTGCCTTTCTCTAAAAAGATTTCCTGTCTCCCTATAGGAAAGGGAGGTCCAGGTATCTGGTACTGGTCACCTCTAAATATCTACATCCTCTTGTAATTGTAAGTAACCCAAACCCACTAAGGTTTGGGTTCAGGATGTCACTTTATCAAGGAACACAGAACCTTGAGGTGTGGCACTAACTGTTCCATGATACTCAGGAGCATTGACATTTGGGGGCGACACTCTACTTAAGTAGGATAAAAACTATTATCTTAAACAGCTTCTGGCATTCTCAAATATTGAGTGCAGTAGCATGGGCTACATTTTTAAATGCGATAGGGTTGAGTATATAAAGTATTCTGCACATTGGAGTAAGGGGATTTTCATATTTAATTTTCATTTTATCCTTTTTTTTAAACTGACTTCCTCTTATGACGCGTACACACGGGCGGACTTTTCGACTGGACTGGTCCGACGGACCGAATCCAGTGGACAATCGGACCGTGTGTGGGCTCCATCAGACCTGCAGCGGACTTTTTCGGTCAATAATTTGACGGACTTTAGATTTGAAACAAGTTTCAAATCTTTCCGACGGACTCGAGTCCGGTCGAAAAATCCGCTTGTCTGTATGCTAGTCCGACGGACGAAAACCCACACTAGGGCAGCTATTGGCTACTGGCTAGGGATGAGCTTCGACAGCGCTGTGATTGGCCAAGCATGCGGGTCATAGTGCATGCTTGGCCAATCATCAGCCAGCAATGCACTGCGATGCCGCAGTGAATTATGGGCCGTGACGCGCCACACGAATTTGGCGCGAACGGCCTATATCGTTCGCAATTCGACGAACGATCGAACAGCCGATGTTCGAGTCGAACATCGGCTGTTCGATCGTTCGTCGAATTGCGAACGATATGGGCCGTTCGCGCCAAATTCGTGTGGCACGTCACGGCCCATAATTCACTGCGGCATCGCAGTGCATTGCTGGCTGATGATTGGCCAAGCATGCACTATGACCCGCATTCTTGGCCAATCACAGCGCTGTCGGTAGAGAGAGCTGTAATTGGCCAAAGCCAGGGTGGCTTTGGCCAATTATGGCTCAGGGGGTTTAGAACACGCCCCACACTATATAAGGCCGCCTGCACGGCGGCCCTGTGTAGTGTGTTTCGGCGTGCTTAGAGAGAGAGAGAGAGACAGTGTCATTTCATTTGAGTTAGCTAGATTAGGCAGGACAGTCAGTGAGTTAGCTGCACTTACAGTGTATTGTGTATATATATGCATCCCAGGTGTTGCATATATATATATATATATACACTGTATTCAGTTTAGCTAGATCCGTTCCTGTTATCTTCCTACTGACAGGCAGGCTTGTCTTGTTACAGTATTTACAGCTACCTGAAGAAAATTGCTGGTGTTCTTTTGATCCTATTAGTACCACAGTCAGGCAGCTAGACTATTTACAGTTAGTGTAGTGCGTCCTCCTCACAGTGTTCACTTAAAGCTAAAAGTTAGTTTAGTGTGACCTCTGCACAGTGTTCAGCTAAAACTACAAGTTAGTGTAGTGCACAGTGTTCAGCTAAAGCTACAAGTTAGGGTAGTGCGTCCTCCTCACAGTGTTCAGCTAAAACTACAAGTTAGTTTAGTGTGACCTCTGCACAGTGTTCAGCTAAAGCTACAAGTTAGGGTAGTGCGTCCTCCTCACAGTGTTCAGCTAAAACTACAAGTTAGTGTGGTGCGACCTCTGCACAGTGTTCAGCTAAAACTATAAGTTAGTGTAGTGCACAGTGTTCAGCTAAAGCTACAAGTTAGGGTAGTGCGTCCTCCTCACAGTGTTCAGCTAAAACTACAAGTTAGTGTAGTGCGACCTCTGCACAGTGTTCAGCTAAAGCTACAAGTTAGTGTAGTGCGTCCTGCTCACAGTGTTCAGCTAAAACTACAAGTTAGTGTAGTGAGACCTCTGCACAGTGTTCAGCTAAAGCTACAAGTTAGTGTAGTGCGTCCTCCTCACAGTGTTCAGCTATAACTACAAGTTAGTGTAGTGCGACCTCTGCACAGTGTTCAGCTAAAGCTACAAGTTAGTGTAGTGCGTCCTCCTCACAGTGTTCAGCTAAAACTACAAGTTAGTGTAGTGAGACCTCTGCACAGTGTTCAGCTAAAGCTACAAGTTAGTGTAGTGCGTCCTCCTCACAGTGTTCAGCTAAAGCTACAAGTTAGTTTAGTGTGACCTCTGCACAGTGTTCAGCTAAAGCTACAAGTTAGGGTAGTGCATCCCCCTCACAGTGTTCAGCTAAAGCTACAAGTTGGTGTAGTGTGTCCTCTTCACAGTGTTCAGCGAAAGCTACAAGTTAGTTTAGTGTGACCTCTGCACAGTGTTCAGCTAAAGCTACATGATAGGGTAGTGCGTCCTCCTCACAGTGTTCAGCTAAAGCTACAAGTTGGTGTAGTGCGACCTCTGCACAGTGTTCAGCTAAAGCTACAAGTTAGTGTAGTGCGTCCTCCTCACAGTGATCAGCTAAAACTACAAGTTAGTGTAGTGCAACCTCTGCACAGTGTTCAGCTAAAGCTACAAGTTAGTGTAGTGCGTCCTCCTCACAGTGTTCAGCTAAAGCTACAAGTTAGTTTAGTGTGACCTCTGCACAGTGTTTAGCTAAAGCTACAAGTTAGGGTAGTGCGTCCTCCTCACAGTGTTCAGCTAAAGCTACAAGTTGGTGTAGTGTGTCCTCCTCACAGTGTTCAGCAAAAACTACAAGTTAGTGTAGTGTGACCTCTGCACAGTGTTCAGCTAAAACTACAAGTTAGTGTAGTGCGTCCTCCTCACAGTGTTCAGCTAAAACTACAAGTTAGTGTAGTGCGACCTCTGCACAGTGTTCAGCTAAAGCTACAAGTTAGTGTAGTGTGTCCTCCTCACAGTGTTCAGCTAAAACTACAAGTTAGTGTAGTGAGACCTCTGCACAGTGTTCAGCTAAAGCTACAAGTTAGTTTAGTGTGACCTCTGCACAGTGTTCAGCTAAAGCTACAAGTTAGGGTAGTGCGTTCTCCTCACAGTGTTCAGCTAAAGCTACAAGTTGGTGTAGTGTGTCCTCCTCACAGTGTTCAGCGAAAACTACAAGTTAGTGTAGTATGTCCTCCTCACAGTGTTCAGCGAAAACTACAAGTTAGTGTAGTGCGACCTCTGCACAGTGTTCAGCTAAAGCTACAAGTTAGTGTAGTGCGTCCTCCTCACAGTGTTCAACTAAAACTACAAGTTAGTGTAGTGAGACCTCTGCACAGTGTTCAGCTAAAGCTACAGGTTAGTGTAGTGCGTCCTCCTCACAGTGTTCAGCTAAAGCTACAAGTTAAATTAGTGTGACCTCTGCACAGTGTTCAGCTAAAGCTACAAGTTAGGGTAGTGCGTCCTCCTCACAGTGTTCAGCTAAAGCTACAAGTTGGTGTAGTGTGTCCTCCTCACAGTGTTCAGCGAAAACTACAAGTTAGTGTAGTGCGACCTCTGCACAGTGTTCAGCTAAAGCTACAAGTTAATGTAGTGCGTCCTCCTCACAGTGTTCAGCTAAAACTACAAGTTAGTGTAGTGCGTCCTCCTCACAGTGTTCAGCTAAAACTACAAGTTAGTGTAGTGCGACCTCTGCACAGTGTTCAGCTAAAGATACAAGTTAGTGTAGTGTGTCCTCCTCACAGTGTTCAGCTAAAACTACAAGTTAGTGTAGTGAGACCTCTGCACAGTGTTCAGCTAAAGCTACAAGTTAGTTTAGTGTGACCTCTGCACAGTGTTCAGCTAAAGCTACAAGTTAGGGTAGTGCATCCTCCTCACAGTGTTCAGCTAAAGCTACAAGTTGGTGTAGTGTGTCCTCCTCACAGTGTTCAGCGAAAGCTACAAGTTAGTTTAGTGTGACCTCTGCACAGTGTTCAGCTAAAGCTACAAGATAGGGTAGTGCGTCCTCCTCACAGTGATCAGCTAAAACTACAAGTTAGTGTAGTGCAACCTCTGCACAGTGTTCAGCTAAAGCTACAAGTTAGTGTAGTGCGTCCTCCTCACAGTGTTCAGCTAAAGCTACAAGTTAGTTTAGTGTGACCTCTGCACAGTGTTTAGCTAAAGCTACAAGTTAGGGTAGTGCGTCCTCCTCACAGTGTTCAGCTAAAGCTACAAGTTGGTGTAGTGTGTCCTCCTCACAGTGTTCAGCAAAAACTACAAGTTAGTGTAGTGTGACCTCTGCACAGTGTTCAGCTAAAACTACAAGTTAGTGTAGTGCGTCCTCCTCACAGTGTTCAGCTAAAACTACAAGTTAGTGTAGTGCGACCTCTGCACAGTGTTCAGCTAAAGCTACAAGTTAGTGTAGTGTGTCCTCCTCACAGTGTTCAGCTAAAACTACAAGTTAGTGTAGTGAGACCTCTGCACAGTGTTCAGCTAAAGCTACAAGTTAGTTTAGTGTGACCTCTGCACAGTGTTCAGCTAAAGCTACAAGTTAGGGTAGTGCGTTCTCCTCACAGTGTTCAGCTAAAGCTACAAGTTGGTGTAGTGTGTCCTCCTCACAGTGTTCAGCGAAAACTACAAGTTAGTGTAGTGTGTCCTCCTCACAGTGTTCAGCGAAAACTACAAGTTAGTGTAGTGCGACCTCTGCACAGTGTTCAGCTAAAGCTACAAGTTAGTGTAGTGCGTCCTCCTCACAGTGTTCAGCTAAAACTACAAGTTAGTGTAGTGAGACCTCTGCACAGTGTTCAGCTAAAGCTACAGGTTAGTGTAGTGCGTCCTCCTAACAGTGTTCAGCTAAAGCTACAAGTTAAATTAGTGTGACCTCTGCACAGTGTTCAGCTAAAGCTACAAGTTAGGGTAGTGCGTCCTCCTCACAGTGTTCAGCTAAAGCTACAAGTTGGTGTAGTGTGTCCTCCTCACAGTGTTCAGCGAAAACTACAAGTTAGTGTAGTGCGACCTCTGCACAGTGTTCAGCTAAAGCTACAAGTTAATGTAGTGCGTCCTCCTCACAGTGTTCAGCTAAAACTACAAGTTAGTGTAGTGCGTCCTCCTCACAGTGTTCAGCTAAAACTACAAGTTAGTGTAGTGCGACCTCTGCACAGTGTTCAGCTAAAGATACAAGTTAGTGTAGTGTGTCCTCCTCACAGTGTTCAGCTAAAACTACAAGTTAGTGTAGTGAGACCTCTGCACAGTGTTCAGCTAAAGCTACAAGTTAGTTTAGTGTGACCTCTGCACAGTGTTCAGCTAAAGCTACAAGTTAGGGTAGTGTGTCCTCCTCACAGTGTTCAGCTAAAGCTACAAGTTGGTGTAGTGTGTCCTCACAGTGTTCAGCGAAAACTACAAGTTAGTGTAGTGCGACCTCTGCACAGTGTTCAGCTAAAGCTACAAGTTGGGGTAGTGCATCCTCCTCACAGTGTTCAGCTAAAGCTACAAGTTGGTGTAGTGTGTCCTCCTCACAGTGTTCAGCGAAAGCTACAAGTTAGTTTAGTGTGACCTCTGCACAGTGTTCAGCTAAAGCTACAAGTTAGGGTAGTGCATCCTCCTCACAGTGTTCAGCTAAAGCTACAAGTTGGTGTAGTGTGTCCTCCTCACAGTGTTCAGCGAAAGCTACAAGTTAGTTTAGTGTGACCTCTGCACAGTGTTCAGCTAAAGCTACAAGTTAGGGTAGTGCATCCTCCTCACAGTGTTCAGCTAAAGCTACAAGTTGGTGTAGTGTGTCCTCCTCACAGTGTTCAGCTAAAGCTACAAGTTAGTTTAGTGTGACCTCTGCACAGTGTTCAGCTAAAGCTACAAGTTAGGGTAGTGCATCCTCCTCACAGTGTTCAGCTAAAGCTACAAGTTGGTGTAGTGTGTCCTCCTCACAGTGTTCAGCGAAAGCTACAAGTTAGTTTAGTGTGACCTCTGCACAGTGTTCAGCTAAAGCTACAAGATAGGGTAGTGCGTCCTCCTCACAGTGTTCAGCTAAAGCTACAAGTTGGTGTAGTGTGTCCTCCTCACAGTGTTCAGCGAAAACTACAAGTTAGTGTAGTGCGACCTCTGCACAGTGTTCAGCTAAAGCTACAAGTTAGTGTAGTGCGTCCTCCTCACAGTGATCAGCTAAAACTACAAGTTAGTGTAGTGCGACCTCTGCACAGTGTTCAGCTAAAGCTACAAGTTAGTGTAGTGCGTCCTCCTCACAGTGTTCAGCTAAAACTACAAGTTAGTGTAGTGAGACCTCTGCACAGTGTTCAGCTAAAGCTACAAGTTAGTGTAGTGCATCCTCCTCACAGTGTTCAGCTAAAGCTACAAGTTAGTTTAGTGTGACCTCTGCACAGTGTTTAGCTAAAGCTACAAGTTAGGGTAGTGCGTCCTCCTCACAGTGTTCAGCTAAAGCTACAAGTTGGTGTAGTGTGTCCTCCTCACAGTGTTCAGGAAAAACTACAAGTTAGTGTAGTGTGACCTCTGCACAGTGTTCAGCTAAAACTACAAGTTAGTGTAGTGCGTCCTCCTCACAGTGTTCAGCTAAAACTACAAGTTAGTGTAGTGCGACCTCTGCACAGTGTTCAGCTAAAGCTACAAGTTAGTGTAGTGTGTCCTCCTCACAGTGTTCAGCTAAAACTACAAGTTAGTGTAGTGAGACCTCTGCACAGTGTTCAGCTAAAGCTACAAGTTAGTTTAGTGTGACCTCTGCACAGTGTTCAGCTAAAGCTACAAGTTAGGGTAGTGCGTTCTCCTCACAGTGTTCAGCTAAAGCTACAAGTTGGTGTAGTGTGTCCTCCTCACAGTGTTCAGCAAAAACTACAAGTTAGTGTAGTGCGACCTCTGCACAGTGTTCAGCTAAAGCTACAAGTTGGTGTAGTGTGTCCTCCTCACAGTGTTCAGGAAAAACTACAAGTTAGTGTAGTGTGACCTCTGCACAGTGTTCAGCTAAAACTACAAGTTAGTGTAGTGCGTCCTCCTCACAGTGTTCAGCTAAAGCTACAAGTTAGTGTAGTGTGTCCTCCTCACAGTGTTCAGCTAAAACTACAAGTTAGTGTAGTGAGACCTCTGCACAGTGTTCAGCTAAAGCTACAAGTTAGTTTAGTGTGACCTCTGCACAGTGTTCAGCTAAAGCTACAAGTTAGGGTAGTGCGTTCTCCTCACAGTGTTCAGCTAAAGCTACAAGTTGGTGTAGTGTGTCCTCCTCACAGTGTTCAGCGAAAACTACAAGTTAGTGTAGTGCGACCTCTGCACAGTGTTCAGCTAAAGCTACAGGTTAGTGTAGTGCGTCCTCCTCACAGTGTTCAGCTAAAGCTACAAGTTAAATTAGTGTGACCTCTGCACAGTGTTCAGCTAAAGCTACAAGTTAGGGTAGTGCGTCCTCCTCACAGTGTTCAGCTAAAGCTACAAGTTGGTGTAGTGTGTCCTCCTCACAGTGTTCAGCGAAAACTACAAGTTAGTGTAGTGCGACCTCTGCACAGTGTTCAGCTAAAGCTACAAGTTAATGTAGTGCGTCCTCCTCACAGTGTTCAGCTAAAACTACAAGTTAGTGTAGTGCGTCCTCCTCACAGTGTTCAGCTAAAGATACAAGTTAGTGTAGTGTGTCCTCCTCACAGTGTTCAGCTAAAACTACAAGTTAGTGTAGTGAGACCTCTGCACAGTGGTCAGCTAAAGCTACAAGTTAGTTTAGTGTGACCTCTGCACAGTGTTCAGCTAAAGCTACAAGTTAGGGTAGTGCGTCCTCCTCACAGTGTACAGCTAAAGCTACAAGTTGGTGTAGTGTGTCCTCACAGTGTTCAGCGAAAACTACAAGTTAGTGTAGTGCGACCTCTGCACAGTGTTCAGCTAAAGCTACAAGTTAGGGTAATGCATCCTCCTCACAGTGTTCAGCTAAAGCTACAAGTTGGTGTAGTGTGTCCTCCTCACAGTGTTCAGCGAAAGCTACAAGTTAGTTTAGTGTGACCTCTGCACAGTGTTCAGCTAAAGCTACAAGTTAGGGTAGTGCATCCTCCTCACAGTGTTCAGCTAAAGCTACAAGTTGGTGTAGTGTGTCCTCCTCACAGTGTTCAGCGAAAGCTACAAGACAGGGTAGTGCGTCCTCCTCACAGTGTTCAGCTAAAGCTACAAGTTGGTGTAGTGTGTCCTCCTCACAGTGTTCAGCGAAAACTACAAGTTAGTGTAGTGCGACCTCTGCACAGTGTTCAGCTAAAGCTACAAGTTAATGTAGTGCGTCCTCCTCACAGTGTTCAGCTAAAACTACAAGTTAGTGTAGTGCGACCTCTGCACAGTGTTCAGCTAAAGCTACAAGTTAGTGTAATGCGTCCTCCTCACAGTGTTCAGCTAAAGCTACAAGTTAGTTTAGTGTGACCTCTGCACAGTGTTCAGCTAAAGCTACAAGTTAGGGTAGTGCATCCTCCTCACAGTGTTCAGCTAAAGCTACAAGTTGGTGTAGTGTGTCCTCCTCACAGTGTTCAGCTAAAACTACAAGTTAGTGTAGTGCGACCTCTGCACAGTGTTCAGCTAAAGCTACAAGTTAATGTAGTGCGTCCTCCTCACAGTGTTCAGCTAAAACTACAAGTTAGTGTAGTGCGTCCTCCTCACAGTGTTCAGCTAAAACTACAAGTTAGTGTAGTGCGACCTCTGCACAGTGTTTAGCTAAAGCTACAAGTTGGTGTAGTGTGTCCTCCTCACAGTGTTCAGCTAAAACTACAAGTTAGTGTAGTGAGACCTCTGCACAGTGTTCAGCTAAAGCTACAAGTTAGTTTAGTGTGACCTCTGCACAGTGTTCAGCTAAAGCTACAAGTTAGGGTAGTGCGTCCTCTTAACAGTGTTCAGCTAAAGCTACAAGTTGGTGTAGTGTGTCCTCCTCACAGTGTTCAGCGAAAACTACAAGTTAGTGTAGTGCGACCTCTGCACAGTGTTCAGCTAAAGCTACAAGTTAGTGTAGTGCGTCCTTCTCATAGTGTTCAGCTAAAACTACAAGTTAGTGTAGTGCGACCTCTGCACAGTGTTCAGCTAAAGCTGCAAGTTAGTGTAGTGTGTCCTCCTCACAGTGTTCAGCTAAAACTACAAGTTAGTGTAGTGCGACCTCTGCACAGTGTTCAGCTAAAGCTACAAGTTAGTGTATTGCGTCTTCCTCACAGTGTTCAGCTAAAGCTACAAATTAGTTTAGTGTGACCTCTGCACAGTGTTCAGCTAAAGCTACAAGTTAGTGTAGTGCGTCCTCCTCACAGTGTTCAGCTAAAACTACAAGTTAGTGTAGTGAGACCTCTGCACAGTGTTCAGCTAAAGCTACAAGTTAGGGTAGTGCGTCCTCCTCGCAGTGTTCAGCTAAAGCTACAAGTTAGTTTAGTGTGACCTCTGCACAGTGTTCAGCTAAAGCTACAAGTTAGGGTTGTGCGTCCTCCTCACAGTGTTCAGCTAAAGCTACAAGTTAGTGTAGTGCGTCCTCCTTACAGTGTTCAGCTAAACCTACAAGTTATTTTTTTGCTAGCTCTGCACAGTGTTCAGCTAAAGCTACCTGTAGAAGGTTGGTGGTGTTTTCCTGATCCTATCACTACCGCAGGTAGCTAAATAAGCTACAAGTTAGTGTAGTGCGAGCTCTGCACAGTGTTCACCTAAAGCTACCTGAAGAAGGTTGGTGGTGTTTTCCTGATCCTATCACTACCGCAGGCAGCTAAATAAGCTACAAGTTATTTTTTGGTGAGCTCTGCACAGTGTTCAACTAATGCTACCTGTAGAAGGTTGGTGGTGTTTTCCTGATCCTATCACTACCGCAGGCAGCTAAATAAGCTACAAGTTATTTTTTGGCAAGCTCTGCACAGTGTTCACCTAAAGCTACCTGTAGAAGGTTGGTGGTGTTTTCCTGATCCTATCACTACCGCAGGCAGCTAAATAAGCTACAAGTTATTTTTTGGCGAGCTCTGCACAGTGTTCACCTAAAGGTACCTGTAGAAGGTTGGTGGTGTTTTCCCGATCCTATCACTACCGCAGGCAGCTAAATAAGCTACAAGTTAGTTTTTTGCGAGCTCTGCACAGTGTTCAGCTAAAGCTACCTGTAGAAGGTTGGTGGTGTTCTCATACTACAGGCAGGCAGTTGATTTTGCTAGCTGCAGTATCAGTACATATATATATATATATATATATATATATATATATATATATATATATCCCAGCTTGGTGCAGCTACAGGCCATTAGTATGTCTAGAAGGCCAACAAGGAGAGGCAGACAGTCACAAGCCAATAAAAGAGGGCAAGCAGGCTCTGTGTTTAGAGGCAACAGTGCTGGTCTTGGAGACGGTGGATCCTCATCAGCACGTGGCTGTGGGACACGCTTGGCCTTTTTTTCGGCAGCTGGCCATGTTGAGCCGCAACATGCAGAAGACTTGGTCGAGTGGATGACCAAGCCGTCCTCATCCTCCTCATCCTCTCTTACCCATGCTTAGGGTACTTTGTCTGGCAAAGCAGCGGCCTCTTTCCTCGGCTCACTGTCATGTCATGACTCCTTCCCTAGCCCCACCATGTCCTCCTGAGGAGTCCCTCGAACTGTTTGACCACAGTGTTGGGTACATGCTCCAGGGGGATGCCCAGCGTTTGGAAGGCTCTGATGATGATACTGAGCTAGATTAAGGCAGTAACGTGAGCACGGACAGAGGGGGTGCCCAAGAAGGACAGCAATCTGGCAGTTATGCTCCCCCTGCTGTAGCATACTGCCAGGTTTGCTCCAGTGATGAGGAGGGAGTGGATGAGGAGGTCACTGTCACTGACTCAACGTGGGTGCCTGATAGGAGAGAGGAGGAGGAGGAGGCACATCACCAATGAGGCAGGATGCCCTCCAGGGGCCAGCTTAAGGGCAGCACACTGACTGCATCACACCCCAAAGCTCCGCATGTGCAGGGCGCTGCAGTCTCTGCGCGTTATTCCAAAAGTTCTTTGGTGTGGGCCTTTTTTGAGACGAGTGCATCAGATCGCACTGCTGCTATTTGCAACATATGTCTCAAGCGTATCTCGCGTGGCCAAAACATCTCCCGCTTGGGCACCACATGCTTGACCAGACATATGTTGACCTGCCATGCAGTTCGTTGGCAAGCATATTTAAAAGACCCACACCAAAGAACAAAGTTGACCTCTCCTTGCTCCTCATCAGCTGAGATCTCCAACCCCACTATACCTTCAGTCCTCTCTGAGACCTGCACTGAGAGGAATGAAGGTGTAGAATTAGGTGTGTCACAGCCAAGTACTTGTGGGCAATCTGCTTTCGGTACACCGACGTCAGATTGTACCAGGCAAATTTCCCTGCCCCAGCTGCTGCATCACCGAAAGAAGTTCGCTCCCAGCCATCCACATGCCCAGCGGTTGAATGCTAGCTTGGCAAAATTGCTAGCACTTCAACTGCTGCCTTTTCAGTTGGTAGACTCTGCCCTCTTCCGTGAGTTTGTGGAATGTGCGGTTCCTCAGTGGCAGGTACCCAAACGCCACTTTTTCTCACGGAAGGCGATTCCGGCTCTCTACCGGCATGTGGAAGGCAATGTCCATGCCTCGCTGGACAGGGCGGTCAGTGGTAAGGTGCATATTACCGCTGACTCATGGTCCAGCAGGCATAGACAGGGACGTTACCTAAGTTTCACCGCGCATTGGGTGACTCTGCTGGCAGCTGGGAAGGATGCAGGACAAGGTGCAGTAGTGTTGGAGGTTGTTCCGCCACCACGCCTCCAAAATGCCACTACTAATGATTGTAACACACCTCTCTCCTCCACCCCCTCCTCTTCTTCTTCCTCCATGGCCTCTTCCTGTGCTTTGTCCTCGGAACCAGCGGTGCTCCGTAGGCGTTCAAGGGGCTACGCAAGTACGCAGGCCAAAAGATGCCATGCGGTGCTTGAGCTGGTGTGCTTGGGGGACAGGAGCCACACTGGGGCAGAGGTTCTGTCAGCTCTGCAGGGGCAGGTTCAGAGGTGGTTGACGCCACGCCAACTTAAGGCAGGAATGGTGGTTTGCGACAATGGCACCAACCTCCTCTCTGCCCTCCGACAGGGACAAATGACCCATGTGCCCTGTTTGGCTCACATCCTTAACTTGGTGATGCAGCTGTTCTTGGGCATGTACCCGGGCTTACAGGATGTCCTGAGGCAGGCCAGGAAAGTCTGTGTGCATTTCCGCCGGTCATATAATGCCAGTCCTTAGCTGGCGGACCTCCAAAAGGAGTTTAACCTGCCCAAGAACCGCCTAATCTGTGACATGCCCACCAGGTGGAACTCAACGTTGGCCATGCTGCAGCAGCTGCACACGCAGCAGAGGGCCATCAATGAGTACCTGTGCGACTATGGCACCAGGACAGGGTCAGGGGAGCTTGTTTTTTTTCCCCATGCCAGTGGGCCATGATCAGGGATGCATGCACTGTCCTGTCACCATTTGAGGAGGCCACGAGGATGGTGAGCAGTGACAGTGCATGCATCAGTGACACTGTCCCCCCTGTCCACCTGTTGGAGCACACTCTGGGTGGAATAATGGACAGGGCACTTGAGGCAGAACAGAGGCAGGAAGAGGAGGACTTCCTCTCAAGGCCCCCTTTATCCAGACAGTGTTCCTGCATGCCCGCCGATCACACAGGAAGAGGAGGAGGAGGAAGAGGATTGTGTCAGTATGGAGGTGGAGCCTGGCACTCAGCATCAGCGGCAGTCTTTAAGGGATCAGTCCCAAGAAACACATGGACTTGTACGTGGCTGGGAGGAGGTGGCTGCGGACCATGTCATCCTTAGTGACCCAGAGGACTCAGGACCGAATGCCTCAGCAAACCTACGCTGCATGGCCTCCCTGATCCTGCAAATCCTGCGTAAGGATCCTCGTATTTGTGGAGAAGGACCAATACTGGCTGGCATCCCTCCTTGATTCACGTTACAAGGGTAAGGTTGCGGACCTTATCTTGCCATCGCAGAGGGAGCGGAGGATGAAACATCTTCAGGAGGCCTTGCAGAAAGGTCTGTGCAACATGTTCCCAGAGACTGGGAAGTTACAAACTCCTGTTTCTGGACAACGTGTTGCTGAGGCTACGGTCAGTCAAAGAAGGAGCGGTGGAGAAGGTGGCCGTCTGACCGATGCATTCAGACAATTTTTTAGTCCGCAGCCCCAAGGTATGATCGGTTCCAGCAACCATCGCCAGCGTCTGTTTTACATGGTGCAGGGATACCTAGGGGCAAGATCTGACTTGGACACCTTTCCCACCGAAAATCCTTTGGGTTACTGGGTCTTGAGGATGGATCACTGGCCAGAGCTTGCACAGTATGCAATTGAGCTACTGGCCTGTCCTGCAACCAGCGTTCTTTTGGAACGCACATTCAGTGCTGCTGGAGGCTTTGTAACCGATCACAGGGTGCGTCTGTCCACCGACTCGGTCGATCAACTGACCTTCATAAAGATTAATCAGTCTTGGATCACCACCAGCTACCAAGCACCTGATGCTGATGTAACCGAATAATTTTTTTTGAAATCTCAGATCCCTTCAAAGACTGCCTATGCTAATGCTGAGTGACTATCCTGAGTAATTATCCTCTTCCTCCTCAATGATCACGCTGATAGCTTGTGAGAACATTTTTGGTTCTGGGCACCGCCACCAGTGCCTAAGGCCCAATTTTTCAGCCCCTGTTTAACAGGGGCCTGTAATTACAATTTTTGATGCAATATTTGCAGCAGGGCTCATTCCTGCGTTCCAACTAGAGTTTCTGTGAGAAGTTGCAGTGTTGTGGCACCAGCACCAGTGCCTAAGGCCCAATTTTTCAGCCCCTGTTTAACAGGGGCGTGTAATTACAATTTTTGATGCAATACTTTGCAGCAGGGCTCGTTCCTGTGTTCCAACTAGAGTATCTGTGAGGGGTTGCAGTGTTGTGGCACCAGCACCAGTGCCTAAGGCCTAATTTTTCAGCCCCTGTTTAACAGGGGCGTGTAATTACAATTTTTGATGCAATACTTTGCAGCAGGGCTCGTTCCTGCGTTCCAACTAGAGTATCTGTGAGGGGTTGCAGTGTTGTGGCACCAGCACCAGTGCCTAAGGCCTAATTTTTCAGCCCCTGTTTATCAGGGGCATGTAATTACAATTTTGGATGCAATACTTTGCAGCAGGGCTCGTTCCTGCGTTCCAACTAGAGTATCTGTGAGGGGTTGCAGTGTTGTGACACCAACACCAGTGCCTAAGGCCCAATTTTTCAGCCCCTGTTCAACAGGGGCATGTAATTACAATTCTTGATCTAATATTTCCCCACAGGGCCTGTTTCTGTGCCCACCAAGAGCGAGTGAGGACTTACAGTATTGTGGCACCAGCACCACCACCATGGGCCCAATTTTTCAGCTCCTGTTAAACAGGGGCATGTAATTACGATTCTTGATCTAATATTTCACAGCAGGGCCCGTTTCTGCGCCCACCAAGAGCGAGTGAGTAGAAATATATGGTTAATCCCGCGCTAACAGGTATAAAGTATACTGGACTAAACTGGGAAAAGCTGCATGCACCGAATCAGGTGCAGACCAAACCTTAAAAGTACATATATTTAACACTAGGTGGTGCTGCGCTAATCCTGGACACCCTTGCTAGATAACTTAGGGTGGTATGCCATATATAAAAAAGTGTGTAATTAAACATACAATAACAGTAAAGAAGTGTTGGCAACAGCCGTAAAATAATCTCAACTCATAAAGCGATAATTCTAAGTGCTAAAAAAGTATAATGTGGTATAAATAATCACTAAATATATCTCATCATAAATAGTATCACTAAAATTAAAAATCAATCCATATCTCTCACCATGTGCATAGACAAGTTAGCAATAGTGTAAACAATCGTCAAATAATAATAAAGTGCATAATACAATCTGAGTGACTCAAGATATATAGCAAGCAGGTAACACATAAAGTGACATAGTGCAATAGTGAAAAAACAAAAGAAATAAGTAATATATAGGTGAAATATCCAGGGATTGTCAGATATTATGACATGCAATCTTTTTAATATAATGTGACTTTAATATTTTGACATGCACCAAGTGTAACAATAAGGGAAAGTCCTTTTATTTTTAAAATTGGCAATAGCGTCCTAGCATGCAACAGCCGTACTGCAGTGCTTGAAATAAATCACACAGTGCCCATGTTCGTGTTTGCACACTCATGTAAGAAGTGGCCCCTTACCTTAAGGCAATAGGGCAAACGCATATGACCAAGGATCTTTTAGGGGGTCCTCCTATAGGTGTAGAATACTATCCTCACGGTCCTAGTTTCAGGGGGTAATTCCCTCAGTGGTATAGGGGGATATAAAAGACACGGGGAGTCCCAATAGTGTGATAACGTTTCAACCAGCGACTTTATTGCGTAAAACAAGGGTACTCATATATACAGCAGAAACAGTGTTCCTATCTCCGATGAGCGGCGAGCTCATATATCTCTCATGTAGAGCCTGTCCCGTCCCTACGCGTGACGTCACACCGCACGTGACTTCATCAGGGGATGAGTACTTACAGTGCTGTGGTATCAGCACCACCACCACCAAAGGCCCAATTTTTCTGCCCCTGTTCAACAGAGGCATGTAATTACAATTCTTGATCTAATATTTCACAGCAGGGCCCTTTTCTGCACCCACCAAGAGCGAGTGAGGACTTACAGTGTTGTGGCACCAGCACCACCACCACCACCAAAGGCCCAATTTTTCTGCCCCTGTTCAACAGGGGCATGTAATTACAATTCTTGATCTAATATTTCACAGCAGGGCCCTGTGAGGGCTTACAGTGTTGTGCCCACAACAACACCTAAGGCCCAAATTTCTGCTGAGTATATAGGGCAGGCCCCTACTTTCAAACATCCAACTTACAAACGACTCCTACTTGCAAACGGAAGGAGACAACAGGAAGTGAGATGAAATCTACCCCTAGGAAGGGAAATTCTCTCCTGTAAGAGTTAATATGGGAAAAACATTTCTCCTTTCCACTGATGCTTTATCACCAATCCTTGTTTCACGGAAAACCCCAAATTTTCAAAAAACATTTGTCATTGGGACAAAAAGTGCGGTTCAATCTTCTGAAGAGGAGCACAGACAGCAAAACAAATGTCACAGGGGTGATAACCCTTCCCTATGTTTTCCAAAAAGCTTAAAATAGATTTTTTTGCTGGAGCTAAACATGTTAAAAATGTACCCGTTCAAAATTACAAACAGATTCTACTTAACAACAAACCTACAGTCCCTGTCTTGTTTGCACCGCCTGTATACTGCTGTTCAGAGTACAGAGCCTGTATACTGCTGTTTCCTTTTTTAATTTGGGTGCGGGGTTCCCCTTAATATCCATACAAGACCCAAAGGGCCTGGTAATGGACTGGGGGGTACCCATGCCCTTTGTCTCACTGATTTTCATCCATATTGCCAGGACCCGACATTACATTAAAGCCGCAAGCAGTTTTAAATGACTTTTTTTCCTTTAAAAATTACATTTTGTGCAGGGACTGTTCTAAGCATGGGAAACACGCGCCACTTTACAGGCATACTATAGACACCCCCAGGTACGATATTTAAAGGAATATTTAACTTTTTTTTTTTTTTTTTTTACTTTAAGCATCAATAAAATCACTGCTCCCGAAAAAACAGCCATTTTTAAAAGTTTTTTTTGCATTGATACATGTCCCCTGGGGCAGGACCAGGGTCCCCAAACCCTTTTTAGGACAATACCATGCAAATTAGCCTTTAAAATAAGCACTTTTGATTTCGAACGTTCGAGTCCCATAGACATCAATGGGGTTCTAACGTTCGTGCAAATTTTCGGTCGTTCGCAGGTTCTGGTGCGAACCGAACCGGGGGGTGTTCGGCTCATCCCTACTACTGGCTATCAACTTCCTTATTTTAGTCCGGTCGGACGTCATCACGTAGGAATCCGTCCGATTTAGTGTGATCGTGTGTAGGCAAGTCCATTCGTTCAAAAGTCCATCGGAAGTCCGTCTAAAGTCCGTCGGAAAGTCCGTCGGACCAGTTTGGTCAAAAAGTCCGCCCGTGTGTACGCGGCATTACGCTTTTTATTTTCTCCTTTGACACTTTTAAATCAGTAAAAACTTAAATATTCTCAACCCTGGTTTAGAATACACAGCCATAGACTGAGATTTATTGTTATAACTAAATGATTTTATTCATCTGTAATATTGATAACTTCTCTTTTGGCTGTTTCTTTTCTTAAACAAAATTATTTTAGTTAACGATACAATGTATGGCTAGTTTTCATTTCTTAAAAAAAAGCACTTCCTCTTTTACATCAATAAAAACAAACATGCGAGCAAACATGTACAGTGGAACCTTGGTTTTCGAGTAACGCGGTTAACAAGCGTTTTGAAAGACAAGCAACTTTTTTTTAAAAATTCTGACTCAGTTTGCGAGTGTTGTCTCACAAAACGAGCAGGATTCAAGCCAATGTGGTGTGCAGTACCACATTTGGCCAGAGGTGCGGGGGCGTGGGTGACGGTTCGGAGACGTTCGGAAATACTCAGAAATACTCGGAAACACTCAGTTCCCGAGTCTTTTCGAGCCTTTCTGAGGGTTTCTGAGTTCAGCCAAGCTGTCCCCTAGTATTTCCGAGGCTCTCCGGCGCCCCCCACCTATGGCCACATGCGGTATTACATGCAATAGAAGTCAATGCAACATGAATTATCTTCGTTTTCTTTGACTTCTATGGGGAAACTCGCTTTAATATGCGAGTGCTTTAGATTACAAGCATTCTCCTGGAACGGATTATGCTCGTAATCCAAGGTTCCACTGTGTGTCTTGTATCCTTGAGAGCGCAACTATATTATGCTCAGAAAAACTGGCACTAAGACCCCTTTCACACTGCCGGCGTTTTTCAGGTGCTACAGCGCTAAAAATAGTGCCTGCATAGCGCCTGAAAAAAGTGGCTCCATTCACTCCAGTGTGAAAGCCAGAGGGCTTTCACACTGGAGCAGTGCACTGGCAGGGCGTCAGAAAAAGACCTGCCAGCAGCTTCTTTGGAACAGTGAAGGAGCGGTGAACTCACCGCTTCTCCACCGCTGCTCCCTATTGAAATCAATGGGGCAGCGCTGCTATACCGCCGGCAAAACGCCGCTCCGGTGGCATTTTGCAGGCGAATTTAACCACTTTTTGGCCGCTAGCGGGGGTTAAAAACGCCCCCGCTAGCGGCTGAATAGCGCCGGTAAAACTACGGTAAAGTGGCGCTAAAAATAAAATAGCGCCACTTTACCGCTGATGCCCTAGGCGGCTCGGTGTGAAAGCCCTCTAAAATATTGCCGTCAAACTTTTCAACTACAGCTTGCACATCCAAAAATACTCCTGTTCTAACTCATTGAGACCATGCTTTCACCCTTAAGGCGGTCATCAAGACACACTAATACATCTGCTTAACAATTACTATTTGCAAGCATAATAAGCACTTATACTCTATATACAAATATTAGTCAAGGGGGTAAGAAGGAGACCTCTGGGGTATCAAGCCATGCATCCCATAGTCTATCAAATTTTCCAGGATTTCCCCTATGCTGATATATGTATTTTTCCATGATTACCCATGTGCTGAATCCATGTTTTGACCGTCGGTGGCGTGACAGATTTCCAGCTCATAAGTATTGTTTTCCTAGCTTGAAACAGTGCTCTGGCAAAAGTCATCCTCGTCACCTCCTCCGGGATTACCCCCTCCAGTACCCCCCCTTACATTTTAGCTTTTGCTACAGAGCCTCGGAAGTCCCGCCCAATCAGACACAGACACTGACTGAAGAGCAAAGACTTGTTTATTTTGGCCTGTGTTTCATCTTAAAGTGGAGTTCCACCCACTTTTACAACTATGTCTTAAAGGAAAAACAACCCCTTCACCACTCGATTTTGTATACATTTTTTTCCCCTACATACCTTTTATGAAGTACCTTGTGTACTTCCATCCCAGCCTTGCCGCGGCCCAGTGTGTCACGTCCTCTTCTCCCCCACTGCCTTCTGGGACCTGTGTGTGTGTCCCAGAAGACGACGGGGCCATTTAGAGTGCGCTGTGAGATTTGCGCATGCGCAGTAGGAAACCGGCGGTGAAGCCTGAAGGCTCCACTGCCGGTTTCCCTTAGTTGGAATGGCGGTGTCTGCACCCGATCCGATGGACGGATCGGTCTTGGAGTGCCGACATCGTAGGCTCCCTGGACAGGTAAGTATCCTTATTAAAAGTCAGCAGCTACAGTGTTTGTAACTGCTGACTTTAAAAAAAAAATGCCACTGGGACACCACTTTGAAGGGGTTGTAAAGGTTCGTTGCTTTTTTACCTTAATGCATCTTATGCATTTAGGTGAAAAAACACCTTGCACTCTCTGGCCCCCCCGACCCCCCGTTTTACTTACCTGGTACTCGAATCTCCGTGGGCGCGATCCCGCGTTGCTTTCCCCCAGCTTTTGTGGGCTATTGATTGGTTGATTGATAGCAATCAACCAATGAATACACTGGTGATACACTCGGCGGCTATGGCCACCAACTGTATCACACGGGAGAGCGCCCGCAAGCTAACCACTGTGCAAAATGAACTGCACAGTGGAGGTAAGTATAATATGTTTGTTATTTAAAAAAAAGAAAATTAAACCTTTACAACCCCTTTAAGTACACAGGATGAGATGGTGTTATTAATTATTTTCTACCAATAAGGGGGACATGTTTGGATGACATATTTCCTTTATAATAAGGGGAAGATCCCATCTTTCTTATCCAATCATAAAATACATTTATTAGAATACATTGAATTATACATGAGATATAGCATAATTTGCACTAAACTTTTCCAGCAGACAGCTTCCTTTAGCTGTCTGGCTGCTATGCTATTCTTGAATTTATTAGTTCCTTTTTTTTTTAAGTTTCACAATGATTTAAAGCGGAGTTCCACCCATTTAAAAGTCAGCAGCTACAAAAAGTGTAGCTGCTGACTTTTAATAATCAGACACTCATCTGTCCCACGGTCCAGCGATGCGGGTGCAGGAAGCCTCGCTCCTCTCCCCTTCCTTTCCAAGGCACTGGCATATTAACTGTGGGCATCACAGCCGGGCGCGCACTGCGCGCTGTGAATGGCCAGGCAATCTTCTGGGACCTGTGACGTGTCCCAGAAGATTGCAGGGAGGGAGGGGGAGAGGTGAACTATCTTCCGGAGGCAGGGGAGGAAGTAGGAGCTGGGTGCCCGTAAAAACAGGATACCAGCTTCTTCCCCCAAAAAAATGACATGCCAAATGTGGCATGTCAGGGGGTCACCTACACTTAAAGCGCAAGTTCCATTTTTGGGTGGAACTCCACTTTAAGTAGCACTCTACAGCCTGAAATATTATTCATCATTATATTAAACAATTATTTAACCCTTCAGATAGTGTGTCTATAGCTGGCTGCCATCCAGTGTCTATAGATGCATCTAGGAAAGCTATCTTAATCACTACTGTTTTTCCTTTAGAAGTGTGCTGCTAATGTCAACTCTTCTGCTTTTTGTCCCTTTCCTCTCTATTCAAATAAACTTGCAAACTTGACAGAGCCAAGCTTACAGGTTTATGGAGTTCCTTGCTGCACATTAAAATTTTTTGACAAGAGCCAGCAGTAGGACCATCACTGGATGCCTCCTTTAATCCCTTTGTGATGGAGGGTAAAACAAATGTTAATGCCTGAACACAATTTTGCAACTTTGACATGTGTAATGCCTGGTATACACCTACTAGTTTTTTTTACGTTTAACAAAGCAGGGCTGAACAAAAAAACACTGAAAAAAAAACACTGACAGGTCATGAGGAGCCGCTGTACTAACTATGCAATGTTAATACAGCCATTTCCCCGCTGTACTATTGTGTTCTGACAGGAGGGGCTACCCCCTGCCATAACACTCTGGTCAGCGCTCTCAGTCGTTGGCTTTTTCGGTCATGCCCCTTCGACAGAAGCTTCTGTCGGACCAGCTGCAGTACACATGGGCCGAATGTTGGCCAGTTTCTGTTGAACCAGCCTATACCACCTGATATACTGCCCGTTTATACTAGGCTTTAGTAAAACTGTGCATATCACAACTACTTTGTGTATCCAGGTGGATTATTCTTTTTTGTTTTTTTCAGGACAAATTAGGCTTTTGTTTGGTGGTATATGGTAATGGATATCAAAGGAAAACTGGCCCAAAGTTGTTAAAAAAAACTTTTTTTTTAATTTAGCTGTATATTTTTTGCTATTACTATAACTTACCACCAAAGAACAACTCAAAATAAATTCTTGCCAGATCACCAGGTGAAAATGAGGGAAAGAAAGCCTAAACAAAAAGCCATCACAGCTAAGAATTGTTAAAGTGGAGTTCCACCCACTTTTACAACTCTTCAGCATCCCTCACTAAACTGTGCACTGCAAACAAATTGGATATTTTTAAATTTTTTTTCTCAGCACCTACTGTATATTTGCTGTATTCATTTTTCACTTCCTCCTCCCTAGCCGTGGCTCATCGCATCATTTCCTGTTTGCAATGCCTTCTAGGAAGGGGTGGCAACTTCCTCTGACACTGCCGTTGCTATGGAAACCTGACCTAAAACCTATTACACTGCTTGTGCTGCACTGAGCATGTGCAAGATCTGCAAGATTGAGATCCAGGAAGAAATACAGTCTGGCTTCAGATGCCCACACTTAAGATGGCCACGGCCTGCTGTAAGTTTATAAAATAACAAACTACTGCTATAAACGAACAAAACAGACCATAGTTTACAGACTAACTTTACTAGAATACATTAAGCTTGTGTATTATATGGGTAATTTTATTTAAAAAGTATAATTTTGGTCGGAACACCACTTTAACCACTTCCCTACCCGCCCATAGTCATATGACGTCCACAGATGGGATCTCCCATCCTGGGTGGACGTCATATGACGTCCTGGGATTCCCGGCCATCTAGGGGGCGCGAGCGCGCGCGCACGCCCGCCGCGTTCCTCGGGACCCGGTGCGATGTCCGCCGGGCACCCGCGATTGCCCGTTAACCGGGCCGGCATGTGGATCTGTGTGTGTAAACACACAGATCCATAGCCTGTCAGCTCTGAGGAGAGCGATCTGTGTTCCCAGAATGGAGGAACACTGATCGGTCTCCTCCCCTAGTGCGTCCCCTCCCCCTTCAGTTAGAATCATTCCCTAGGAAACATATTAACCCCTCCCCGCCCCCTAGTGGTTAACCCCTTCACTGCCTGTCACATTTACACAGTAATCAATGCAATTTTATAGCATTGATCGCTGTATAAATGTGATTGGTCCCAAAAATGTGTCAAAAGTGTCCGATGTGTCCGCCATAATGTCGCAGTCACCAAAAAAAATCGCGATCGCCGCTAAAAAAAATAAAAAAATATTTTTTTTTAAAAAATGCCATAAATCTATCCCGTATTTTGTAGACGCTATAACTTTTGCGCAAACCAATCAATATACGGTTATTGCGATTTTTTTTACCAAAAACATGTAGAAGAATACGTATCAGCCAAAACTGAGGAAAAAATGTGTTTTTAAAAAAAAAAATTGGGATATTTATTATAGCAAAAAGTAAAAAATATTGTGTTTTTTTTCAAAATTGTCGCTCTTCTTTTGTTTATAGCGCAAAAAATAAAAACCGCAAAGGTGATCAAATACCACCAAAAAAAAGCTCTATTTGTGGTAAAAAAAAGGACATCAACTTCTTTTGGGTACAACGTCGCACGATCGCGCAATTGACGTTTAAAGTGCGACAGTGCTGAAAACTAAAAATTGGCCTGGGAAGGAAGGGGGTGAAATTGCCCGGTATTGAACCGGTTAATGACCCTAGTACCACAAGGCAGAAGTGTTAACCACTAAACACTCTAAGAAAATAATTTAAAGATCAAAGTGCCTATTCGGTACATCAGATTTCTTAAAGATGTCAAGATTTCATATTGAAATATTGAACAATCGTTGTTTCTTGTATTGCCAGAATTAGTGATCAGATGACAAGCTTCCAACCACTATAAAACAAATTACGATTTCTAAATCAGGCTGCCATACACGGTTCCTGCTAAACTGGCCGAGATTCGAACCGTTAATGGGAAGGCTGAATGTACCAAGTTGATCGATCAATCAAGTTGGGTACAACCAGCCTGCCAGATTCTCTTGCGATTTCCGCTAGCGCCTGCTATAGCCACTAGTAATAATCACTGTCAATTGCTCGGTAGGAGGGATTCCTCTGTCAACACTGTTTGTGTTGATGGGGGAATCGTGCAAATTTGAGGAGTTTTGTTTTGTGCAAAAACACTGTAAATTATATTTCATTAGAAAGTGATACTTCAAGTTGGGCCAACTTTGCCACAGACGTGAAGCAAAGCATCGCAGCTGCACTGTGGATGAATGAATAGAAATCTCTATATTGAGACTCCTGTTCTATCACAAATTGAAACATAGTAAACACAGTTCACTATGCTTCAGTGATGAAAGAACACAGAAGCAATCGGTACTGATCACTCTGTGTTGATTAGGGAAAGGAAGGGATGTTTACCTACCCCCTCCCACACTCTCCATTCTGAAACTGGTCTCCAACCCCAGCAGCTGCAGCCAGCAGGAGGTGGTGGGGGTAAGCCAAACATGAAGGGGCCACTGGGGACGACAAGGGGAGGGGCACTGAAAGGGGGGGGTCGCGGCGGCAGGGGGGATTATTTAGCTATATTTATCCCTTGTGGTTCCCCTTCAGCACATGTAGCTGGCGGGAGGGGAGAGGCAGAGAAATTGCACAGAAGCCACAAGGGATCGGTGTTGGTGGGGGGAGGGAGCAGGTGCTGGGGGGGTGGGGGTGGGGGCTGGGTAGAATTGGTACTGCAGGGTATCGGTGGCAAAGGAAGGGGACAGTAAAGGGGGGGGCATTTTAGCTAAATGCAGGCAGGGATGTGGAGGGACAGTAGGAAGCGGTGGGAGAGGGGTGAGAGGAGAGAGGGCAGAGAGGGACATTTGAGATGAATAGCTTTGATCAGCTTTGAGACGCTAATCAGAGCTATTGGTTTGTTCAGCAGAGTTTTGCTATAAGCTGAAGTGACCATGACCTTATAGCAGAAGGAGGAATGTCAAGCTGGAAGAGGTGCTGTAGGAAAGGGTTAAAGCAGTATTAAACTCAAAAGCAAATAGTTATTATATTGCAGTTTAAAGTGGTGTTCCGGCCAAAATTATACTTTTTAAATAAAATTACCCACATAATACACAAGCTTAATGTATTCTAGTAAAGTTAGTCTGTAAACTAAGGTCTGTTTTGTTCGTTTATAGCAGTAGTTTGTTATTTTATAAACTTACAGCAGGCCGTGGCCATCTTAAGTGTGGGCATCTGAAGCCAGACTGTATTTCTTCCTGGAACTCAATCTTGCAGATCTCGCACATGCTCAGTGCAGCACAAGCAGTGTAATAGGTTTCAGGTCAGGTTTCCATAGCAAAGGCAGTGTCAGAGGAAGTTGCCACCCCTTCCCGGAAGGCATTGCAAACAGGAAATGATGCGATGAGCCACGGCTAGGGAGGAGGAAGTGAAAAATGAATACAGCAAATATACAGTAGGTGCTGAGAAAATTTTTTTTAAAATATCCAATTTGTTTGCAGTGCACAGTTTAGTGAGGGATGCTGAAGAGTTGTAAAAGTGGGTGGAACTCCACTTTAATCTGAATCTATGAAACTATGACAATACATGCATGGAGTTTGCATGTTCTCCCTGTGCTTGTATAGGTTAACTCCCTAAAAGACATGCTGGTAGGTTAAAGCGAACCTCCACCCAAAAGGGGAATTTCTGCTTTAAGGACTTACTCCCCTGCTCCTCTTAAAGAATTGGCACTTTTGAGGAGCGGGGGAGGGACACAATTTTGACAGTTACTCGCTCCCACTTCCATTCTAGGTGGTCGGAAACAGTTCTCCTCCCTCCCCCCGCAGTCTTCTGCATCGACCAGTTATGATGAGCATCGCTACTCATGCATGCGCAGTGGGCTCCTGGCTGTGAAGCCTCAAGCTGTCACAGTCAGGTGCCCATAGTGAAGATGCCGGCGCCGAGCGTGGGACCGACTGGGGTGAGCACACCGCTGAATTATGGGACAGGTGAGTGGTTATTTTTTAAAAGTCAGCAGCTACAGTTTTTGTAGCTGCTGGTTTTTATTTTTTTCACAGGCGACTGCAACTCTGCTTTAACTGGCTCCCGCATAAATTAGCCCTAGTATGTGTTTGTATGCATGTGAGGCAGGGACCTTAGATTGTAAAAGGGAAGTTTGGGATTTAAAAATAAACACTACGCTATAGTCCATTTAACATGGTTTCCTATGGAACAAGTTCTGTAGTGCAAATCTGAAAAAAATGCATAGGTGTGAATCAAGCCTAAGACCGAGAACTGAAGACCACTGATCACTCAGTTCTTGGTGTTCAGTGAGCAGAGAACTGGGTACTGTCCATACACACTGGAGCACAGGGCTGTGAAGGGGCAAGAGAATCACATGGAAAAACTGAGTCAGATGTCAGTCAAGCATCTGGGTGGATCCCGACATTAAAGTTGGGATCCCTCCAGAACCTGGACCGGCTGAATGAAGTCAGCCGACAGTGGACTTTGGCCTGCTGGCCACTGAATATGAGTCACACGACTGCAGAACGAAGTACACTCCTGTGACCCACAGGAGAAGTAGGGCCAAATGAGCTTTGGCCCTACTTCTCCTTTAACCACTTGCGGACCAGCCGCCGTCATTATACTGCTGCAGGTCGGCATGATACCAGGAACCGTCGTAGCTATACGTCAGCTCACAGGATCAGGTTAGCAGGCGTGCGCTGCGGGGGTGCCGATGCTCGTGGCCGACGGCGCGATGACCGCAGGCCATGAGCAATCGCGGGCACGCGAGACAGAACAGAGACGTGTGTGTGTAAACACACAAATCCCTGTTCTGTGAGGAGTGACAGATTGTGTATTCCTAATATCTAGGAACCATGATCCGTCACTTCCTCTAGGTCAGTCCCCTCCCCCTACAGTTAGAAACACACTGAGGGAACACAGTTAACCCCTTGATCGCCCCCTAGTGTTAACCCCTTCCCTGTCAGTGACATTTTTACAGTAAACAGTGCTTTTTTTATAGCACTGCTCGCTGTATAAATGCCAATGGCCCCAAAATAGTGTCAAAAGTGTCTGATGTGTCCGCCATAATGTCGCAGTCCCGATAAAAATCGCAGATCGCCGCCATTACTAGTAAAAAAAAATAATAATAATAAAAATGCTATAAATATAGCCCCTATTTTGTAAACGCTATAACTTTTGCGAAAACATAATATACGCTTATTGCAATTTTTTTTTTTTTTTTTATTAAAAATATGTAGAAGAATACATATCGGCCTAAACTGAGAAAAAATTTGATTTTTAGAAAAAAAATGGGGATATTTATTATAGCAAAAAGTACAAAATATTGTGGGTTTTTCTTTTTTCAAAATTGTCGCTCTTTTTTTGGCTATAGCGCAAAAAATAAAAACCGCAGAGGCGATCAAATACCACCAAATACCATCAAAGAAAGCTCTTTTTGTGGGAAAAAAAGGACGTCAATTTTGTTTGGGTACAGCGTTGCACGACCGCGCAACTGTCAGTTAAAGCAACTCAGTGCCGAATTGAAAAAAATGGCCCGGTCATTCAGCAGCCAAATCTTCCGGGACTGATATGAATATAAAATATTTATGTAAAGCACTGCATACATTTTTGCCACTCCATAAATACCTTTTATTTAATAAATAGTTTCTATTGACCAAATGTATGAGCGATTGGAGGTGAACCATTACGTATATAGCAGGCATATGGCAAAATATACTTCTTGTGGGTAAGTGTCATTTGATCCATCTCAATCAGCATCCTTTCAATAGAAGCACAATAAGAAAAGCTAGCCAAATGCAGGGTAATTACCAAACAATACTCTAAAGCTGCAAAGACATAGGCATGGAAATGTGATTCTGCCATTCCGATCCTGTATACAAGTTCATGCAAACAAGAAAACAAGAGTTTTAAACAGCACTAATTAAAATCAGCTCTGTGATTCTTTTGGAGAGTTTACCAGCTTGAGAGAACAATACAAATGTGTCATTTTGTTAGTCTTCCTGAGGGGAAAGGTCTTTTGGAACACAAAGCCGTGACAGTTTCAGACACTTTAACGCTTTCACACCCTAGTGTGCTGCTTATCTTCCAACAGCGAAGGCTAAGCTACATAAACGCCAAGAAACTTAACTGATTGCAATAGCAAACTAGAATTAGGAGGGAAAGTCCTCCAAAGCTGTGCATGAATGATGATGCTTTTTAAATGTTCCTGGAGATGCCTTTCCCCTAGATCTCAGGTTTCAAGGAAATTAGATCAAGGAACACAATAAAACAAGGTTACATTAAACAGATGTGCAGGCATATCTACCTCTAAATGAAAGCCATAACAACAAACTTACCCCAAGTGAACAGGCACAGCGCGCTTGTGAACAGGCACAGAATTCCACTCTCCATCCTCTCTCTCTCCCAGTTTTTTTTAACACAGCATAAGCAGCTGAGTGGGAATTAAAAGAGAACAGCAGTTCAGGAAGCGGAGCCCTTTCCTGCACAAATACAGAATTCGTGTAAATAATGAGATTACTCAGCACTCACTGCCTTAGAAACAGACCTCCCACCGGGAAAGCCGTCACTGAACATATATGACGTGACGTGTAGAAAGGGGCTTACTGCACCTCTACTGTGTGCTGGAGCCCTGTCAGTTTACTGTCCTAGCTGTTTGGGGCTCAGCATCTGGGTCACATATTAAGGGCAGAGGGGTTTATTTATTAAAGTGTGCTGGCTGAACTAAGCGACTTGCAAGCACAAAATAATTCATTTCCTAAACAAGACCCGGGATGTTTTTGTATCGTTTCAAGATCTGACACAAATTTGAAAGCAAGAAAGCCTGGTTTACCTCCTGAAACATAGCATGGAAAAGTTTTTTCAGTGCACATGTACTCCTGCACGTAAAAACGTACTTGGATTAACCTGAATGAAAAAAATGAAAACTAGGGTCAGTTCACCAAGCCGTGATTACACTCCTTAATTTACCTCATAATTTCCCCCTCCAAAATGTTCAATAAGCAACCATAAACATTTGCATTTCTTGTTTTGTATACAATAGATATGTACTGAAATTCTCTGTTTCTTATTTGTACTCGGAGTCTCTAGTAGACCGTATTTAGGAAGGGTATGAAGGGAAAACAAACAGGAAGTGACCTGGGGTGTGCCATAGTCACGTGGTCAGTATGCCTAAAGGGGGCAAAAATAAAGGCAGTAGAATGAGCTAGCAAAACAGATTTATTGAAAGTCACCGTATGCAGCATGAATCAGCCAAATGCCTGAGACATCTCCACATGTGGAACCAGAATATATATGGAGAATTCTGAATTCCACCTACCTAACTTCTTAATTATGTGAACAGGGACCCCTTGGGGAGAAGCAGCGGAAGCTGCCCCTACCCTGAAAGAATGGCCGGAATAACCTTTGGGGACCACCCTAGGCTTGACAGCAGGGTGCCGCAATGTTTCATGAACTGTGTCGTGGAGAGGGGAGTACTAGGCAAAGGTAAAAGGTAGACGAGTAGACGCAGGATCAGGCAGAGGAGGAGGGATATATACCCCCAGAGTCCTCCTACAAATACGAGCTAGCCTCTGGCCAGCCTTCTTACTTGTAGTCAGAGTCTTCACTTGGAAATGAGATATCCTAACTACCAAGACCTGAGGTGTGCCTTGGGCTAGCTGGTCCGTGCGCCTAAAAGAGGGCAAAAAGACATGAAAGTGATAAGAAAGCTTGATGAAGGGTAGGTAGCAATCCGTCTATTAGAGTAGCAAACGCCTGGATGGCTTCAGTATATGGATCCAGTATGTATCAGCTATAACAGGAGGAATTCCAGCGTCCCATGAATTGATAAGAAGGGACCCCCTGTTTGGAACCTGCAAAACTGCCCAGAACCCAAATAAATGTCCCGTAAATTATTTGGATTAAGTCTAATTTCTGACAAAACACAGACATGAGAATGACCTGCTTGTAGTGAGAGGATACGTGGGGGAAAGGGAGCAAGGGCTGACCCGAGGAGCCCCTGCAAAATAATTGCAGAGAAGATTGAACACTTCAAAATGGACACAAATTAGGTAGCGTTGTAAAATTCCCACAAACCCCCTGTCTGTCTATTCTTGGTATATGCAAGTTTTGAGAGGGTGAGGCACAAAAATGGACAAACTGACAGGAGCTTGCAGGGGTCTGAAGTGCTGGACACCTGATAGACATGCTTGATAGTGTTGGCGCATAAGGCCAATACGCTGTGGCAATATGCATTGACAGCCAGAGTCAGGAACCTAGGAATCTTCCAACCCCCTGATCCACCTTATTAAAAAAAATTAGGCTGTGACCAAACCCTCCGTAACACTGAGCACCCTGACCAACCGGTCAATAAAATGTGCAAACTAGAGCAGATGAAAAACTTCCGGGGGCCAAAACCAACTGAGTCAGAGGCAACTGAAACACCCTGAGAGCTCTGCTCATGGTTGTGGAATAAACATGGAGATACCATTCCAGACACACAGAAAACTGGGCCCACATGATTAAAGTCGGGTCGTGCTTCTGCTCGTAACCTGACAACTGAGTCAGAGTCCTAAAACAGGGGAAGGAGGCTAGACTTTATCCTGAGAAATAATACTCATGGCCTGATTCATCATACCCAAAAATGACTGAGAGCCCCCCTTTTAATGGGCTGGGGATCGGACTAAAGGTGAATGGTCTCTGGGTCTATTCACAGTGATCACCATAAGCTGATCTAAAACTGTAACCTGGCACCAGGTATTGCTGGTCCCAAAAAATCAAACGTCAGTACCAGCTCCTGTCTGCTGCGTCTTGCAAGCATCCAGATGCAACCGGAAATGATCAATGTACCCTACTAACTGGTAGATTAAGAGTATGCGGGATCTTGTCCTCATAGGAGTGAACTCACCTGGACTGAGGAAACCATAGAAAGCCAGGTACATGGCCGCCTTGAGGACCAAGCTGGGTAGCAGCCCCAAAGGAGACCTGCAGAGTAAAACGGACATGCTCCGGACAACGGACAATATGCCCTGTAATGGGAAGTCTGATACCCTTGGTAGGAGGGGCTACTCTTCTGAATCTCCTTGAACATGGCCAAGATAGGATGCGCTGCAAAAATGGATGGCCCATTTGGGTCCTGCAAGGCAACAATGCTGGACATCTGCCAGATATGTCTTGATAGTGCTGCAGGATAGCTTGAGCTTTGAGTGGCAGATAGCAAGTAGATATAGAATGTTGTGGCAATCACACCTAGGATACCTAATCTGGAAAGCCTGGAAGGTATTCCAGGCCGTGTCATAAGCCTGTCAGAAACCATGAAATCAGGCCGAAACAGAAGTACAGTTAAATCACATTTGTTTAATAATAAAAGTAATAAGAACAAACATAGTCAAAACATAGCCAAAGTTCAGTAACCGGAACGGATAGTCAGCCAAGCCAGAAGTCAGGGATCAACGTAGTGAAACAGCAAGCATGATCTGGAGCCAGAAGGGATGTCAGCAAAGCAAGTTTTTAAACAGGAATGCAGGAGATCTTCTCTGTGATGTTGAAGGCTGAGATCCACTGAACTGGAAGGCTTAAGTAGGCAGGACTGACAAGCAGGATATCATCAACAGCTGAGTAACTGTAGAGAGATAGGAGCTGGCAATTAGCCGACAGCTGAGTGGCCAGCTCAGAGAAGGAAGGGCCGAGCCCAGCCCTGACAGTACCCCCTCCTCAACGACCCCTCCCCCTCGGAGGACCACCAGGCTTGAGGGGAAAATGTCTATGACAATCACGGAGGAGGACAGGGGCATGTACGTCCGAGGATGAGACCCAAGAGTGCTCCTCCGGACCATACCCTTTCCAATGCACCAGATACTGTATGCGCCCACGGAACCTACGGGAGTCAACAATGGACCGTACTTAATACTCCTCATGGTTCTCAACCTGTACAGGGTGAGGACGTGGCACGGAGGTGGTAAAGCGGTTGCAGACCAAAGATTTTAATAAGGAGACATGAAATACATTCGAAATACACATATTAGAAGGAAGGTCTAATGCGTAAGCCACTAGGTTAACCGCTTGCAGACCAGCCGCCGTAGTTTTACTGCGGCAGGTTGACTCCGCTGCACGAAACCACGTAACTGTACGTGATCTTGCGAGGTCCGGATTGCGGGGATACCTGATGTCCGCGGGGATACCCGCGATCGTCTCACCGAGAGGAAGAACTGGGAAATGCTGATGTAAACAAGCATTTCCCCGTTCTGCTTAGTGACAGGACACTGATCACCGGTCCCTGTAATCGGGAGCGGTGATCAGTGTCCTGTCACACATAGCCCACCCCCCCCACAGTTAGTATCACTCCCCAGGACACACTTAACCCCTGCAGTACCCCCTCCTGGTTAACCCCTTCACTGCCAGTCACATTTACACAGTAATCAGTGCATTTTTAATCGCATTGATTGCTGTATAAATGTGAATGGTCCCAAAATAGCGCCAAAAATGTCCCATCTGTCCGCCATAATGTCACAGTCACGATAAAAATCGCTGATTGCCGCCATTACTAGTAAAAAAAAATTTTTAATAAAAATGCCATAAAACTATCCCCTATTTTGTAGATGCTATAACTTTTGCGCAAACCAATCAATAAACGCTTATTGCAAATTTTTTAGCTTTAAAGAATTTTATTGAGTATAAGCATGTATACAGAATAACGAATATAGTAACGTAACTGTTTACAATATAGCATTGCATATAGCAATACAGAAATATGATTAGTTAAGGATAGATGACAGTACCTAGTCGTAGATGGTATTGAGTACCTGAGAAACACAGTGGTTAACCACCTAATAATCAGCCCTAAAGTTTAGCAGTTGGGTCTGAGAAAAATGTAGCGACCATAAGGGTGCCAATTAACCCCTGAGGGTGTCCGCACGCCCGCCCGAGAGGCTCCAAGCTCACCACCCCATTGGGATCCGTCTGTGGGTACGCTCAGAGACCCCGCGGAGCCTATGCCCAACACACCCACCGGGGTAGCCTCAGGCTGGATGGGAAGCTATACAATCCTAGCCCATTGATGCAGGAAAAAAAAAGAAAAAAAAACAAAAGAAAACCCTAGGTCAATAAAAGAAATCAATCGAATAATAATGGGGACTGAGACCCCACACATACCGACCCTGCTCGACAAACGTAACCTCAGAGCAGGCGATACCAGGTTTAACTGCCCAGAAAGAAAGGTGGGGACCAGAGGGTCCCAAGTGAAGAGTGATAGAAACGTGTGAAAGGAAAGCAGGAGAGTAAGGAGAGGATCAGAAAGGAGAGGGGGGGTTGATCCCAGAACTGGCCTCTGTTCCAGGTAATAAAGGTATGTTACAAAATGATGCCCAGGGTTTCCATGTAAAGTAAAATTTCTCAGTCTTATCATTTAATTTTGCTACCAGTTGTTCCTGGGACATTATCCAAGAGGCTTTTCTCTTACAGCATTGAAAAGAGACCGTGGGCTTCTTCCATGCTTTTGCCAGCGTGAGTTTAGCTCCCAGAAAGATAAAAAAAGCAAGGTCCTGTTGATGCTTATCTATTTTGGGGATATAGTGATTGAGTAAAGCTATGTTAGGGTCAGGAGTAACCGTTTTGTTTATTAAGGAGCTGATGGTGCGAAAGGTTTTCTGCCAGAAGGATCTGATACGGGGACAAGTCCACCATATGTGAAACATGGTGCCCTCCAAAGCGCATCCCCTGAAGCATATGGATGAAGTTCCAGGATACATTAAAGCCAGTCTAGCGGGAACATAATACCACTTTACTAAAACCTTTAAATTAGCTTCTATCAGCGATATATTATAGATACCTTTGGAGGATCGAGAAGATGCCCGGAACCATTCTGAAGTGGTCCATGTTTTATCCGTGCCCTCCTCCCACGCTCGAGCATAAGTTGGCTTTTCCAGATTCTTCAGAAGAGCAGTATAAATCAAGATACCTCCTTTCTGATCGGTAGAATTGGAGCACCAGTGTTCGTAAGGGGTAATTAAGAGGGGGCCCGTCCTATTGGTCCAGATGGACTTAGGTAATGGGAAATCTGGGAGAATCTGAAAATTTCTGTGTCAGGCATGTCCAGTTTTTCCCTGCAGTGGGCCAAGGATAGGGGACCTGCCTGAGAGAGAAAGTGGCCTATGCGATAGAGGCCATTATCAGTCCACCATCTGAACACCCGAATATTAAGGCCGGGGGGAAAGCTTGTGTTATGAAACAAGTGAGCTAGTGGTTTCAGAGGGGAAATCAGAGTGTGTTGAGTGTAAAGTTTAGAGCAGAGTGCAATCGAGTGAGAGAGGGTGGGGGACATTATGGCTGGTCTGACCTTAGGGTCACACCAGAGAAGAAAATGTATAGTATTAAGAGGGACTGCTTTCCTTTCCATGTAAAGCCATTCTGGTTTTGGGCCTCTGGAGAAGATCTGTGAAATTTGTGCTAATTGTGCAGCCCGGTAATAACTCCAGAGGTCAGGTAGACCTAGCCCCCCCTGGGACTTTAAACGAAAAAGGGTTCTTGATGGGCACCTGTACCCACCTTTCCCCCACACAAAGCGCACTACCTCCGATTGAAATTTGCCTAGAAACTGTTTCGTAATTGGAATGGGGAGAGACCGAAATGAGTACAAAAGACAGGGAAGGAGAGTCATTTTGACAGCATGCACCCTGCCCAGCCAGGATAGACCACATCTAGACCACTGCCCCAGTTCCCCTCTACACTTGATAAGCATCGGGGGATAGTTTGCTTTAAAGAGGTTGTTGATGTCGGATGTTAGCTTGATCCCTAGATAAGGGATAGCTGTAGGAGCCCAGGAGAAGTCAAAGTTGTTAGAGATTTGGGTAAGCCTGTCAGGGGGGATAGTTATATCAAGTGCCAAAGATTTCTGCATGTTCACTCTTAGCCCAGAAATTTCACCGAAACCTCTCAAGACTTTATAAATCACAGGGGTTGAAATTAAGGGGGAGGTAATATAGAGAAGGAGGTCATCTGCGTATAACGCACACTTGTGTTCCAAGTCTCCACATAACACCCCCTTAATATCAGGGTTGGATCTTATTGCTATGGCCAGAGTCTCAATAGCTATCGCAAAGGAGGGGGGAGAGTGGACATCCCTGTCTGGTGCCCCTGCCTATGGAACATGGGGCCGAGTATCTATCTAAAAGGCACACCTGAGCTGATGGGTTTGAGTACAGCGGGTCAATTATATTGAGAAAGTACTGGCCAAAGCCCCATCTCCAGAGGATATCAGACAGATAGCTCCAATTTACAGAATCAAATGCTTTGTGTAAATCTATCGAGAGGAGGAATCCCTCCTGTGGAGGGCTCCCGTCCCATTGGGATTTGAGGAGAGAAATTACATCTATAGTTCTTCTAATCTGGTCTGGGCCCTGTCTTCCCGGGACAAAGCCCCTCCTGGTCTCTATGGATGTATGAAGAGATAAAGCTCGCCACTCTATTAGCCAGGATCTTTGTCATAATTTTTATATCGTTGTTTATCAGCGATATCGGGCGGTAATTGCCCACCTCGCTGGCATCCTTACCCGGCTTGGGTATAACTGATATATATGCCAAATTCAAGTCAGCATTCAGAGGGGTACCCTCCCTAAGGGAGTTAAAAATTTTCTCTCCCATGACTCTGTGGGCAGCCCATAAAGGTAGTTCTGAGGGGGAAAATTATCCAACTGACAGCTAAACTCAGGGCAGAACACAAGGCAGACATGTTGGGGCCAGAGAGGGTCCAAATTTTTTATAATAACCAGTGGAAAAACCATCTGGTCCCGAAAGAGGAGCCTGCTTTCTAATTGATCTCTATGGTCTATAGTCAGTGAGGGGAGTGGAAGGGGGTCCAGAAATGAGTTCTGCGTCAGTGTAGAGGGTGGGGGGTTCGGTTTATATAAATCTGTGTAGAACTGGAGAAAGGCCTCCATGATCTTGTTGGGGTTCTGCGTTAAGTCACCTGAAGGGAGTCTAATTTTAGGGAAAGCTAGAGAGCGGGGTTTAGGGCTGAGCTTAACTGCTAGTTTGGAGCCGACTCTATCCTTTTGGGTATAGAATTTAGCCCCCGTCCACCTAAGGTGTCTCTCAGCCGCCGTTGTCAAGTGAAGATTCAGGAGGGTTCGCAATTTATCTAATTTAGCTAAGGAGTCTGATGTAGGGTGCCATTTGTGAGCTCTAGCCAGAGATCTGAATTACTCAGTTAGTTTCAACATGTCTGCCTTGTGTTCTGCCCTGAGTTTAGCTGTCAGTTGGATAATTTTCCCCCTCAGAACTACCTTATGGGCTGCCCACAGAGTCATGGGAGAGACGTCACTCGTCGTGTTAATACTGAAGTAATCCTTAATGGCCTCTTCTACCAATGTACATTGTACGGGATCGCTTAAAAGGGATTCCTGTAGTCGCCAACAAGGAGGTGAGTCATGCCCCCTGGGTGTCTGTGTGATCAAAGTGACCATCGAATGATCCGATAAGGGAGTGTCCACAATCCTGAAACTTATGATCAGAGGAATCAAAGTGGAACGCGTAAAGATGTGGTCAATCCTGGCAAAGGAGTTGTGTGGTGCTGAGAAGTGGGTATAATCTTTGGTATGAGGGTTAGTCTCTCTCCAGATGTCTATTAAACCCGCGTCATAGAGCAGCTGCGCTATCTTAACACTCTGCTTGGAAGGGTGCCTGGATTTCGGTCTCCCCCCACCCGATTTGTCAAGAGAGGAGTCGAAGGCAATGTTCGAGTCCCCCCCAACAAAAACTGTGCCTTTGAGATATGGTCTCAGTTTGTGAAGTAAGGAGTCAAAGAAAGATCTCTGGCCTTTGTTAAGGGCATAATAGGAGACAAAGGTATACAGTTCCCCATCAATTGTCCCAGAAACCAAAACGTAACGTTCAAGGGGGTCCACCACCGTCTCTGGTTGAGAGAGGTTAACATGTCTAGCCAGGCATATGGCAACCCCTTTAGTTTTGTTGGCTGCTGAGGATATAAAAAATTGAGGAAAGCGTTGATGGAGAAAGGTAGGTTTATAAGATGAAGTGAAGTGAGTTTCCTGTAGTAAAAGAATATCAGCATGTATAGAATGATAATGTTGGAACAGTTTCCTTCGTTTGAGAGGGGAGTTGAGTCCCTGAGTGTTGTGAGAGATAATTTCCAGAGGCTTGGGTCTTAGCCATGTGTCAGAGGAGAGGAGAATAGTATTAAGGTGTGTGTCTTACCTGAGCCTTGTGAGAATAGCAGCCGGAGGATCATAAATGGTGTGAAAGCCAATATATCGGAGCCTGGAATGGGAGAACACGGGCAAACATAAGACCTGGAGAGGATAAAACTAGCAGTAGAACAGAGTGGGAGAGAAGTGGTGAAAAAAAGAAAGGTAGGGAGGAAGAAATGAAGAAATGTTACCATAACCTGAGGTAATGCATAAAAAGACAATAGCAAAAAAAAATACCGTGAAACTCGGAGGTCCCCTGACCACCGCCCGTCCCCGGGGCGGAATGGACTAGCCATTCCTCACCCCTAGATCCAAGTGGTCCAGGATGCCCTAAGTACAGGGCAACCGGCTAAGCAACCATGAGCACTGTCTGTACTCCCAGAGCTTGTTGGAGGTGCACTGGGTCCACCACAGCCCCATCCACCTTAAGTACAACTTCACTGAAGGCTGAAAAGGAGCCAATGATAATAAAAGAGCAAAACGTCCAACTGTAGAACTATACCTTGAAACTAGTGGTAATACCGAGTTCTCCTGCCAGTGACCATCTCCTCCTCCAGACCTCCCTCCCGCCGTAAGGGCAAGGAGGCCCGAAGGGTGGGCCAGCGCCGACCGGAGAGAGACCAAAAAGTGCTAAAACTGGGCCTAGAGAGAACCCCCTGCCAGCGGAAGGGAACCCCCATGCAAAGCCAACCCTGAACGTCGTGTCAACTGCACGAGGGTGCCCCCGCTGGGGGAGGCTCTGTATACAATCAGCATCTGTTTAGTGATATCAATAGGCCACCCTACAGTGGAGGGAATGAAATCCCTTAATAAACTGAGAAGAAACCATGGGATATAGAACAACATGAGAAAAGAAGAACAAACAGCCCAGCCGTACCGCCCCCCCTGAGAGTGGCTCCCTAAGGGTATAACTGCAACCCCAACCCCCTCCCAATATAACATACAATTATATGTACAACCCCGTATCATCAAGGTGAGGGTTAGTTCTGTATCCTGGGTGATCCCGGTGAGGGGTCAGGTTTTAATAGGGGGGAGTCTGTGGTGAGGGGGATGCAGCACCCCAGGGAGCTTCCAGGGGGCTGAACGAAAAATGGGGGAAGGAACCAGATCAGAGCTCTGATCCTCGTGCGAAGATCATCAAGTCGGGAGATTGTCTTTAGAACGTTTAGTGTTCTGTGTCAGCCAGGATGGTTGAAGTGGACTCGCTGGAGGGGGTCTCTTAGAGGACGAGGGGGTGCCCCTGCTGGTCAGTGAGGAAGAAGGAGAAGGATCCTGGGTAATCAGGCCCAACTGTAGCATTAGGCATTCACCTTCTGGTAATTAGGAAAATCCGTAGTGCTTATTCCTAAAGGAGAAGTTAAGATGGAGGGGAAACGACCATCTATAGGAGATTTCTTTTTCCGTCATGAGTTGAAGTAGCGGTTAGAGGGAGCATCTCTTCTGAACCGTATACGGCGAAAGATCTGCAAAGATCTGTATTTTGTGCCCCAATAACTTGAGATTCTCCGAGAATCTAGATTTCTTCATCACCTCTTCCTTTACAGCGTAGTAATGGGGCTTCACAATGATGTCCCTAGGGAGACCATCCGGACGGAGGGGCTGCAGAGCCCTGTGAGCCCTGTCCAGCTCCAGACGATGATCAGCAATATCTGGGATTAGGTTTTTGATCAGAGTTTTTACTGTCGCAGCAACATCTTTCTCAGATTCAGGGAGACCTCTTATTCTAAAGTTATAACGTCTCGATCTATTTTCAAGATCATCGATTTTTGCACATGCTGTTTCCAGTTGTTCCTGTAGATCTTGGATCCTAGCTGTGTTCTGGTTAATCCTAGCTACCGATTGATCGGCTTTCTTTTCAATCATGTCTATCCTCATCCCCAAGTGCTGTAGGTCAGCATGGATTGAGGATGTAATTTGGGCCGCTTTAAGAGCTAAACTTTTCGATAACAATTGCGAGATGGCCTCCATCATAGAATGGAAGTCAGTCGGGATAGGTGCTGCAGCACTTGCCTCACTCACTGACAGGAGCAGGCCTGTGTGCGGGTCAATCATGGGAGTAGATGGGAGATCAGCATTCATTCTACCCAGCAAGGATTCTGTGGAAGCAGGGGATGCGAGCAGGGGCAGTGGAGGGAAGGTAGTACCTGGGGAGTGTGGCTGAATTAGATCCTGGTCTGCGATGGATTCGTCCGTCACTGCTGTGGTATGAGCGGTACAGGGCGCCGCCGCCATTTTGGCATAACTGACTGGGACGTTTGCGGAAGACACCTGGTTCGTGAGGCTTCTTCTCGCTTGAACCGACTCCATCAGAGTATTCCCGGGAGGCTCCCACGTCCGTTAGTCCCGGCAGTGTGTGCTGTCGGACGATCTGCGTGCTCCGCTGGTCAAATAAGGGCCGCGGTGGAGCGGAGCTTTAGATGCCTGTGGCCATCTTGTGAGCTGCCGCGCATGCGCCTCTCTTTATTGCAATTTTTTTATCAAAAATATGTAGAAGAATACGTATCGGCCTAAACTGAGGAAAAAAATGTTTTTTTATATATTTTGGGGGGATATTTATTATAGCAAAAACTAAAAAATATTGCTTTTTTTACAAAATTGTTGCTCTTTTTTTGTTTATGGCGCAAAAAATAAAAACCACAGAGGTGATCAAATAGCACCAAAAGAAAGATCTATTTGTGGGGAAAAAAGGACGTCAATTTTGTTTGGGAGCCACGTCGCATGACCGCGCAATTGTCAGTTAAAGCAACGCAGTGTCGAATTGCAAAAAGTGCTCTGGTCAGGAAGAGGGCAAATCCTTACGGGGCTGAAGTGGTGCGAACTTCAGTGAGGGAACACGAAGTCGGAGGTTGCGAGATGACAGCCAGACCCTGTCCCCAACCTGTTAGGAAGACGCAGGCAGGCGTCTGCGGTCAGCATGGAGTCTGTACCTATCATTAGCATGACGCAAAGCCTCCTGGACTTGTGCCCAAGTGTAACGAAGTCCATGGAGATGCTCCTCTAACGCAGGAATACTCTGCGGAACAAACGAGTCAGGCAACATGGAAGGTTGGAAACCATAATTCTCCATAAATGGGGACAATTGGGAAGCAGAATTCAAGGCTCTGTTGTGAGCAAACTCTGCCCATGGTAATAGGTCTGACCATTTGTTATGATGGTCAGAAATATAGCAACATAGGAATTACTCCAAGGACTGATTGGCTCGTTCTGTGGCCCCATTAGACTGCGGGTGATAAGCAGAGGAGAAAGCAAGCTGAATTACCAACTGTGCACAAAAGGCTCACCAGATCTGGGACACAAACTGACTACCTCTGTTCGAGACAATCACCTTGGGTAGCCCATGTAAGCGAAAGATCTCCCAAGCAAAAATGGAAGCTAGTTCCTTAGAAGTGGGCAACTTCTTAAGTGGAATACAATGGGACATTTTCAAGAACCGGTCAACCACCATAAGGATAACTGTGTTTCCCTGGGAGTTGGGTAACTCCACAATGAAATCCATAGACAGGTGGGTCCAGGGCCTCTCTCCATTGGGTATTGGTTGTAGGAGGCCCACTGGAAGGTGTCGTGGAGTCTTACTCTGAACACACACGGAACAGGCAGCTACGAAGGCAGTTACATCAACACGTAGACTAGGCCACCAGAATTGTGGGGAAATGGCCCAAAAGAGTTGATTCTTCCCAGGGTGACCAGCAGCTTTGGGAGAATGGTATGTCTGGAGCACGGCAGTACGGAGACACTCTGGGACAAAGCAGCGGTCATAAGGTTTCTCAGGAGGAGCATGGACCTGAGCAGCAAGAATTTTGTCACCCAAAGGAGTAGCAGTGGTGACCCGTGCACTGGGGGTGCACGGGCGCCGCCCCCGTCCATGCGCCCGGCCCCTTTCAGGATGCCGGATGCATGGATTCCTATGGCGGGATGAGAGGGGGTGGTACTTTTTGAAGCACCTGATTAGAGCCAGAGGCTCTAATAGGCTTCAAAATAGGTTGGGCTCAGGGTGCAGAGAGTGCGCCCTGATCCCACCCAATTGTGTTATGATAGCAAATACATTTTTGCTATTTTCACACTAACCTTCCTCCCTGCCAATAAGGAGGCAGGACATCAGACCTGCTTCCTGATTGGCCAAAGTGCCAGGCCACCCTATTGGATGCCTGGCATTTAGGAAGAGGAGCAAGGAGACACGCGCTGGAGCGGAGGTCGCCGCCACTCTGAGTGGAGCTGCTGCAGTGCTGTGGTAAGTCCCCTCGGCTCTGTTAGAGCCGTGCGCAGGGGGGGTTTGCCAGAGCCGCAAACCCCGTGAGTGACTGCATTTGATGAGCAAGTGGCTACATATGATTGGCACAAGTGGCTTTATTTGATGGGCACAAGTGCCTTCATATGATGGGCACAAGTGGCTGCATATGATAGGCACAATAGGCACAAGTGGCTGCATATGATAGGCACAAGTGGCTGCATATGATGGGGACAGGTGGCTGCATATGATGGGCACAGGTGGCTGCATATGATGGGCACAAGTTAGTGCATTTGCTGGGGCACAAGTGGCTGCATTTGCTGGGCATAAGTGGTGGCATTTGCTGGGGCACAAGTGGCTGTATTTGATGGGCACACGTGGCTGCATTTGATGAGCACACGTGGCTGCATATGATGGGCACAGTGGCTGCATATGATGGGCACAGGTGGCTGCATATGCTGGCCACACGTGGCTACATATGATGGGCACAAGTGGCTGTATTTGATGGGCACAGTGGCTGCGTTTGTTGGGCACAATGGCTGCATATGATGGGCACAAGTGGCTGAATTTGATGGGCACAGTGGCTGCATCTGATGGGCACAAGTGGCTGCATTTGATGGGCACAAGTGGCTGCATTTGATGGGCACAGGTGGCTGCATATGATAGGCACAATGGCTGCATATGATGGGCACAAGTGGCTGCATATGATGGGCACAAGTGGCTGCATATGATGGGCACAGTGGCTGCATCTGATGAGCACAGTGGCTGCCTATGATGGGCACAATGGCTTCATATGATGAGCACAATGGCTGCATATGATGGGCACAATGGCTGCATTTGATGGGCACAAGTGGCTGCATTTGATGGGCACAGGTGGCTGCATATGATAGGCACAATGGCTGCATATGATGGGCACAGTGGCTGCATTTTATGGGCACAATGGTTTCAATTGATGGGCACAGTGGCTGCATTTGATGGGCACAGTGAGGCTGCACTTGATGGGCACGGTGCGGCTGCAATTGATGGGGGGGTTCAGTATTTTTCAGTTTGTTTGCGCCCCCCAAAAAATTTTGAGCACCAGCCACCACTGAGGAGAAGTGAGACTGGTGCGAGCCATAGCCAGAATACGATCAGGAGAAATCATAGGAACCAGAACCGACTCCAACTTAGAAGTGGAGGAAAATTGTCATAACAAGGCGCCGGCCCTTACATTCTTAGTATTGGGTAAGAATGAGACAATGTAATTGAAACTTGACAAGAAAAGAGCCTATCGCACCCTTCTGGGAAAGAGGCGTTTAGCCTCAGACAAGAATGTGAGATTCTTTTGGTCAGTAAGAATGAGAACCGGCACAGTGGCACCTTCGAGGAGATGTCTCCATTCTTTTAGGGCTAAAATGATCGCCAACAGCTCTCTGTCACCAATCTCGTAATTGCACTCTGCAGGTGACAATTTCTTGGAAAAGTAGCCACAAGGATGCATAGCACTCTCAGAGGTAGGACGTTGAGACAGAAGGGCACCAACACCAGTCTCAGAAGCATCAACCTCAAGGTTAAAAGGTGGCGTAGGATCAGGATGTGCCAACACAGGAGCAGAAACTAAGGCAGCCATGAGACTCTCAAAGGCCTTAATGGACTTCCGAGACCAACTCTGTGGGTTGCCGTCCTTTCTGATCATATCAGTCAGGGGCTTGACCAGAGACGAGAAGTTACGAATAAACTTCCGATAATAGTTGGCCAAACCCAGGAAACGCTGCAGAGGACGTAAACCCACGTATCGGGCCACTGTAGGACTGCCGAAAATTCCTCTGCGTCCATCGAAAAACCAGCAGTGGAAATGACATTTCACAGCCCAGGAATTTAACCTGTTCACGATGGAACATGCACTTCTCCAGTTTACAATAGAGATTGTTCTCTCTTATGCCCCGTACACATGATCGGAAATGCCGCCAGCAAAACTCAGATGAGAGCTTTTGGTCGGAAAATGCGACCGTGTGTATGCTCCATCGGACTTTTGCTGGCGGAATTCCAGCCAGCAAAAGATTGAGAGCAGGTCCTCTATTTTTCGGTCAGAAAAAGTTGCTATCCGAAAATGTGATCATCTGTATGCAATTCCGACGCGCAAAAAACGACGCATGCTCGGAAACAATTAGACGCATGCTCAGAAGCATTGAACTTCATTTTCTCGGCTCCTCGTAGTGTTGTACGTCACCGCATTCCTGACGGTCAAAAGTTCCGAGAACTTTTGTGTGACCGTGTGTATGCAAGGCAAGGTTGAGCGGAATTCCGTCGGAAAATCCATTCAAGTTTTTTCTGACGGAAATTCCGCTCGTGTGTAGGGGGCATTAGTCTCTGAAGCACACGACAGACATCTGTGTGGTGGCTCATCAGGGACTTGGAAAATATGAGGATATCATCGAGATAAACCACAACACATAACTGCAACAAATCTCGGAGGGCATCGTTAATAAATTCCTGGAAAACTGCCGGGGCGTTACAAAGGCCAAAAGGCATTACAAGGTACTCATAATGGCCTGTTCTGGTATTAAACGCAGTTTTCCACTCCTCGCCCTCCTTAATCCTCACGAAATTGTATGCCCCTCTTAAATAAAGCTTTGTGAAAACCGTTGCCCCCTTGAGGCGGTCAAATAACTCCGTAATCAACAGAATTGTATAGGCATTCTTAATCGTGAAATGATTGAGACCCCTATAATCAATACAAGGTCTCAGTTCACCACTCTTCTTCTTCACAAAGAAGAAACCAGCACCAGCAGGAGACGAGGATTTGCTGGTGAAACCTTGAGAAAGTGCGTATGCAACATACTCTTCCATGGTCTTATCCTCCAAGACCGACAAAGGGTAAACCCGGGCACGAGGGGGTATGGCACCAGGTTGAAGGTCAATTGCACAATCATACGGCCATTGTGGAGGCAAACTACCGGCTTGACCTTTGTCAAAGACATCTCTAAAATTGCGGTACTCCTCCAGCAGGGAGGAGAGTGAAGAGGTGCACAGGACCTTGGCTACCCTCTGGAAGCATGTCTTACTGCATTGTGGTGACCAGGAGAGAACCTCAACACGGAGCCAATCAAAAGAGGGGTTGTGCCTCTGTAACCAAGGATAACCAATAACCAGCAGAAACTTAGGTGAGTAAATAACTTGGAATTGGATTATTTCATGGTAAATAGTCCCTACGGCCATGGACAATGGAACCGTCTCATGAGCCACATGGGCAGGCTGTAGAGGTCTCCCATCAAGAGCCTCAATGGCAAGTGTAGACGCAGCTGAAGCGGAATAGAGTACTTCAATACAAAGGCAGCATCAATAAACAGGCCTGCAGCCCCGGAGTCGATTAGAGCCTGTATCTCAATGGATGACTCAGCCCAAGAAAGGGTACCCGAAACCAGGGGCATATCCTTCTGGATAACTGGAGATGAAACAACGCCACCTAAGGTCTGCCCGTGACAGGACCTCAAGGTTCGGGCTTTCCCTGGATAGGTAGGACAAGGCTTCAAATAGTGACCTGCCTGGCCACAATTAAGGCACAATCTCTCCCTCCACCTAAAGGTTCTCTCATCCGCAGAGAGACACGTGAAACCCAAGTGCATGGGTTCACCTTCACTGACAGACTCGGTACCAGGAGGCATGGAAGGTGAGGGAGGCACGGGTGGGACTGCAAAGCTCGGGGACAAATGTACAGGAGGCTTCCACAAGCGCTCCTTAAAGGAGAGTCTTTCTCTGAGTCTGGAGTCAATGAGGATGGAAAACATGATCAATTTCTCCAGCTCAGTGGGTATATCTCGAGCTGCTATCTCATCCTTGATGGTATCCGAGAGACCATGACAAAAAGCAGCCATGAGGGCCTCATTGTTCCACACAACCTCTGCTGCCAGAGTACGAATTCAATGCCGTAGTCGGCAACAGTTCTCGTACTCTGTTCGATGGACAGGAGGCACTTGGCAGCAGAAGTGGAGTGTGTGGGAACGTCAAATACCCTTTTAAACAAAGCCACAAACTCAGGGTAGCTCAAGAGAACAGGTTTTTGCGTCACCCCAAAGAGGGTTTGCCCAGGCCAAGGCTCTCTCAGAAAGCAAAGATATCACGAAAACCGTGGGAGACGACTGGGGCAGCATCTCAAAGTATATCTCGAGAAAAAAAGGGGAAAATATTGGGAAGGGGAAAATTGGGACTTTATATGATACATAACACTTGGGTAGAATGAATCAACCAAAATGGTAATTGGAATATTTATTGTTAGACATAATTGGGCATGGTGTACAGGTAACATTAATAGTAAACCAATATGTACAATACAGAATTATAAAGAACATGGTTAGTAAATCATATAATAATACAAGTAACATGATAGACATTGTTGCACATAATAGATAATGAACCAGCAACATACCCAATATATGAAAAAAACATGATAAAAAATATAAAATTACATTAGTAGTTATAAGATTGATTCAGACAGATAAAACCCATGTTTTGTTTTATAATCAAAGTATATCTCAACCTGCCCGCATAAACCTCCTAAACGTTTAACATATACCTTAATTAAATAGTGACTCCATAATTAACAGTGTATAGAACAGTATAGCACAAAATTCAAAATATTCCAGCATACGAAACAAATTTCCACCTTGATGTGCAAAAAATTATTGAATAAATGTGAATTTCAATAAAAATAAAAATAAGCAATAAAAATAAAAAATAAAAATCCAAAAACTAAAAAAAAATCACAAAAAAATTTATATCACAGACAATTTACTACAATAAATAGTGTCCAAAGTCCATGTGCAAAGTGCAGTGTGTAATGACTTCAGAAATAGTTGTGCGACCTTTCTTTAGATGTACAACATTTGTTATCCGTGATTTATCGTGACATGATCACCACTTCTGTGACAAACCACCACCATATGAATTGGCCACTCACCAGATATTGATATGGAGGCTGCTGGGAGATATTCTGTCACGTGATTACGCTACGTCCGGTTTTGACGAGAACGAGGGGTGAAGCGCAACCCGAGTGCGGACGAATCTCATACCGCACACCGGCAATCACACCATTACTACACTCATCCTTAACCGCTGGAATAGCTTAGTGACGGCTTATTTTCTTTGATTTACTGCTTGTGTTTCTTTTAGCTGTCTCCTAGGTTCTCCAATGGGCTTTTTTTTGGCCATTTTCTTATAGTGCAAACGTAATTTCTTGGATACATGAGGTGACAATCTCTTCTTCAGCTAACTATTATGTTGTGGGTCTGCTACACACACACCTTGTTTTTGTTGTTAATGTATGTAATGCATTAATGATAAAGATATTCATCATTTTCAGCACCATAAATTATTTTTTTGGAGTGACGAAAATGGCCTGATTGATGCAAATTATAAAGCACTGTGGGTGTTATTTACTAAAGGAAAATCCACTTTGCACTACAAGTGCACTGCAAAAGTGCACTTGAAACTGCACTGAAAGTGCACTTGTAGTGCAAAGTGGATTTGCCTTTAGGAAATAACCCCCATTGTCACTGTAAACACCAACTTAAGCCAAAAACTGCTATTGAGCATTGAAAGAAGAAGCCACACATTGTTGAGTAGAAAATTTTTTATTCTGTGCACATTCACATGTGCGTTTAGAAAAGGGTTTTTGAACAAACCAACATATTTTTTTTTTGTGGTTTTTTTTGGACAGTAGAAATATCCTTTTTTGTGGTAAACAGGCATGTTTTCAAAAACAGAAGAGAAAGGTGCCTCTGGGTGTAGACTAAAAACAGATTTTATTCATAAAAAGATAGTGATGGTCAAACTCACATGTTAGAAGTCATCAAAAAGGCATGAGAATGTGAGCAGGTACTGGAGAAAACATCATCCATCAGGAAGTCAGATCAGTCAAACAACTCCTGGCTGGGGGCTCTGCCTGTGTGTGAGGAGAGGTACCGCTGAAATGTATGGCCGGCCGCAGCGGTGACAGATCACAATACAAGGCAGAGAGCATGGAGGAAGGAAAACATCCGGCGAGGAGTGATGACGTCACAGATCGAGCGACGCGTTGCAGGGTGTACGGGCTGTGGTGACAAGACAGCCGCGCCCCTTCATCAGGCTATAGATGGATGGGATTGGATTGCTTAAGAAGTAGGAGGTAGGAGTGAGGGCCAGGGCAGGAAATGTGATGATTGGTCTAGATAAAAGGAAGGGGAGGAATAAAACCGGAACTGAAGGAAATGGTCAAATACAAAAACAATCAGAAGTGTCAGCAATGAAGTGTATAGCAGGAAAGCATAGCAGTGATCAGGGGACAAATGTATAAAAAGAAATGAGCTGATATGTGAAATAGAGGAATGACTATTAAAATAATGATAAGGGTATATAACTAAGAAAACTGATTAGGAGGATAATTGATATATGGATATCTAAATAAATGTAGGATAATAATGATGAGGGCATATAACTGAAGAAACTAATGGGGAGATTAATGTGAATATATGAATGCAGCATGATAATGATGATGAGGACATAAAAACTAATAAAGGAATTAAATGGTATGTGGACATATAAATGCAAAGGTAGGATAAGTCTGGGGAGGGAAAAGGCAAGTATATATAAATGAATATAAATGAATATAAATGAATGCATAGGTAAAATGAGTCAGAGGAGGGAAAAAAAAAAAAAAAAAACATATATAAATAAATATATATGTGTATACCGTATAATAAATAATTATAATAGGACTGGAAAAGAGAGGACAACGGTATATGAATATATATACCATATAATAGTAAGAGGGGGGGGGGGGAGAAGCATGTATCTCTCCATCACACACAAATCAGGCCTTATGTAAAAACACAATCATTTAAAAAAGAGATCCAGTTATTAATAGGTGGTGATTGGTAAAAATTATTATTAAATTTGCATATGTGTGTGCATGTATGCGCACGCAAAAATGCGCACGCACACAGCACCCACATGTACACAAATGCAAAGCACAATACTGGACCTAAAATAATCGTACAAAACCTGTAGGGGTAAAATTTAATAAATAAAAAACAAAAATTAAAAATAAAAATATATATTAAAATGAATATATATAAAAAAGTTAAAGGATGGTGGAGATCTCTATACTTTCATTAATTCCTCCTGGCGATAGGGCATCCAAAGTGTATATTCAAAAGGTTTCTCTAGAACAGAGCTTCTTAAATCTCTCAGCGGGGGACAAAGATCTGGGGATCTGTTTGATTACCCATACCCTAAGTCCCGCTGTCGAGCTCTGATGGGCCACCGCAAAGTGTCTAGGGACACTGTGTGGGTCAGTGCCACCTTCAATCAGCCTTCTGTGCTCACCGAACCTCTGTCTGAGAGCCCTGATGGTACGGCCTACATAAATCAGCCCGCATGGGCAACTAAGACCATAAACTACGAAGTCTGATGAGCAGTTAAAGAAGTCTTTCAACATGTAGGTTTTGCCTTTGGTGATAAAAGACTTTTGTCCATGGTGGACAAAATGGCAAGTTTTACAAAAGGCCTTACGGCACTGATACATACCCACCAGAGGTATTAGTATAGGTGCAGCAGGAGAAGGTGCAGTGGATTTGAGCTTGCTCGGGGCGATTTTACTCTTTAGGTTAGGGGCCCTACGGTATGTGACTTTAGGATGTGAAGGTAGTACAGCTGAAAGGTGGGGATCCTGTTGTAGAATATCCCAATGTTTAGATAGAATTTTTTCCATATGTTTGTATTTGTGATGGAAAGTGGTTACAAATCTACTGGAACAGTCTTTGGGAGATGTATTGCCTCTGGGAGGTTTGCCATGAAAGTAATGATTGTAGGCTTCATCAACCAAAGGCTCTGGATATTGTTTATCCAGAAATTTCCTTTTTAGATTAACACTAAGTTCAGTGTAATCCGAATCTTTAGTGCAGTTTTGTCAAAGACGACAAAACTGCCCTTTTGGGATGTTGGTAATCCATTTCGGAAAATGGCAACTCTTGTAATGCAAATACGAGTTGCCTGCGGTAGGCTTAGTGTAATTCTTAGAGGTGATAACTGAACCTTCGTGTCCCAATTCTAGATCCAAGAAGGCTATGGTGGCACAATCTGTGACTGATGTAAATGAAAGTCCATAAGGATTATCGTTGCAATGTTTCACAAAAGGAGTAATGAGCTCAGAATCACCATCCCAGATGATAATCAGGTCATCAATGTACCTACCAAAAAACACTATGTTGGCTGCAAAAGGGTTATGATTATGAATATATTCGTTTTCCCAAAAGCCCATAGCCAAATTGGTGTAGGACGGAGCAAAGTTAGCTCCCATCGCCGTACCTTGTATTTGTTGATAAAAATCTCCGTTGAAAATAAAATAATTATGCGTCAGGCAGAACTCTGTGGCCTCTATGATAAATCTAGCCTGACGCATGTTCATCAAAGGATCCGTGGATAAGAATTGCTCCAAAGCCATCAATCCAAACTGGTGTGGGATAGAGGTATATAGGGAACATACATCGAGTGAGAGCCACACGTAAGAGGACTCCCATCTATAAGAAGACAGGAGTTCTAAAAGATGCGTTCCATCACGTATGTATGAGCGTAAAGATGAGACTATAGGTTGTAGGAATTGGTCTATGTACAAACTGAAACCCGTAGTGACGCTGTCCATCGCTGCCACAATAGGTCTGCCGGGAGGATCTACTAGGCTTTTATGAATCTTGGGTAGATAATAGAAATAAGGGATTTGAATCAAGAATGAGCTTTCTGTTTTCGTGATGATATCTTCTTTCAGAGCAGTGTTTATAAGAATATCAGCCTCCAGTGCAAATTCTGCAGTGGGGTCTTTCTTAAGTTTAGCATATGTGGCTCTATCTGAAAGGAGTCGATGGGATTCCCTTAAATAATCAGACCTATTGAGCAACACTATACCACCCCCCTTGTCAGCTGACTTGATCACCAAGTCTTCGGCAAGAGTAAGGTGGTTCAGTGCTGTGATTTCAGAGGGTGAAAGATTATTAACTTTGGATGTATAGTTGCACATTTTTAATAAGTCTGCATAGACCACTCTATAGAAACTCTCTATATATGGACCTTTGGATTGAGTTGGAAAAAAGATGGACTTGGGTTTTAATGTGGAACGTATGATCGGCGGAGATGAAGCTAGATGTTGTGTAAGCATTAGTGATGTGAGTTCATCATAATCAAACATACCCAAGTCCTCAATATTGTGGTCAGGAAGCTCTATACTGAGATCTGATGAAACCGTAGGGGGTGTGGTCGAAGTCTGAATGGTAGATACGCTATCTGTATTCTGATCTTTGAGTAGTTTTATCTGAAAATGTCTCTTCAAGGTCAGTTTGCGTATATAGCTGTTTAAATCCTTGAAGAGAACAAAGGGCTTAGGTTTATTAACCGGAGCAAAATTCAGTCCGTGATTGAGAAGAGAAATATCAGCAGGGGACAAGGTATAGGAAGATAAATTAAAAATCTTTACCGTTTTGGGTGTTTCAATGTGTTGACCTGTTTTTCTAGCTCGTCCTCCTCTGCAATCTCTTCTGTGAGCTTTCTTTTTCTTGATATGGAGGCCGGAGGAGGACCGAACACTAAAAAAGGGGAGGTAGAGCTGTTCGCTGTGGGAGCATTATGGATATTCGGTAACGGGGTATCTAAAGGTGGTGGGTTTACCCTCAGGGGTTCTGCTGGTACCATAGGCCTAAGATCTAAAGTGGCTGGATGATCAATATGTTTAGAACTGGTAGGAATGGTGGTGAAGATCTCACCAACATTATTACAGGTGGAAGAACCATCTCTAGGGACATGGGATATAGGAGTGGGTGAGGAGTTACAAGAAGTACTTGATCTATTATAAAATTGGTTAAGAGCATTAATCAATTCCAGATTCTTATTTTTATATTTGTTGGAGGTTTGTTTATTTGGCATTTTTGACGAATGTTTGGAAATATTAGGCGATCTAGAAACACGTGAAGTACGTGAGGAAGATGGACGAGAAGAGGAATGGATCAAGGAATTCTTGAGCTGTCTCACAGGAATAATAGCATCATATGGTTTGATATCTAGCAAGGAAGGAATAGGGGGATTGGAAAGCGCCTGATCACATCCATTCTGTTCAGATGAATGTGAGGTGGTCATACTGAAGGATAGAGAGGAACTAGGTATGGATTTATTCTGTTCCATGAGAAAACCTTATTGGAGTTGTAATCCTCCAAATCACGTTTAAATTTCCCCATCTTAACACTAATGAAAGCATCCTTTTTAGTTTTCTCTTTCAATATCTCAAGCCATAGCTGTGGAATATGAACTTGAAAACTGACAATATCTTTAATGATAGCTTGGACTTGCTGGGTAAAGATATTGAGCTTATTGGCTCTATGGGAAATGAGTATTCCCATCCACTTAGTCGTGCAGAATTCTGCAATATTGGCCCATTCTCTAGTATTATCTGACTGATGTAAATGAAAAGTCCATAAGGATTATCGTTGCAATGTTTCACCAATCACCACCTATTAATAACTGGATCTCTTTTTTAAATGATTGTGTTTTTACATAAAGCCTGATTTGTGTGTGATGGAGAGATACATGCTTCTCCCCCCCCCCTTACTATTATATGGTATATATATTCATATACCGTTGTCCTCTCTTTTCCAGTCCTATTATAATTATTTATTATACGGTATACACATATATATTTATTTATATATTTTTATTTTTTCCCTCCCCTGACTCATTTTACCTATGCATTCATTTATATTCATTTATATTCATTTATATATACTTGCCTTTTCCCTCCCCAGACTTATCCTACCTTTGCATTTATATGTCCACATACCATTTAATTCCTTTATTAGTTTTTATGTCCTCATCATTAGGGATGAGCCGAACACCCCCCGGTTCGGTTCGCACCAGAACCCGCGAACGGACCGAAAGTTCGCACGAACGTTAGAACCCCATTGACGTCTATGGGACTCGAACGTTCGAAATCAAAAGTGCTCATTTTAAAGGCTAATTTGCATGGTATTGTCCTAAAAAGGGTTTGGGGACCCGGGTCCTACCCCAGGGGACATGTATCAATGCAAAAAAAACTTTTAAAAACGGCCGTTTTTTCGGGAGCAGTGATTTTAATGATGCTTAAAGTAAAAAAAAAAAAGTGAAATATTCCTTTAAATATCGTACCTGGGGGGTGTCTATAGTATGCCTGTAAAGTGACGCGTGTTTCCCATGTTTAGAACAGTCCCTGCACCAAATGTCATTTTTAAAGGAAAAAATCTCATTTAAAACTGCTTGCGGGTTTAATGTCATGTCGGGTCATGGCAATATGGATGAAAATCAGTGAGACAAACGGCATGGGTACCCCCCAGTCCATTACCAGGCCCTTTGGGTCTTGTATGGATATTAAGGGGAACCCCGCACCCAAATTAAAATAAGGAAAGGTGTGGGGCCACCAGGCCCTATATACTCTGAACAGCAGTGCAAACAAGACAGGTACTGTAGGTTTGTTGTTAAGTAGAATCTGTTTGTAATTTTGAACATTTTTAACGTGTTTAGCTCCAGCCAAAAAATCTTTTCTAAGCTTTTTGGAAAACATAGGGAAGGGTTATCACCCCTGTGACATTTGTTTTGCTGTCTTTCCTCCTCTTCAGAAGATTTCACCTCACTTTTTTGTCCCAATGAAAAATGTTTTTTGAAAATTTGGGTTTTTTTGTGGAACAAGGATTGGAAAGCATCAGTGGAAAGGAGAAATTGTTTTCCCATATTAACTCTTACAGGAGAGATTTTCCCTTCCTAGGGGTAGATTTCATCTCACTTCCTGTTGTCTCCTTCCGTTTGCAAGTAGGAGTCATTTGTAAGTTAGATGTTTGAAAGTAGGGTCCTGCCCTATATACTCAGCAGAAATTTGGGCCTTAGGTATTGCTGTGGCCACAACACTGTAAGCCCTCACAGGGCCCTGCTGTGAAATATTAGATCAAGAATTGTAATTACATGCCCCTGTTGAACAGGAGCTGAAAAATTAGGCCTTAGGCACTGGTGCTGGTGCCACAACACTGCAACCCCTCACAGACACTCTAGTTGGAACGCAGGAATGAGCCCTGCTGCAAAGTATTGCTTCAAAAATTGTAATTACACGCCCCTGTTAGACAGGGGCAGAAAAATTGGGCCTTAGGCACTGGTGCTGGTGCCACAACACTGCAACCCCTCACAGACACTCTAGTTGGAACGCAGGAACGAGCCCTGCTGCAAAGTATTGCTTCAAAAATTGTAATTACACGCCCCTGTTAGACAGGGGCAGAAAAATTGGGCCTTAGGCACTGGTGCTGGTGCCACAACACTGCAACCCCTCACAGACACTCTAGTTGGAACGCAGGAACGAGCCCTGCTGCAAAGTATTGCATCAAAAATTGTAATTACACGCCCCTGTTAGACAGGGGCAGAAAAATTGGGCCTTAGGCACTGGTGCTGGTGCCACAACACTGCAACCCCTCACAGACACTCTAGTTGGAATGCAGGAACGAGCCCTGCTGCAAAGTATTACATCAAAAATTGTAATTACACGCCCCTGTTAAACAGGGGCTGAAAAATTGGGCCTTAGGCACTGGTGGTGGCGCCCAGAACCAAAAATGTTCTTACAAGCTATCAGCGTGATGATTGAGGAGGAAGAGGATAATTACTCAGGGATAGTCACTCAGCATCAGCATAGGCAGTCTTTGAAGGGATCTGAGATTTCAAAAAAAATTATTCGGTTACATCAGCATCAGGTGCTTGGTAGCTGGTGGTGATCCAAGACTCATTCATTTTTATGAAGGTCAGCCGATCGACCGAGTCGGTGGACAGACGCACCCTGTGATCGGTTACCACGCCTCCAGCAGCACTGAATGTGCGTTCCGAAAGAACGCTGGATGCAGGACAGGCCAGTAGCTCAATTGCATACTGTGCAAGCTCTGGCCAGTGATCCATCCTCAAGACCCAGTAACCCAGAGGATTTTCGGTGGGAAAGGTGTCCAAGTCTGATCTTGCCCCTAGGTATTCCTGCACCATATAAAACAGACGCTGGCGATGGTTGCTGGAACCGATCATACCTTGGGGCTGCGGACCAAAAAATTGTCTGAACGCATCGGTCAGACGGCCACCTTCTCCACCGCTCCTTCTTTGACTGACCGAAGCCTCAGCAACACGTTGTCCAGAAACAGGAGTTTGTAACCTCCCAGTCTCTGGGAACGCGTTGCACAGACCTTTCTGCAAGGCCTCCCGAAGATGTTTCATCCTCTGCTCCCTCTGCGATGGCAAGATAAGGTCCGCAACCTTACCCTTGTAACGTGGATCAAGGAGGGTTGCCAGCCAGTATTGGTCCTTCTCCTTGATACCACGAATACGAGGATCCTTACGCAGGCTTTGCAGGATCAGGGAGGCCATGCAGCGTAGGTTTGCTGAGGCATTCGGTCCGGAGTCCTCTGGGTCACTAAGAACGACATGGTCCGCAGCCACCTCCTCCCAGCCACGTACAAGTCCATGTGTTTCTTGGGACTGATCCCTTAAAGACTGCTGCTGATGCTGAGTGCCAGGCTCCACCTCCATACTGACACAATCTTCCTCCTCCTCCTCTTCCTCCTCGTCCTCTTCCTGTGTGATCGGCGGGCACGCAGGAACACTGTCTGGATAAAGGGGGCCTTGAGAGCTAAGGAAGTCCTCCTCTTCCTGCCTCTGTTCTGCCTCAAGTGCCCTGTCCATTATTCCACGCAGCGTGTGCTCCAACAGGTGGACAAGGGGGACAGTGTCACTGATGCATGCACTGTCACTGCTCACCATCCTCGTGGCCTCCTCGAATGGTGACAGGACAGTGCATGCATCCCTGATCATGCCCCACTGGCGTGGGGAAAAAAAACCAAGCTCCCCTGACCCTGTCCTGGTGCCATAGTCGCACAGGTACTCATTGATGGCCCTCTGCTGCGTGTGCAGCCGCTGCAGCATGGCCAACGTTGAGTTCCACCTGGTGGGCATGTCACAGATTAGGCGGTTCTTGGGCAGGTTAAACTCCTTTTGGAGGTCCGTCAGCCGAGCACTGGCATTATATGACCGGCGGAAATGCACACAGACTTTCCTGGCCTGCCTCAGGACATCCTGTAAGCCCGGGTACCTGCCCAAGAACCGCTGCACCACCAAGTTAAGGACGTGAGCCAAACAGGGCACATGGGTCATTTGTCCCTGTCGGAGGGCAGAGAGGAGGTTGGTGCCATTGTCGCAAACCACCATTCCTGCCTTAAGTTGGCGTGGCGTCAACCACCTCTGAACCTGCCCCTGCAGAGCTGACAAAACCTCTGCCCCAGTGTGGCTCCTGTCCCCCAAGCACACCAGCTCAAGCACCGCATGGCATCTTTTGGCCTGCGTACTTGCGTAGCCCCTTGAACGCCTACGGAGCACCGCTGGTTCCGAGGAAGAGGCCATAGAGGAAGAAGAAGAGGAGGGGGTGGAGGAGAGAGGTGTGTCACAATCAGCATTTTGGAGGCGTGGTGGCGGAACAACCTCCAACACTACTGCACCTTGTCCTGCATCCTTCCCAGCTGCCAGCAGAGTCACCCAATGCGCCGTGAAACTTAGGTAACGTCCCTGTCCATGCCTGCTGGACCATGAGTCAGCGGTAATATGCACCTTACCGCTGACCGCCCTGTCCAGCGAGGCATGGACATTGCCTTCCACATGCCGGTAGAGAGCCGGAATCGCCTTCCGTGAGAAAAAGTGGCGTTTGGGTACCTGCCACTGAGGAACCGCACATTCCACAAACTCACGGAAGGGGGCAGAGTCTACCAACTGAAAAGGCAGCAGTTGAAGTGCTAGCAATTTTGCCAAGCTAGCATTCAACCGCTGGGCATGTGGATGGCTGGGAGCAAACTTCTTTCGGCGGTGCAGCAGCTGGGGCAGGGAAATTTGCCTGGTACAATCTGACGTCGGTGTACCAAAAGCAGATTGCCCACAAGTACTTGGCTGTGACACACCTAATTCTACACCTTCATTCCTCTCACTGCAGGTCTCAGAGAGGACTGAAGGTCTAGTGGGGTTGGAAATCTCAGCTGATGAGGAGCAAGGAGAGATCCTCTTTGTTCTTTGGTGTGGGTCTTTTAGATACGCTTGCCAACGAACTGCATGGCAGGTCAACATATGTCTGGTCAAGCATGTGGTACCCAAGCGGGAGATGTTTTGGCCACGCGAGATACGCTTGAGACATATGTTGCAAATAGCAGCGGTGCGATCTGATGCACTCGTCTCAAAAAAGGCCCACACCAAAGAACTTTTTGAATAACGCGCAGAGACTGCAGCGCCCTGCACATGTGGAGCTTTGGGGTGTGATGCAGTCAATGTGCTGCCCTTAGGCTGGCCCCTGGAGGGCATCCTGCCTCGTTGGTGATGTGCCGCCGCCTCCTCCTCCTCCTCCTCCTCCTCCTCCTCCTCTCTCCTATCAGGCACCCACGTTGAGTCAGTGACCTCATCATCCCCTCCCTCCTCATCACTGGAGCAAACCTGGCAGTATGCTGCAGCAGGGGGAGCATGACTGCCAGATTGCTGTCCTTCTTGGGCACCCCCTCTGTCCGTGCTCATGTTACTGCCTTCATCGAGCTCAGTATCGTCATCAGAGCCTTCCAAACGCTGGGCATCCTCCTGGAGCATGTACCCAACACTGTGGTCAAACAGTTCGAGGGAATCCTCATGAGGACATGGTGGAGCTAGGGAAGGAGTCACTGATGACATTGAGCTGAGGGAAGAGGCCGCTGCTTTGCCAGACAAAGCACCCTGGGCATGGGTGAGAGAGGATGAGGAGGATGAGGACGGCTTGGTCATCCACTCGACCAAGTCTTCCGCATGTTGCGGCTCAACACGGCCAGCTGCCGAAAAAAAGGCCAAGCGTGTCCCATGGCCACGTGCTGATGAGGATGCACCGTCTCCACGACCAGCACTAGACACAGAGCCTGCTTGCCCTCTCTTATTGGCTTGTGACTGTCTGCCTCTCCTTCTTGGCCTTCCAGACATACTAATGGCCTGTAGCTGCACTAAGCTGGGATAGAACACCTGTAATTTTCTTCAAGTAGCTTTATATACTGTAACCAGACAAGCCTGCCTGTCAGTAGGAAGATAACAGGAACGGATCTAGCTGAACACTGTGATCAGGACGCACTGTACTAAATGTAAATAGTCTAGCTGCCTGACCGTGGTACTAATAGGATCAAATAGAACACCTGTAATTTTCTTCAGGTAGCTTTATATACTGTAACCAGACAAGCCTGCCTGTCAGTAGGAAGATAACAGGAACGGATCTAGCTGTACACTGTGAGCAGGACGCACTGTACTAAATGTAAATAGTCTAGCTGCCTGACCGTGGTACTAATAGGATCAAATAGAACACCTGTAATTTTCTTCAGGTAGCTTTATATACTGTAACCAGACAAGCCTGCCTGTCAGTAGGAAGATAACAGGAACGGATCTAGCTGAACACTGTGAGCAGGACGCACTGTACTAAATGTAAATAGTCTAGCTGCCTGACCGTGGTACTAATAGGATCAAATAGAACACCTGTAATTTTCTTCAGGTAGCTTTATATACTGTAACCAGACAAGCCTGCCTGTCAGTAGGAAGATAACAGGAACGGATCTAGCTGAACACTGTGAGCAGGACGCACTGCACTAAATGTAAATAGCAGGAACGGATCTAGCTGAACACTGTGAGCAGGACGCACTGCACTAAATGTAAATAGCAGGAACGGATCTAGCTGAACACTGTGAGCAGGACGCACTGCACTAAATGTAAATAGCAGGAACGGATCTAGCTGAACACTGTGAGCAGGACGCACTGCACTAAATGTAAATAACAGGAACGGATCTAGCTGAACACTGTGAGCAGGACGCACTGCACTAAATGTAAATAGCAGGAACGGATCTAGCTGAACACTGTGAGCAGGACGCACTGCACTAAATGTAAATAGCAGGAACGGATCTAGCTGAACACTGTGAGCAGGACGCACTGCACTAAATGTAAATTGCAGGAACGGATCTAGCTGAACACTGTGAGCAGGACGCACTGCACTAAATGTAAATAGTCTAGAAGATAACAGGAACGGATCTAGCTGAACACTGTGAGCAGGACGCACTGCACTAAATGTAAATAGCAGGAACGGATCTAGCTGAACACTGTGAGCAGGACGCACTGCACTAAATGTAAATAGCAGGAACGGATCTAGCTGAACACTGTGAGCAGGACGCACTGCACTAAATGTAAATAGCAGGAACGGATCTAGCTGAACACTGTGAGCAGGACGCACTGCACTAAATGTAAATTGCAGGAACGGATCTAGCTGAACACTGTGAGCAGGACGCACTGCACTAAATGTAAATAGTCTAGAAGATAACAGGAACGGATCTAGCTGAACACTGTGAGCAGGACGCACTGCACTAAATGTAAATAGCAGGAACGGATCTAGCTGAACACTGTGAGCAGGACGCACTGCACTAAATGTAAATAGCAGGAACGGATCTAGCTGAACACTGTGAGCAGGACGCACTGCACTAAATGTAAATAGCAGGAACGGATCTAGCTGAACACTGTGAGCAGGACGCACTGCACTAAATGTAAATAACAGGAACGGATCTAGCTGAACACTGTGAGCAGGACGCACTGCACTAAATGTAAATAGCAGGAACGGATCTAGCTGAACACTGTGAGCAGGACGCACTGCACTAAATGTAAATAGCAGGAACGGATCTAGCTGAACACTGTGAGCAGGACGCACTGCACTAAATGTAAATTGCAGGAACGGATCTAGCTGAACACTGTGAGCAGGACGCACTGCACTAAATGTAAATAGTCTAGAAGATAACAGGAACGGATCTAGCTGAACACTGTGAGCAGGACGCACTGCACTAAATGTAAATAGCAGGAACGGATCTAGCTGAACACTGTGAGCAGGACGCACTGCATTAAATGTAAATAGTCTAGATAGAAGATAACAGGAACGGATCTAGCTAAACTGAATACAGTGTATATATATATATATATGCAACACCTGGGATGCATATATATACACAATACACTGTAAGTGCAGCTAACTGACTGACTGTTCTGCCTAATCTATCTAACTCAAATCAAATGACACTGTCTCTCTCTCTCTCTATCTCTCAGCACACCGGAACACACACTACACAGGGCCGCCGTGCAGGCGGCCTTATATAGTGTGGGGTGTGTACTAAATCCCCTGAGCCATAATTGGCCAAAGCCACCCTGGCTTTGGCCAATTACAGCTCTCTCTACTGACGGCGCTGTGATTGGCCAAGCATGCGGGTCATAGTGCATGCTTGGCCAATCATCAGCCAGCAATGCACTGCGATGCCGCAGTGAATTATGGGCCGTGACGCGCCACACGAATTTAGCGCGAACGGCCCATAACGTTCGCAATTCGGCGAACGATCGAACAGCCGATGTTCGAGTCGAACATGGGTTCGACTCGAACACGAAGCTCATCCCTACTCATCATCATTATCATTCTGCATTCATATATTCACATTAATCTCCCCATTAGTTTCTTCAGTTATATGCCCTCATCATTATTATCCTACATTTATTTAGATATCCATATATCAATTATCCTCCTAATCAGTTTTCTTAGTTATATACCCTTATCATTATTTTAATAGTCATTCCTCTATTTCACATATCAGCCCATTTCTTTTTATACATTTGTCCCCTGATCACTGCTATGCTTTCCTGCTACACACTTCATTGCTGACACTTCTGATTGTTTTTGTATTTGACCATTTCCTTCAGTTCCGGTTTTATTCCTCCCCTTCCTTTTATCTAGACCAATCATCACATTTCCTGCCCTGGCCCTCCCTCCCACCTCCTACTTCTTAAGCAATCCAATCCCATCCATCTATAGCCTGATGAAGGGGCGTGGCTGTCTTGTCACCACAGCCCGTACGCCCTGCAACGCGTCGCTCGATCTGTGACGTCATCACTCCTCGCCGGATGTTTTCCTTCCTCCATGCTCTCTGCCTTGTATTGTGATCTGTCACCGCTGCGGCCGGCCATACATCTCAGCGGTACCTCTCCTCACACACAGGCAGAGCCCCCAGCCAGGAGTTGTTTGACTGATCTGACTTCCTGATGGATGATGTTTTCTCCAGTACCTGCTCACATTCTCATGCCTTTTTGATGACTTCTAACATGTGAGTTTGACCATCACTATCTTTTTATGAATAAAATCTGTTTTTAGTCTACACCCAGAGGCGCCTCTCTCTTCTGTTTCTCCTTAGGATTTGGAATGTGGTTTCGTTTCTTGATGAAGGCAGCCCTATTTGTGGACTTACCATCCCTTGGATCTTTGAATCCCTTTATCTGCATATGACTGTGAGATCATGCCCCACATGTGATAATGTGATACATTTTTTCTCTATGGATGTATACATGTGGACACTATTTATTTAATTTATCGTAAGACAGGGAAGACTTCAGTTCTCTCCCTACCCCCCTGTTTTTGTTGTTTTTATTGTCATTTCCAGTTCTCTGCGCCTTTACTTGTATAATGTTTTCAAAAACATATACACAACTCAGGAACTTACAAAGTTCAACTTAGAAAAATTGAAAGCAATATCAGACATCAGTATGTCCAAACTGTGTTAATCTTGCCTTCATCAGATGGGGTGATGTCATCCCTGTGAAAGCCAAATTTTGAAGATGCACACAAATTGGGAGTCAAAATGGGGATTTCCCTCCTGATCCCATGCCTAATGTCAACATGTGCTATCTCCCATCATGGGGGGTCAATGGACGTGTTTCGGGGGTACAACCCCTTCCTCTCAGCTACTTTAGTTGCGAGGAAGGGGTTGCACCCACAAAATGCTTACATTGATATCCCGTGATGGCAGATACCACATGTTGACACACTGTGTACATCTTCAAAATTTGGCTTTTAACATTTTTTAGAAAAGTCAATAATAAAATAATAAATAATAATAAATAATAAAAAAAATAATAAATAAAAAAAATAAAAAAATTTTGGTGTGTTTTAGATTCTGCCTAAAGCATCAATGATGTTTTTGAGTCTTTTCTCCACACAATTGATGCCTTCCTTGATCTTCTGTAAATCCCTATTGCACACCATGATCTCCCCGATGAGGACATGTGCACTTGGACTTGTGAAATGTGTTTCTTATTCCATAACATTCACATCACCTAAAAAAAAAAAAAACACACCATGTATTATAAATATGCAGGCATACACCTATTACCTGGCTGTGTTCTCAGACACTCACCTGTTGTGGTCACTATTTCGCCCACTTCATAAACCTCTCTTTCCTCCACATCCTGAGGTTGTGGTGTGGGGATTTCCCCTTCTTTAGGAGGTAGGGGTTCCCTAGTGTCCTCCGATTCTTTTCTCCCCTTAGTGAATAAAAAAAAGGTATACTTAGTACACAGATATTTGACGGCAGAAATAGTAATATGAAACATTGCTTGGAAGTGACATACAATTGTCTATTTTGGCAGAGTTTCAAGCTGAAGACATGATTTTTTCCCTTTCTTAAAGCTGGAATACTTACCTTTTTTGGTAAAGTATCACACATGTAGAGACCACTAGTATCCACTGGAGCACCTGTGTCGGACACCCTAAAAAGTTGGTTTTGGTGTCCCGCACTAGTGCTCCTGCGTCCAGATGTGTAAACAGCTGCTGAGTGTCCTCTCCTTACACTGAATCAAGTTTGAATTTCATTCAAGTTACAAACCCATCTAGACAACAATGTACTAAAATTCTTTTAATCCATATAGGCATGAACAAATGTAGTTAACATGCATCTGCAAAAAACATTGCATTAGTGGGCGAACGAACGATGTTTGCTTACGACCGATTACTGTGTCCACGAACCTAAAACTTGCCATTTTAAACTGTACAACTGTAAAGAAAAGCACATGGAGCAGCACGAACGTAATAATAATAATAGGAACACACGACAAATACTTACTTTTTTGCAGCACTCTCTTGATTCTTCTGTACTGATCGTGCTCCCTCAATTTCAGGTCTGACCAGCGTTTCCTCAGTTGATCCTTGGATCAAACACCTGTGCAGACTTTTCAAGACTTTAGTCATGATTCTCACATTTGGGTTTGGGTAAGGTCAATGCTTCCCATCATAGTCGGCCCTCTTCAAAGATGTCCACCATCTCCACCATCTCTATAAAAGACATATTTGAGGCCTTAAATCTCCTCCGGGATCGGGACGTTCATGGCTCCGGGCTTTCCTTGTTGCTGCTGCTGTCTTCATGCACTTGTTCTTTCTCCGCCATATGCTCTCCCACTACACTGAAAGAGAAGGGGCGGGGAATATACTCTAAAGAAGGTCAGGGGCGGGCGGTGTTTCATGCATGCGCAGTGTATATAAGGCGTAACACGCGTGCGTCATACGTACGATCTGTGAGAGGAGGACGGAGTAGCGGAAGCACCAAACGTTCTAACGAAGGTACAATTTTAACTTGGGGCATCAGTCGCCTATACTGCTTATAGATTGAGGCCTGTATTGGGACAAGATTATGCGAGTTTAGCCTGACATTAGGGTTTGTCTTGTGTTGTGTCTTGCAGATAAAATGGATCGATCCAACGATCATGATTTCCTCCCCCAATTCATTGATTTGTACAGAGAGCTGCCCTGTCTGTGGCAGACAAAACACCCCTTTTATACAAATCGACTAAAGAGGAAGGCAGCATTGGATAAATTGCTGGAATTTGTGAAGCCGCAGATCCCCATGGCAGACATCAACTATTTGAAGTGCAAAATTGGTGGCCTGAGGAGCACTTATAATAGGTAGCACAAGAAGGTCCAGGATTCCCAGAGATCAGGAGCTGCAGCAGATGACGGTTATGTCCCCAGGCTGTGGTACTACGACAGACTGCGGTTTCTGTCAGACTAAACTGAAATCAGGTCATCACTCTCAACCCTTCCTTCCACTCTTCCTTCCACCCCAGCTGAGGCTTCTGATGTCCAACCTGGGCCTTCCACCCAGGAAGAAGATGTGGAGGAGCCCAGCCTGAGTCAGGTATAGCATTGTTCAATATATTTCTCAAAATTGTCCGTGATTGATGAGCAATAAACTAAAACTATGTCCCGTTTTCATACACAGGAAAGCCTCAGCCAGGAGGAGGCTGTGGAAAGTGGCAGCCAGGAGGTGGCAAGGGAAAGTGGCAGCCAGGAGGTGGCAGGGGAAAGGGGCAGCCAGGAGGTGGCCAGGCCCAGTAGCCTGTCCGAATCCCAGGTCCCTCCCCTCCGCTTTCAACAAAAAAGGCCCAGGAAGGGGAGGAACGTGGAGGAGTCAGCACTTGGGTTAATTCGGCAGGCTTCTGCGGCCCTCAGAACCCCCCCGTCTTGTTGAGGCCTATGCCTGCATGGCTGCCAACAAAATGCAGGAAAAAGAGGTGGGCCAATGCCGCTTTTGTGAGGAAGGGATATATATGGCCCTAAATAAGGGGTTGAGGGGCGAACTCACAAGCAAAACCCACCTGTGTGAGTTGGACCATCCTCCTCCTCCTCCTCCTCCACCTCCTGCCAAAACTCAACACCAGAGCCACAGCCTGGAAGCAAGCGTGGAAGGAAGAGAATGATGGCCTGGGTTCAGTCTGGTCTGGCAAAATACACAGGCTGTTGTAAGACCACAGCCTGGGGACATACATGTCATCCGCTGCTGTTCCTGATCTCTCGGAGTCCTGGACCGGATTGTGCTCCCTATTAAATGGACTCCTCAGGCTCCCAATTTTGCATGTCAAATAGTTGATGTGTGCCCTGGGGTACAAAGGCTTCGCTAATTTCACCAGTTTATCAAGCGTTGCCTTCCTCTTTATTTTGTTATGAGCCCTAAATATTTTTTTTCTTAAATCAATGGCTATGTGTTCTAATTAACAAAGGACAGTTTGTTTGTGAGTAGGCAGGTAAATTTTTAAAATACAATGTCAAATTAACAAGGGACACCAACACCAACCAATCTCTTTGAGGTTAAAAAATACAAGATAATAATGGTGTAACTTAATACACAAAATGAGAAAAAATATTATGGAGATCACTAGAAAAAAAAACAGGAGATCTTGATTAAAAAAAAAGGAGATCACTCTAAAAAAAAAAAAAATTATAAACATTATTCTGGAGATCTGGCGAAAAAAAAAATATTATTCATGAGATCACAAGACTTAATAAAGAAATCAGTTTGTGAGAACTATGTGTGAATATCAGCAGCAAAACATCTTCATAATTCTAGCATTATAAAGAAGAAGAGAATGCGCTGCATTAAAAGATTCAAAAATGTGCAGCGTGACGAATATGCTATCTCCATTACGAAGGCTAGTTTTACCAGACCCAGCGCTTCCGTCTCGTACTTGATTTTTTTTGTGCGTCGGAATTGTGTACACACGCTCGGAATTTACGACAAACATACAAACGGATGTTGTTGTCGGAAATTTGAGAACCAGCTCTCAAATTTTTGTTGTCGGAAATTCCGACAAAAAATTTCTGATGGAGCCTACACACGGTTGGAATTTCAAGCTCCCATCGAACATGTGTTGTCAGAATGTCCGATCGTGTGTACGCGGCATAAGAGGGATGCCAAATTAAAGTCTTTGCCATCTGAAATATCTTTTTTTATATTCCCAGGAATTAAGTGAGCTGGGGAAATAGAGGGAGCACTTGCGCTTTTACCTACAGCTAAAAGCCTGGGAGTTGGTACCAAGGGGTTCCTGGAACCTGCTGATGTCCCTGAAATGGCAGGATCCACCAGGGCCAGACTTGAATGGCTCTCCAAAGCCTTAACCCTGGCCCGCAACTCCTGACAGGAGGTTGCCAGTGAGCCCAGGGTGGTGTGACTCTGTGAAAGGGACAGGGCGACAATCCGTAGGGTAACCTGCTCAGCATTAGATCCTGAAGTACAGGGGAATAATAATCTTAATAGCTCCTCTTTGCGAGACGAAGCTGGGTACAAACTACCCCTGCGTCACAGTTTTGTTCTGAATCTCGGAATTGTCCAGGTTTTTAAGGAGGGCGTGCTACCCTGTTCAGAACCCCTGGCCGGTGAAGGAGGGACGGAGGCAAAATCTTTGATATCTGCTGCCTGTCACATGACCTATGCAAATGAGAACAAACTGTCATAAACAAGAGTTATAACCTATGTACAGGACGCCGTGACATGGTCCTGGAAGGATGCTATATTTCCCCTCTGTTTGGACTGTGGTCCCTTTAAGGGAACAAAAAGGGTTAACTCACCTGTCAGAGGAAGTGGGTTTAAAACAAGACAGGAAGTTGTAGGTGGGTGTGAAGGAGTGTAGAGGAGACTGTGGATGGTGGTTTTGTGTACAGCGTTAAAAGTGTCCTGCCTGGAAGCCTCCTGGCAGGGGAAGTTACCTGCGACAAAAAACAAAGGACTGTTTAACTGCGATAGCAGTTCTGGACTCTGCAAGTCGGTGAGACCGTGTTATGGAAATTTGGCTGTAAGCTATGCACACAGCCATATCTCCTGTGCTAATAAGAACCCATTTCCGTCCGTGATATAACGTACCTTTTGATCGTATGTCTCCCCTCTGTTCCCCATTCCCCAGTAAACAGACATCACCACATTCTTACGTTCTCAGCTCAGCATGGCTGGCTTTTCTCAGCCAGCAAGCCCTTTTATTTACACATCAACAGGAAGTCCCAAACTTGAGGGTTGTGCCTCCAACAGCCAAATGCCTCCTACAAAGTTTGTGACCTCACAGGAAATGAACAACACAGGAAAATACAACAACCAATGAACAATGACTACAGGAGTCTTATGGGCGTGTCTGAGCAGAGACAGGGTGCATGCATGTTTTTAGAAGCTACATGGCTTTCAAACATTGACTCTGTCTCCAACCATAACAACCCAAAAGACTCCCATATTTTCTCTGATAGTAATCCTTATTATACATTGTTCCAGAGAACAATGCATACCTGGACTATTCTACTCTCCATGTGGACGAGGGATTATTGGCAGGTGTACGTTATGGCACCCCAAATATGTTGATCAGGCATACAGGGGTGACAAAAGCGCAAATCCACTAAACCGACAGTGTCTTTGCAGAACGAACATACCCCCACCAGACGATCGTTCTGTGCATTGCACAGGGGCCCTTAGCTAGCAGACATGTCCCCACTCCTCAAACACTTCTCTACCCCGCCAAAGAGCTTTCTACTACCAAACGGAACTCAACCAGCTTCAGTCTGCCCCAGTCAGCTCTTTAGAGCGGGCTGCGAGAGAACAAACAATAGAAGACTTATGACAATACATTAAAATACATCTGCATAAAATTTTCCACCACAACTGAAATCTCTTTCTTTTGTTTTTGCTGCTGTGAAGCTATTTAAGTTTAATAAACCTCCTTTTGACTGAAAAGCCTGTGTCCTGCGATCTAGCTGGTTCCCCGAACTTTACAACTGGTGGAGAATACGGGCAGGACAGAGTAATAGGCATTTTTTTCTTGCTGTTTTGGCATTGGATTTAAACTGACATTTAAAGGGACAGTACATTGGATTTATGTCCCGGGTTAAAGCTGCACAAACCCTGAAAGCTGAAGCAATGGAGGAACTAATTAAACAGCTGTCCCTGGCTAATATGCAAGTGCAGACTCGCCATGAGGAAGCTAATCACCACTTAGCAACACAGCTGGGAGTACAACAAGCTCACCACAAGGAGGCCCTGGCTCTGCAGCAAGAAAATTCTCACCTGTTGGTGGCCTAGTTGGCAGCCCAGCAAACAACTCAGCAAGGGGTTATGCAGGCTCAGGTGACTGCCTTAAAAGAAGTAGTGCCACAGCTTTCTCAAGACCATGAGCAAGCGGCTGTTGCCCCTGGCAACCAGGTGACCGTGAGGGCAAGCCATTTTCTGCAGAAGTTGTCCCTGAGTGATGATATAGAGGCACTTCTTGCTACATTTGAGAGGACGGCAGAGAGAGAAGGGTGGCCCCAGGACCAGTGAGCCGGCCTAATTGCTCCTTTCCTCACCGGAGAGCCTCAAAAAGCCTACTTCAACCTGCCACCGGATGACGCTAAAGATCAAAAACTAAAGGCAGAAACACTGACTCCTATGGGGGTGACTGCGGACGCTCAGGCCCAACGAGTGCACCAATGGAAGTATCGTCCAGATCATTAAAGCCCTGGACAGACAGGGAACCGGTGACCTCCCTGGCTAGTGCAAGACTTGAGCCTCAGGTTGGGGTGGAGAGTGTCCAAGTAGCAAATACCCCGTCTAAAATCCAAAGTCAGCAGGCAAAGGAATTCTTGCAGAGAAATAAAGAAACATTTTCAGACTTGCCAAGGCTAACCAGTGGCGTCTCCAGCTTTCATTGTTAGGGGGGGCACATGGGTTGACAGGGACAAAAGTAGGGGGGCCAACTATAAAATGCAATTATATATATATCCTGGGGCCCTTTACTTCTTTTGTGGGGCCCTTTATTACGATCCCGCAACAAGACCCTTTCACATGTTTTGCAGTGAGCCCCCTTCATACTGTATTGCCCCCCCCAGGGTGGCAGAAAACAAGAGGTATGTCACCAGCACACCAGGAAAATATAAGGGTCCAAACAAAGCAGTGGGAGAACTACCAGGGTTGCAAAGGTTGCACTTGCGACTGGGCCCTAGTGTTCTGCCACTGCGGGGTTCAGCCTCCTCTTGCTGTCCTTCCCCTGCTATTGACAGCGCTGGTCTCGCGTCTGTCTCATTGGCAGCAATGGCAGTCTATTAGGACCTAGTGCTGGTGATATTATGGGTGCATGTAGGGGAAGGCTGGCACTATTGGTTGTAGAGAGCTGAGCCCCCAGCTGGTCACCTAGCAGCAGTAATGCTGTATAACCTTCACTATTGACATGCTGATCGGGATGTGATCCAGGTGATGCTCCCAGTCAGATCTAATAAACACAGTATTTATTAAAATCAAGAGTACAACATATATATATATATATATATATATATATATATATATATATATATATATATATATGTATATACACAGTGGGGACGGAAAGTATTCGGACCCCCTTAATTTTTTCACTCTTTGTTATATTGCAGCCATTTTCTAAAATCATTTAAGTTCATTTTTTTCCTCATTAATGTACACACAGCACCCCATATTGACAGAAAAACACAGAAGTGTTGACATTTTTGCATAGTTATTAAAAAAGAAAAACTGAAATATCACATGGTCCTAAGTATTCAGACCCTTTGCTGTGACACTCATATATTTAACTCAGGTGCTGTCCATTTCTTCTGATCATCCTTGAGATGGTTCGACACCATCATTTGAGTCCAGCTGTGTTTGATTATACTGATTGAACTTGATTAGGAAAGCCACACACCTGTCTATATAAGACCTTACAGCTCACAGTGCATGTCAGAGCAAATGAGAATCATGAGGTCAAAGGAACTGCCTGAAGAGCTCAGAGACAGAATTGTGGCAAGGCACAGATCTGGCCAAGGTTACAAAAAATTTTTTACTGCACTTAAGGTTCCTAAGAGCACAGTGGCCTCCATAATCCTTAAATGGAGACAAAAATAGGTAAATTTGGGACTTTAAATGAGGTGTTAGACTCGTGTAGAAAACGTGGTTGGTTTTATTAAAGTAAAAAATTGTAAATACATGTGAATGGTAAACATCATATGGAAAAATAGGTAATGAAGTGTTATCATATTAATACATATGCATGCTGAATATAAATACAGATCAATAGTAAAACTCATATACAGAATTCAATGAGTAAATGTATCAGGGAGCCCCACTCTTGCTAATTCGTCTTTGAGGGGCTCGGACAGGCCCAAGTGAAACTGATGGCGCAAGGCAGCATCATTCCATGCAGTGTCTGCAGCCAGTGGCGGCGCCAGGTGGGTGCTTGGGTGTGCTGAAGCTCCCCAAAAAAATCTTCAAGCACCCTCATAGCACCATCAAAATTTCCACAGAGGTATTACAGTACAGCCACAGGATTTTAAACAAATTATTTGGTACCTGCTGTGAATCCTGTCTGCAAGAGGTTAGGGACTCTTTTGTAATGTGGAGGGATACAGCCGAATAAGCTAATGATCAGTTAGACCCGGTGTCTTGCCGAGAAAGTTCCCCCGGTGGATAAGGACCCCCCTGTACTGCGCAAGCGCTGTGATTGCGCAGTACGAATGACTAGGAGCCGCCGAAAATAGCTGAAGCTGAAAAACTGCAATCAGCTGTACACGGCGCCTGCGCCCTAGGTCCAGGTTCAAGGCCCACCATCCAAGTGGACATAGAGGGAGAATAAAAAAGTGCCGAGGCCGTTCCCAAAGCGTGGCGAGCGAAGCGTGGCGAGCGAAGCGTGGCGAGTGAAGCGAGCCTGCAAGGGGCCCTCTTACAGGCACAGTGTACAGCTGATTTCTTCTCTATTTCGATTCGGCTATTTCCGCCGGCTCCTACTGCGCAGGCGCTGCACCTGCGCAGTAGAGGGGGGTCCTTATCCGCCGAGAGGAACTTTCTCGGCAGAACACCGGCAGGGGCTGGGTGGTGAGGAGCCTGCATCAGTGGCGGATTGATCCAGTGCTGGTCTTCTGCATTTGCCGCCAAGAAGAATTTGGATGGAAGCAGCAGAGAGAGCCCAGCCCTGTGAAGTGCCCCAGGAACCTGGAGGAAGCAGGTCTTCTAAGGAGAGAGAGGAGGAGAGAAGCTTTGTTTACTTATATATATTATATGGGGGGAGGAGTGAGGGAGCAGAACGGAGCTGCTGCAATGCAGTTTGCAGGGCTTACTGAGCCTGCCAGTGTCAGAGGACAAGAGCGGTGTGTGTGTCACATGGTGTGGTCCGAGGAGGAAGGCTTAGGAGAAGGGAGGCTGATCACTGCTGCAGGCATCTGTCTGTTTTTAATGTAGCTGCTGAGCCTGGAAGGGAGGGGGGCTTTCCAGTCCTCTGATCTATAGAAGCATGCTGCATTACACTGATTGGGGAGCATGCCTGATCTGGACTGAGCAGTGGACACTGAGGGAAATCCTCTGATATCAGCCCTCTCATAGGGCTTGGAGACATGTACTGCAATCATTAGAATGCCACACAGATCAGGAGTGCCTGTGCCTGCTACTTACAGTGCCCAAATGATGATCAGGTGTCCCCATAAAAGTGCACCATTGGACTATGGGGGTCACTGTTCTGCTGTGGGCATTGTGTATGGGGTCACAGTTGTGCTGTGGGTACTGTGTATGGGGTGACCCTCCTGCTGTGGGTACTGTGTATGGGGTGACCCTCCTGCTGTGGGTACTGTGTATGGGGTCACCCTCCTACTGTGGGTACTGTGTATGGGGCACCCTCCTGCTGTGGGCACTGTATATGGGGTCAATCTCCTGCTGTGGGCACTATGTATGGGGTCACCCTCCTGCTGTGGCCACTGTGTATGGGGTCACCCTCCTGCTGTGGGCACTGTGTATGGGGTCACCGTTGTGCTCTGGGCGCTGTGTATGGGGTCACCCTCCTGCTGTGGGTACTCTATATGGGGTCACCCTCCTGCTGTGGGTACTGTGTATGGGGTCACCCTCTTGCTGTGGGTACTGTGTATGGGGTCACCCTCCTGCTGTAGGCACTGTGTATGGGTCATCGTTGTGCTCTGGGCACTGTGTATTGGGTCACCCTCCTGCTGTGGGTACTGTGTATGGGGTCACCCTCCTGCTGTGGGTACTGTGTATGGGATCGCCCTCCTGCTGTGGGTACTGTGTATGGGGTCACCCTCCTGCGGTGGGCACTGTGTATGGGGTTACCCTCCTGCAGTGGGCACTGTGTATGGGGTTACCCTCCTGCTGTGGGCACTGTGTATGGGGTCACGCTCCTGCTGTGGGCACTGTGTATGGGGTCACGCTCCTGCTGTGGGCACTGTGTATGGGGTCACGCGCCTGCTGTGGGCACTGTGTATGGGGTCACCCTCCTGCTGTGGGCACTGTGTATGGGGTCACCGTTGTGCTGTGGGCACTATGTATGGGGTCACCGTTGTGCTGTGGGCACTGTGTATGGGCTCACCATGGTGCTGTGTGGAATGTGTATGGGGTCACCCTCCTGCTGTGGGCAATGTGTATGGGGTCACCCTCCTGCTGTGGGCACTGTGTATGGGGTCACGGTTGTGCTGTTGGCACTGTGTATGGGGTCACCGTTGTGCTGTGGGCGCCGTGTATGGGGTCACCGTTGTGCTGTGGGCACCATGTATGGGGTCACTGTTGTGCTGTGGGCACTGTGTATGGGGTCACAGTTGTGCTGTGGGCACTGTGTATGCGGTCACCCTCCTGCTAAGGGCACTGTGTATGGGGTCACTATTGTGCTGTGGACACTATGTATGGGGTCACCGTCATGCTGTGGACACTGTGTATGGGGTCACCTTATTGCAGAGTGCTCTGTGCATGGGGTCACCGTTGTGCTGTGAGCACTGTGTATGGGATCACCCTCCTGCTGTGGGCACTGTGTATGGGGTCACCCTCCTGCTGTGGGCACTGTGTATGGGGTCACCCTCCTGTTGTGGGTACTGTGTATGGGGTCACCCTCCTGCTGTGGGCACTGTGTATGGGGTCATCGTTGTGATCTGAGCACTGTGTGTTGGGTCACCCTCTTGCTGTGGGTACTGTGTATGGGGTCACCCTCCTGCTGTGGGTACTGTGTATGGGGTCACCCTCCTTCTGTGGGTACTGTGTATGGGGTCACCCTCCTGCTGTGGGCACTGTGTATGGGGTTACCCTCCTGCAGTGGGCACTGTGTATGGGGTCACGCTCCTGCTGTGGGCACTGTGTATGGGGTCACGCTCCTGCTGTGGGCACGGTGTATGGGGTCACGCTCCTGCTGTGGACACAGTGTATGGGGTCACCGTTGTGCTGTGGGCACTGTGTATGGGGTCACCGTTGTGCTGTGGGCACTGTGTATGGGGTCACCGTTATGCTGTGTGGAATGTGCATGGGGTCACTCTCCTGCTAAGGGCACTGTGTATGGGGTCACTATTGTGCTGTGGACACTATGTATGGGGTCACCGTCATGCTGTAGACACTGTGTATGGGGTCACCTTATTGCAGAGTGCTCTGTGCATGGGGTCACTGTTGTGCTGTGGGTACTGTGTATGGAGTCACCCTCCTGCGGGCACTGTGTGAGGGGTCACTGTTGTGCTGTGGGCACTGTATATGGGGTCATTGTCGTGCTGTGGGCACTGTGTATGGGGGTCACTGTTGTGCTGTGGGCACTGTGTATGGGGTCACTGTCGTGCTGTGGGCACTGTGTATGGGGTCACTGTCGTGCTGTGGGCACTGTGTATGGGGTCACCTTCCTGCAGTGTGCTCTGTGCATGGGGTCACCGTTGTGCTGTGGGTACTGTGTATGGGGTCACTGTCGTGCTGTGGGCACTGTGTATGGGGTCACTGTCGTGCTGTGGGCACTGTGTATGGGGTCACCTTCCTGCAGTGTGCTCTGTGCATGGGGTCACCGTTGTGCTGTGGGTACTGTGTATGGGGTCACTGTTGTGCTGTGGGCACTGTGTATGGGGTCACTGTCATGCTGTGGGCACTGTGTATGGGGTCACTGTCGTGCTGTGGGCACTGTGTATGGGGTCACCTTCCTGCAGTGTGCTCTGTGCATGGGGTCACCGTTGTGCTGTGGGTACTGTGTGAGGGGTCACTGTCGTGCTGTGGGCACTGTATATGGGGTCATTGTCGTGCTGTGGGCACTGTGTATGGGGGTCACTGTTGTGCTGTGGGCACTGTGTATGGGGTCACTGTCGTGCTGTGGACACTGTGTATGGGGTCACCCTCCTGCTGTGGGTACTGTGTATGGGGTCACAGTTGTGCTGTGGGCACTGTGTATGGGGTCACCCGCCTGCTGTGGGGACTGTGTATGGAGTCACCCTCCTGTTGTGGGGACTGTGTATGGGGTCACCCTCCTGCTGTGGGGACTGTGTATGGGGTCACCCTCCTGCTGTGGGCACTGTGTATGGGGTCATTGTTGTGCTGTGGACACTGTGTATGGGGTCACCCTCCTGCTGTGGACACTGTGTATGGGATCACCCTCCTGCTGTGGGCACTGTGTATGGGGTCACCCTCCTGCTGTGGGCACTGTGTATGGGGTCACCCTCCTGCTGTGGGCCCTCTAAAAGGGGGCACTCTCTCTATGGGGTCACTCTCTTTCTCTTTGCACTCTAAGGGCTCACTCCTAATCTGGGCACTCTAAGGGGTCACTCCTGCTCTGCATTGTATGCTGCTCACTGTTGTGCTGGGCTGGGTGTTCTGGCTGGCCCTAACATGTACTAGGGGTTGTCATTGCTGGCCCTTATACATGCTGGGGTTTATCATCGCTGGTTCCATTTGGGCTTGTTTTACTCCCACAATCAATTATGTGTGCCCGAATGCCGAGGGCGGGTCCTGATAATGGCTCAATAGATGGTTCAAAGGGGTACGTAATAGATATGGTATTGGCTTGATTCGGATCCACTTCATTCTGCAGGATGATTTCAGACTGAGCAGACATCCAGCTTCTTGACATATCCATCAAGCCAATACCATATCTATTACTTACCCCTTTGAACCATCTATTGAGCCATTATCAGGACCCGCCTTCGGCCTCAGTGGAGATCCAGGTTCCTTAATCTCGTTACGGCCCCTTTTGGGCCTTTCTTCATTTTTTGAAGAAAATATCACCTTTCTACATTCACATGTAAAAAAATCCTTTGTTCTTGTTACTGTTACGCATGAAATCTACCGTAAATCAGGAACACGCTGGATAGACAGACAATGTCGGTGCCTTTGTTTTTAAATGTTTTGGAATGCCAAGTCAGACTACACAGTGTTAATAACCTTCTGTAAACCTTTATCCACCCCCGAGGAAGGAGGCTAAGTAACTCCGAAACGCATCGGGTGCAAGAATATTGGTATCAACATTATATCTGTGTACAAATACATGATTCGCATTCCTTACAATTATTGTTATATTTTTGCTTGATGTTTTTATTATGTTTTCAAGTCAATAAATTACTGTCTTTATTATACATACTTCTACGCCTTTTTACATGTGCCTTTAAAATCCACCACTAGGGGAACTTCCTGTTTTTTGTATATTTAATTTAGGATATGGCACAACTTTGCAGTTAACTGTCGCTCTACAATTTTTGCTAGGCCGTAAGTTAAAGTATAGCCGACAGGCGTTTCTGAAAGCCCTGAACTTGTGGCGAACCCCTGAAAAGCGTTCCGGCATAGGAACCCGTGGTTCAGGGGCTGGAGTAGAGATGGGCGGCTGCTCTATAGCCATAACAGGTGGTCCCGCAGGGCTCAGAACTGAGGGATTGGCCATTGCAGTCAGCCGACCTTCCAGTTGAAAGTACCCCTCTTGTATGGACGTCAGGGCCTGAGACACAGAGGCCACTTGTTGGCACAGGGCCTCGAAGGTAGAAGCACTCCCCTCAGTCTCAGACATGGCTGGATTATTCTGTCACGAGGGCCACGTACCTGATTTGAGACCGAAGTAGTGGGGAGGCCTCCCTTGCACCTCAGGTCCTTAAAGCCTCTGGAGATGGAGACAGAGTCTTGGTGGACACCGAGTGGCAGGGGTGCCAGGGGTGCAGAGCACCATGAAAGCCTTAGTCCGAGATCCAAGCTGAGGTCAGACCAGTTGGGCAATGAGGCATAAAAGGGTTAATCAGAAGAAGAATGGTCGAGATCCAAGCCGGGGTCGGTTCCAATCTGGCAGCTGAGTACAAAAGGGGGAAAGAAGTAGAATGGTTAAAGTACAAATCCGAGGTCAATGGCAAGCAGCAATCAAGAGTAATCAAATAGGTTTCCAGGTCACAACAGGTTCAGACAGATCACACACTAGCACAGGAACAAGAAGGGACTGAAGATATTCCAGCAATTTGGCAGTGTCTGCGCTGGGCTTATATAGGGAAGTTTGAAGTCACTTCCTGTGCACCTCCTGGGGATTTTCCCGCCTTTTTCCATCAGGTTGATGTCACTTCCTGTGTGCCTCATGGGTATTTTCCTGCCTTTTTTCATCAGGTTTAGGTCACTTCCTGTGCGTGTCCTTGGCATTTTCCTGCCCTTTTCCATCAAGTCTTCTGCGCAGGTGTGGGTTGGCGCCCTGAGGCGTCTTTGGCGCATGCTCAGTTGGCACGGATTTCCTCTTGGAGGAACGCACCATTGGTGAATGCATAGTAAGCCCTGAACTCTTACAATAAACCTCCTTTTGACTGAAAAGCCTGTGTTCTGCGATCTAGCTGTTTCCCGAACTTTACAACTGGTGGAGAATGCGGGCAGGACAGAGTAACAGGAATTTTTTCTTGTTGTTTTGCCATTGGATTTAAACTGACATTTAAAGGGACAGTACATTGGATTTATGTCCTGGGTTAAAGCTGCACAAACCCTGAAAGCTGAAACAATGGAGGAGCTAATTAAACAGCTGTCCCTGGCTAATATGCAAGTGCAGACTCACCATGAGGAAGCTAATCACCGCTTAGCAACCCAGCTGGAGGTACAACAAGCTCACCACAAAGAGGCGCTGGCTCTGCAGCAAGAAAATACTCGCCTGTTGGTGGCCCAGTTGGCAGCCCAGCAAGCGACTCAGCAAGGGGTTATGCAGGCTCAGGTGACTGCCTTAAAAGAAGCAGTGCAGCAGCTTTCTCAGGGCCGTGAGCAAGCGGCTGTTGCCCCTGGCAACCAGTTGACCATGAGGGCAAGCCATTTTCTGCAGAAGTTGTCCCTTAGTGATGATGTAGAGGCATTTTTTGCTACATTTGAGAGGACGGCAGCAAGAGAAGGTGGCCCCAGGACCAGTGGGCCGGCCTAATTGCTCCTTTCCTCACCGGAGATCCTCAAAAAGCCTACTTCGACCTGCCACCGGATGACGCTAAAGATTATCAAAACTAAAGACAGAAATACTGGCTCATCTGGCGGTGACTACGGATGTTCGGCCCAACGAGTGCACCAATGGAAGTTTTGTCCAGATCGGCCACCTCAGTCTCAAATGCATGACCTGGTGCAACTGGTAAAAAAATGGCTGCAGCCCGAAGTGTTGCCTGGCCCCCAAATTGTGGAGCGGGCCGTGCAGGACCGATACCTAAGGTCACTACCAGACGACCTTCAACGGAGGTCAAAAGTTAACGGCAGTGTCCTGCCTGGAAGCCTCCTGGCAGTGGAAGTTACCTGGGACAAAAACCAAGGACTGTTTAACTGCGATAGCAGTTCTGGACTCTGCAAGTCGGTGAGACTGAAATCTCTTTCTTTTGTTTTTGCTGCTGTGAAGCTATTTGAGTTTAATAAACCTCCTTTTGACTGAAAAGCCTGTGCCCTGCGATCTAGCTGGTTCCCCGAACTTTACAAATAATATACCCCAAACTTACTCTGAGAAAAGGAAAATCTCTTTCCTTTTCTCTTTTTTTTTCGTTCAACAACCTCCCAACAGTGATCATGGTTAATGACAAAGTATACTTTATGCAGGATTAAAAACGTGTCAGTCTCAAGAACTACCAAGGCCGAGTTCCCTGATGCGTATCAGACAAATGATAAACATAAACTTAGGCCTATGAAACCTGAAGATGTGTCAGGCAAGCGATAGGAGTAGTGAGATGTCATGATGTATGAAAACGTAACGTAAGCCGCATGAGAAATGGATGAGGAAACTTGCCACCACACAAGTCAATTAGAAACAATCATCTCAATCTGTTGGTACCCATAAACGTGATAGGTAAACCTGCAGTGGAGTGCTGCCGTAATACCTATAGTGAGAAGATATGATCATGTACCATGTATGCGATGACAATGTTAGGAGAAAATGAAGTATGCATTATAAGACGAAGAAAGTGTTCACCATATGAATTACAGAGGCCAAGTAACCCGAGCTGAGGAAGGCCAATTAAAAAGGTAAACTCAGGCCTATGAACCTGAAGGCGTGTCAGGTCAAATGTAGTGAGTAGTGCAATGACAACAATGTATGAAAACAGTCTAACGTCTACTGTATGAGAAATGGGTAAGGAGACTTGCCACCGCACAAGCCGATTAGAAGCGATCATCTCAACCCGCTG